>NC_057946.1:34878903-35196403 GCF_018555375.3 Anguilla rostrata | reverse complement strand
GATGATTTTTGTTTTCAGATGGTTTGAATGAATAGTCCCAATAGCAAGAAGATAATGTTGCTTATTGTTAAATACCTCTGCCTATTGTGTGCCCATTAATAACAGACATAGCCGGAAATGAATCATTCATCTGACAAACTGGAATCTTTTCATACACATTTTCATACACAGCAAAAAAAAATTATAATGATTTTTTTTTTTAATTCCTCATGAAAACTATTTGTCTATGTGTGTGTGTGTGAGTGTGTCTGTGTGTGTATGTGTATTTCTGTATATTTCTGTGTGTGTGTGTGTTTTGAAGTTTGAGGTACTGCTCTCTGTCCTTGGTTGTGTTTATCTTAAGCAGCTCCTGGATAATGATGTTCCTCTCATTCGATCTAAACTGTGAGGAGAGCACTTAGATCAGTACCTGTCGGTGGTTATTAAGCGCTTGATATTTACACAGACAGCATCACACGCTTTGTACACAGTATTATCTCACTGTGTAAATAAAGTGGCAGCGCGGCGTGAATTAATTTTCCCCTCCGTCCTTCAGAAAACATTCCGGTGCGGAACACTGATGTTGATTACCGGCTTCTGGAAGCGGCCAAAGCTGGCGACCTGGACACTGTGAAGGTAAGGACTCCGGCACCTGACCTTTAACCTGACCTTTACATAAGGCCTTCTGACCTTTACCTGACCCTCACATAAGGCCTTCTGACCTTTACCTGACCCTCACATAAGGCCTTCTGACCTTTACCTGACCCTCACATAAGGCCTTCTGACCTTTACCTGACCCTCACATAAGGCCTTCTGACCTTTATCTGACCCTCACATAAGGCCTTCTGACCTTTACCTGACCCTCACATAAGGCCTTCTGACCTTTACCTGACCCTCACGTAAGGCCTTCTGACCTTTACCTGACCCTCACATAAGGCCTTCTGACCTTTACCTGACCCTCACATAAGGCCTTCTGACCTTTATCTGACCTCACTAAGGCCTTCTGACCTTTACACTGACCCTCACATAAGGCCTTCTGACCTTTACCTGACCCTCATGTAAGGCCTTCTGACCTTTACCTGACCCTCACATAAGGCCTTCTGACCTTTACCTGACCCTCACATAAGGCCTTCTGACCTTTACCTGACCCTCACATAAGGCCTTCTGACCTTTACCTGACCCTCACATAAGGCCGCCCGACCTTTACCTGATCTTTAGTGGTCTGCTCAGTGGTGTGGTTTGGGTGCATTTTGGCATGGTTTGGCAGTGCTGTGGTTAGGTGCATTTTGGCACGGTTTGGCAGAGGGGGTAACTGCTGCTGTTTCTGTTCCAGCAACTGTGCTCTCCTCAGAATGTGAACTGCCGGGACCTGGAGGGCCGCCACTCCACCCCGCTGCACTTCGCCGCCGGATACAACCGCGTGGCCGTGGTGGAGTACCTGCTGCACCACGGCGCCGACGTCCACGCCAAAGACAAGGGGTGCGTCCTCTCTCTCCTCTCTCTGCTCCTCTCTCCTCCTCTCTCTGCTCTCCTCCCTGTCTCTGCTCCCCTCCCTTTCTCTCTGCTCCTCTCTCCTCCTCCCTCTGCTCTCCTCCCTTTCTCTCTGCTCCTCTCTCCTCCTCTCTCTGCTCTCCTCCCTTTCTCTCTGCTCCTCTCTCATCCTCTCTCTGCTCTCCTCCCTTTCTCTCTGCTCCTCTCTCTCCTCTCTCTGCTCCCTCCTTTCTCTCTGCTCCTCTCTTCTCCTCCTCTGCTCTCCTCCCTTCTCTCTGCTCCTCTCTCCTCCCTCTCGTCTACTCCCTCCTTTCTCTGCTCCTCTCTCTCTCCCCTCTCCTTCTCTCCTCTCTCTCTCTCCTCCCTCTCTCTGCTCTCCTCCCTTTCTCTCTCTCTCTCTCCTCCTCTCTCTGCTCTCCTCCCTTTCTCTCTGCTCCTCTCTCTCCTCTCTCTGCTCTCCTCCCTTTCTCTCTGCTCCTCTCTCCTCCTCTCTCTGCTCTCCTCCCTTTCTCTCTGCTCCTCTCTCCTCCTCTCTCTACTCTCCTCCATTTCTCTCTGCTCCTCTCTCCTCCTCTCTCTGCTCCCCTCCCTTTCTCTCTGCTCCTCTCTCTGCTCTCCTCCCTTTCTCTTTGCTCCTCTCTCCTCCTCTCTCTGCTCTTCTCCCTTTCTCTCTGCTCCTCTCTCCTCCTCTCTCTGCTCTCCTCCCTTTCTCTCTGCTCCTCTCTCCTCCTCTCTCTACTCTCCTCCCTTTCTCTCTGCTCCTCTCTCCTCCTCTCTCTGCTGTCCTCCCTTTCACCTTGCTCTCCTGTTTTTGAAGAGTGTAGAGCTTTATTGGACAGTACAGGCAGACAGGAAGAATAGGAAGGAGAGATGTGTGATGAAGGTCGTGTGACTGGACCTGAACCACCAACACGAATGTGAGCGGTGCTCTGTTCTGACCCCCCCTGTGCCCCCCGCAGGGGTCTGGTCCCGCTGCACAACGCCTGCTCCTACGGGCACTATGAGGTGGCGGAGCTGCTGGTCCGGCACGGGGCCTCGGTCAACGTGGCCGACCTGTGGAAGTTCACCCCTCTGCACGAGGCGGCCGCCAAGGGCAAATACGAGATCTGCAAACTGCTGCTCAAGGTGCGGCCCCACAAACACACTCACACATACAGATATACACATACAGATACACACACACACATACACACATACACATACACATAGAGACACACACATACACACACACACACAGATACACACACATACAGATACACACACACATACACACACACACAGATACATACACATACACACACACACACACATACACACACACACACACACACAGATACACGCACATACAGATACACATAGAGATACACACATACACACACACACACATACGCACAGACACATACACATACATACACATACACACACTCATACAAACACACACACACGCACGCACACACAGATACACACACATACAGAGACACATATACACACACGCACGCACACACACACACACACACGTTTAGTCTGCTGAGGGCCTCTCCCTTCCTCCCTCCAGCATGGCGCTGATCCCACAAAGAAGAACCGGGATGGGAACACGCCGCTGGACATGGTGAAGGAGGGCGACACGGACATCCAGGACCTGCGTACGGGCGACCCCCCTGCTGGACGCGCACACAAAGGCTGCCTGGCACGCGTGCAGAAACTCTGCAGCCCCGAGAACATCAACTGCAGAGACACACAGGGGCGCAACTCCACCCCCCTGCACCTGGCAGGTAAGAGTCTCTAACCCCGCCCCCTGCACCTGGCAGGTAAGAGCCTGTAACCCCGCCCCCTACACCTGGCAGGTAAGAGCCTGTAACCCCGCCCCCTACACCTGGCAGGTAAGAGCCTGTAACCCCGCCCCCTACACCCGGCAGGTAAGAGTCTCTAACCCCGCCCCCTGCACCTGGCAGGTAAGAGCCTGTAACCCCGCCCCCTTCACCTAGCAGGTAAGAGCCTGTAACCCCGCCCCCTACACCTGGCAGGTAAGAGCCTATAACCCCGCCCCTACACCTGGCAGATAAGAGCCTGTAACCCCCCCCTACACCTGGCAGGTAAGAACCTCTAACCCCGCCCCCTTCACCTAGCAGGTAAGGCCACAGCAGTGTCAGTGTTAAAAGCAGCAGTGTTAGTATCAGGAATTCAGGAAGATAAAATGGCCACTATATTCTGAATGGCACTGCTAAATCTAATAATAAATAATGGGCAACACCGGTGCTGTGCCCAGGCTGGTTATATAAACTCTGCTGCAGCTTTTCCAGCAGAATAAGAGGAGCTTTGTGGGTACAGTCCCCATCCCCCAGGTCACCTGATAGCTGCTAAACGACTGCAACATCATCAGAACCTCTCTCATCATTAGAGGCTGCAGGTTTAGCTTCCCTGTGGTGCACTGCTGTTGTGCCCTTAAGCACAACGCTTAACCTTGAGTTACTTCAGTAATATATGCGGCTCTGTGTAAAGTGATTGCGTGTTAAAAGTGTACTCTGTCTAATCCACGATGCTAAGTGCCTGTTTGTACATGTGGACATGGTGGGATGGAGCAGTGAAATGTGCAGGGCAGGTGAAGGGCGCCGTATGTATCCGGACTGCACAATGAGGGCGGATGAGTTCTGGGTTTTGATGCCAGCTTCAGCTCTTAGTTCTTTAATGGGCCCAAGCATTTATTAGACTGCTTTTTACTGTATATGGGAGTGAATCTGCTTGTTTTGTGCAGCTGTTTGGAATTCTAATCCAGAATTTTTGGTTGGAATGAATAGCTAGGCACACAAACACACACACACCAGGGCTCTAACACTAAAGGTTCATGGGCCACCCCAAACACCTCTGTGGCCCAGGCCAGAGAAAGGGGGTTCACTTAGAGAGAGATCGAAACAGTAATACCGTGCTCACGTGCCATTGGCTGTCACTTCACCAGCCTCTTTTACCCATAATGCCCCTATCTCCCCCTTTGCCTCTCTCTCTCCCTTTTCCCCTCACGCTCCTCCTCTCTCTCTCTCCGCTCTCTCTCCTTTTCCCCTTCTTCCTCTCTCTCTCTCCCTCGTGCTCTCCGTTTCCCCCCCTCTGCTCTCTCTCCGTCTCTCCGTCTCTGCAGCCGGCTACAACAACCTGGAGGTGGCGGAGTACCTCCTGGAGCACGGCGCGGACGTGAACGCGCAGGACAAGGGGGGGCTCATCCCGCTGCACAACGCCGCCTCGTACGGGGTGAGCGCCGCTCGGAACGCCGCGGAGCCTCTGGCCGCCTCGCGCGCACCCCCAGGGGCTACCGCAGATACAGCGCCATCTCTCTCCCTGGAGGAGTGGGGCTTACTGTAGCGCTGTGTTATCTCTGCTGCTGTTTCAGTGTCCGGTACTGACCTGTGGAACTTGTACACGTTTATATCGCATATTCTTTTTATTTCTCTGAGCTCTCCCGTAGGATGCATTCTCATGTACGTAGCACATGCAGAAAAAGAGGAGAGCAGCCCACACTGGAATAATCAGGGTCCGCTGTCATTCTCATTCATCTCAGGACTTTTCCTTTATAGTTGGACTCCGTGGTGCTGCACTGCTTCACTGCCCAAGAGATGAAATGACTAATCTTGCTGCCGTGTGCCGTTTTGAGCACAACCAGATTAAACTGGAATTGATCGTTCATTTCTCTGACGGGAATCAGGCAAATCCCTGTAAGACAATTGAAAAAGCTCGCTCGCCCTTTTCTGATGGGAGAAACCTTGATTCCTGTTCCGGGTGGAGCCGCATTGGAAAGCCGTAGCATTGCTATTGTAGCAGCCCCCCAAAGTCAGCTGTTGTGTGTTGGCCTGGTTCATGGCACCAGCCAAGCAAATAAAGGATTTGTCACATTTTCAGCCGTGGCAAGTAATACATTGTGCAAACAACCCTTCCAAAGTACATCAGTGAAGGGAAAAAAACGACTGTGAAATATGAGTGGAGAATATCAATAGCCCTCAGCGAAGCAGCTGCAATCTGTCATGGGTGGGTGAAAAATACTCTGCGATATATCTGCACTATGCAGACCAATCAATGTTTTTATGCCGTGCTCCAGATTGTTTCTCATTCCTTCCAGGAAGTCCGTGACTGACAGATAGCTCCTCACTTTTATGTGGTTTGTAAAACGTTGAAGGATGCCATGCTAAAAAACGAATAGGCATTCTAACCTGTGGAGGAAAAGGACATTATAGACAATAAGTGGTGTTTTACTGCCCTTCGTATGAAAATGAAATGAAGGATGAGTGTGGTGCGGTGTGTGAACGCACCGGTGTGTGGTGTACGGGTGTGTGGTGTACGGGTGTGTGGTGTACGGGTGTGTGGTGTACGGGTGTGTGGTGTACGGGTGTGTGGTGTACGGGTGTGTGGTGTACGGGTGTGTGGTGTGTGGGTGTGTGGTGTACGGGTGTGTGGTGTAAGGGTGTGTGGTGTACGGGTGTGTGGTGTACGGGTGTGTGGTGTAAGGGTGTGTGGTGTACGGGTGTGTGGTGTACGGGTGTGTGGTGTACGGGTGTGTGGTGTGTGGGGTGTGTGGTGTACGGGTGTGTGGTGTAAGGGTGTGTGGTGTACGGGTGTGTGGTGTACGGGTGTGTGGTGTACGGGTGTGTCGTGTGTGGGTGTGTGGTGTACGGGTGTGTGAACGCACCGATGTGTGGTGTACGGGTGTTTGGTGTACGGGTGTGTGGTGTGTGGGTGTGTGGTGTACGGGTGTGTGGTGTGTGGGTGTGTGGTGTACGGGTGTGTGGTGTGTGGGTGTGTGGTGTACGGGTGTGTGGTGTGTGGGTGTGTGGTGTACGGGTGTGTGGTGTACGGGTGTGTGGTGTACGGGTGTGTGGTGTACTGGTGTTTGGTGTACCGGTTTGTGGTGTACGGGTGTGTGAACGCACCGGTGTGTGGTGTACGGGTGTTTGGTGTACCGGTTTGTGGTGTACGGGTGTGTGAACGCACCGGTGTGTGGTGTACGGGTGTTTGGTGTACCGGTGTGTGGTGTACGGGTGTGTGGTGTACGGGTGTGTGGTGTACGGGTGTGCGGTGTCTGTCTCTCTGAGCTCTGCTCTGTGTGCGTCCGCAGCACGTGGACATCGCGGCCCTGCTGATAAAGTACAACACCTGCGTTAACGCCACGGATAAGTGGGCCTTCACCCCGCTGCACGAGGCGGCGCAGAAGGGCCGGACGCAGCTGTGCGCCCTGCTGCTCGCCCACGGGGCCGACCCCACCATGAAGAACCAGGAGGGCCAGACCCCGCTGGACCTGGCCACGGTGCGCACGGCGTACACGCTACGCATGCTGTGCACTATACATTATGCACTCACGCACTGTATACACTCATACACTATACACTCATACAGTATGCACTTATACACTCTACACACTCATGCACTATGCACTTATACACTGTTCACACTGCACACTCATACAGTATGCACTTATACACTGTACACACTGTGCACACTCATACACTATACACTCATACAACTATCTATCTATATATCTAATGTACAGACTACACATGTTGTACACTATACACGCTATGCATGTTGTACAGTATACGCTCAAAGTCTGTACACACTATACACACTCATACAATATACACTGCAGATGCTACACATGCTATACACTATACACTCATACACTGTACACACTCATACACTATGCACTTATACACTGTACACACTATACACACTCATACACTGTACACACTACACATGCTATACACTATACACTGTACACGCTATGCACACTCATACTATACACACTCATACACTATGCACTTTTACACTATACGCACTCATACACTGTACTCTCATACACTGTACACACTATATACTTTCATACACTATACACTCATACACTGCGCACACTTTACACACATGTTATATTGGGTGTGAGTTTGAGAGACAGCAGGGCCTGGTTTGACCTCTGTGCCCTATCTAGAGCGGTGTGACACATGCAAGCCTTAAATGTGCGATTCCTCAGAGCGCAGCGACCTGATGCTGCACTCTGCTAATCTGGCTCAGCCGCTGTGGGATTAGCGCACGCTGGGGCTCCGGCTCAGATGAGCAGGCTTCTGTGTGAGGTGGGGGGGAGTGAGTGAGAGGGAAGGGGGAGGTGGAGGGGAGTGAGGGAGAGGGAAGGGTGAGGTGGGGTGAAGTGAGTGAGAGGGATGGTGAAGGGGAGTGAGTGAGAGGGAAGGGTGAGGTGGGGTGAAGTGAGTGAGAGGGAAGGGTGAGGTGGAGGGGAGTGAGTGAGAGGGAAGGGGAGGTGGAGGGGAGTGAGTGAGAGGGAAGGGGAGGTGGGGTGAGTGAGTGAGAGGGAGGGGGAGTGGGAGTAGTGAGAGGAAAGGGTGAGGTGGGTGAGGAGTGAGAGGGAAGGGTGAGGTGAGGGAGAGTGAGAGGAAGGGTGAGGTGGAGGGAGTGAGTGAGAGGGAAGGGTGAGGTGGAGGGGAGTGAGTGAGAGGGAAGGGGGAGGTGGAGGGGAGTGAGTGAGAGGGAAGGGTGAGGTGGAGGGGAGTGAGTGAGAGGGAAGGGTGAGGTGGAGTGGAGTGAGTGAGAGGGAAGGGTGAGGTGGAGGGAGTGAGTGAGAGGGAAGGGTGAGGTGAGAGGGATGAGGGAAGGGGAGGTGGAGGGAGTGAGTGAGAGGGAAGGTGGTGAGGTGGGGAGGTGAGGTGGGGGGAGTGTGGAGGGAAGGGTGAGGTGGAGGGAAGTGAGGGAGAGGGAGAGAGAGGGCTCTTGCAGTGTTCTGTGAGGAAGGTGGCGGATCTTGGCATCGGCAGAAAAGTGCAGCTCTCACATCATAACCCCATCCGCCTCCGTCACATCCTCAACTTCACATGTCCCTCAGACCACTCCAGGAGTCGCCCCGCTCTCTGTTCCCCGGCCTTGGACTGATCACATCACTCTTCTGTCCCAAGCTGATGACATCAGTTGGGGACTATAATTCATTACAATTACACTTCCTGTTCAGAAGTGTTATTGTTACACTCAGCCATGCCATTGGTCACGTGCAAAGTCACATGTACACCGAGGAAGGTGCCGAGCAATGATGCGAGAACAGGTTACGCTAAAACCCATCCCCCTCCCTCACGGATGATTAGAGATCGAGTTTTCTTACTAAGGGGCTTGAGTATGCAGATAAACAACTTTGCAATATGGAGAGAAGTTTTGTGGACTGAATTAAACATTAATTTGTCTTGCTTTCGTTAAAGCTGACATTAGTGATTAGTAAACTTTCAGTGTCATCTGATAGCAAAAAATAGCTGCTCACACAGTCTACCAGATTTTATCCTTGCTTATGAAGTTAATTGTGATTGATGTGATATGATCTTATTTTGGGCTCCTACAATAAATTACTCTCTTTGGTTTATGTTCCTTGTTCATTAGTTTGCAATAAAAAGTTAAATTTTTATTAATTTCTCCAAGATCAGTTTTCTTGGTGACTGGTTTGTGTTGGAGACTTGGAAAAAAGGGCAAATGTGTAATTATAAATATGCGACAGTGCGTTTCATGCAGATACACCCACCCAAACGATGACACATTAATGCAGATAGATTTGCTTAGGTGTAGGCTAATAGCCTTATGACTAAAATATTTAAACATCTTCAGCTTAATCATCATTTAAAAATATTTTTTGGACATCAGTTAATCTGACTGTGTTGTGAGGTTAGTGTGAATGGTTTAAAAGGCTGTTTTAATGGTGTTAAAAATCTGAAAATGGCAATTAATAAATGTTCTTTAAAATGCAGCAATTATAACAATTATAAATAATGCATTCATAACATGTTGTTTCAATAAATAAAATCGAAATACATTTCAATTTTATTTATGTATTTTTCATCTCAGTGCTTCAATAAACATGTTCACAGATTTTTGTGCCATAAACAAAGTTAGGCTTCTCTTTCCTTATTAATAATAACGTATGATGTCATGAATCCATTAGTCATGTACACTTGCCGTCCTGGGTGCATAAATATGACTTCACAAAAAATAATAAAAATACATATCTTTGTGTTAGAAAAAAATCATACCTCAAAAGTAAATTCAATTTCTGAAAGTTCAAAAGTATATAGCGCACATGTTGAACATTAATATATGAGAAGTATGTTTAATTGGCTGTCAAAAATGAGTCCAATGGGAACATTGGCTTTTTGAGTCTCTTCTGTCTCCAGCTGAGGCCATTTTTTTCTCCTGTCTCACGTTGACGATGTCCACTCTCCCGTCTCAGGCTGATGACATCAGAGCCCTGCTGATTGACGCCATGCCCCCAGATGCGCTGCCCAGCTGCTTCAAACCGCAGGCCACGGTGGTCAGCGCGTCGGTCATCTCCCCCGCCTCCACGCCCTCCTGCCTGTCCGCTGCCAGCAGCATCGACAACCTGGCGGGGCCCCTGGCCGAGCTGGCCGTGTCCGGGGCCTCGGGGCCCGCCGACGGGGCCTCCGGCTCCGACAGGAAGGAGGGAGAGAGTGAGTCAGCGTTAGCGTTAGCGTCGCTGCCCGCCTGTCCGCTCTGCCTTTCAGTGACCGCTGAGGAAGTGCGGCTGGGAGTGGTCCGGGCGGGACAGAGAGTGCGCTGCTGAGCTGTGTGTGTGTGTGTGTGTGTGTGCGTGCGTCTACTTGTGTGCGTGTGTGTGTGCATCTGCTTGTGTGCTTGTGTGTATGTGTGTGTGCATGCATGCGTGTGCGCGTATGTATACTGTGTATACCTGAATTCATGGGTTGTCCCACTTGCAGTGTGAGGTAGACCGTAGTGTTAATTGGTTTGAAATGTTAGTTCATGCGCAGTGTGTCACTGCAGAAAAGGACAGTAAAAGTTAACACTGGAGTGATGTAGAATGTGAAGTGCGCGTTCTGGGAGGCATCCCTTGTTTGGACCTCAGTGCTGAGGCAGTCTGCGGTCCTTTGCTGGATGCGCCGGGCACATCCTTCCTCTGCGGCGTGAGGATGGTGACGGTTCTGCTGTCTCTCTGCAGTCGCCATTCTGGACATGAACATCAGCCAGTTTCTGAAGAGCCTGGGGCTGGAGCACCTGAGGGACATCTTCGAGAGGGAGCAGGTGAGTCAGCTCACCATGGTGCACCAGCAGTATGACAGAGAAGTTCTGCCTGCAGAGTCAAACTTAAATAGACCCTCGGTATCTCAGTATTATAACAGTAAAACTATCGGAGGAGTGCACCTTAGAGGAGACCCTCAGTGTCTCAGTGTTATTGCACACAGAAAACTACCTGAAAAAGTGTAACGTATTGTGCACCTGCAGTATCTCAACAGCACAACACAATAAAACTATCTGTGGAGTGAAACTTACAGCCTACCATCCTCGTATGAATTGTTTTTTTCCCCAAAATGTACAGTTGGAGTGTTGTAATGTATCCTCCACAAACAGGCTCTGTATCTGAAGATATATCGCGTGTGTATAAAGTTTATATCGTCCTCTCTGTTCATGAAAAGTCTGTCTCTCCGTAAAAACAGACTCCTTCCCCTTCTTCCGTGTTGTTTCTCAGTGACGCATCTTGGTCTGGCTTTACAGTCTCTGCTCTCCGCGTTACCCTGCGTCTGCAGATTTTTCACGTCTTCCGCTTTTAATCCGGTTTGGTCCGGCGTAGCCAGGCCTGCCGGAATGAGGCTCCCCGGGCTCCCCGGACCCGGCGCTGTGATTAATCCCGTCCGCTCCGCCTCGGTGGAGCCCCCCGCAGGCCGCTGCGTGGGCAGGCTGACCCCCCGGCAGGCCGCTGTGTGCGCAGGCTGACCCCCCGGCAGGCCGCTGCGTGGGCAGGCTGACCCCCCCGCAGGCCGCTGACCCCCGGCGCCCCGCCCTGATTAGCTCCGCAGGCCGGGCGGCTGCTCGTGCTCAGCCTCGGGCGCTCTCCCGGTCCGGAAGGGTCCGTGAAGACGGGCCTGTGAGACGGCGGTCGCACCGCGTGAACCCCCAGCCGCGCGTTCGCCCGTTAGACCCCCGGGGCTCAGAGGTCTGCCAGGAGCCGGCCAACTGGCCTGTGGGCGGGTCCGGGGCAGACCGTGTGCTTGCCCAAAGGCCCATGTGCTGCTGTTGGTGGTTTATTTCTGCTTTCAATAAGCATGGTAAATGCTTTGCTAGTGGACTTGAATGCAGTAGTAGTGTTAGTAGCAATAGTCAAGGGATAACAGACATGTTTGTCGAAAACACTTGTGGGAAAAGGTACCCTGTACAGCACTATAGTGCTCTGTACATGTGCACTGCACCTGCCCCACCGTCCCATGGCCCATTGTTATGGAAGCAAGTTGTGCATTTGATGTGGCCGCTGTCTTTACTCAGTAACAATGGGTCTGATTATTCTGGAAAGCTCTCCGGTCCTCGTCGGGTCTGCTGTGGCAGGTTTGAGCCGGGCTTTGAGAAGCTCAGGGACCCGCCCGCGTGCGGTGCGTTTCGGGCTCCGCCCCCCAGCCCAAACACTGAGGCCGCTGAGCCGCGCGAGAGCGTGTGGGAGGGGCGCGAGAGCTCCTTCTGCGTCACAGCGTTTGATCCCGCGCCCTCCCGCCGCTGAAGGAGGCGGAAGTCCCGCCCGTGGGCGGAGCTTTCTCTCTCTGCCGTAACGACTGTTTGTGTGTTAGACTTCAGACTGCGGCAACAGCAGTTCGGTTGGCGTCGTAGGTTTCCTTACAGAACTACAGCCCGTACCCTGCTCGTAGAATTCTTCTGTACCTGCTTTCCTAATGAGGCACTCAACTCTCCAGACAGGACAACTGAAATCTAAAAAACAGAGTACCTGCTGACCAGTATTGTTCTCCACAAAATCCCCATTTTTGATGTTTGAAGCCGTAGCGCATCGGTGTGGGGTAAAAAGTTTGAAGAAAGTGAGAGGCAGTGGAAGTGTGAAAGTGTGAGTCCCCACATGCACTTCCATCCATCCTCTCTGCTGATTTGCAGGCAGTTAATGCAACACTGCCACCTGCTGCAAGGAATGTGCACTGCCTCCTGCTATTACCGTGTTCACTATGGAATCCTTATTGTGCACTACAGCTCATCCACCTCCCCATCACTCTCATATTCAGACTGGCTCATATTAGCCCCTGTGTGGGCTAATGTTTTTATAAACGGGGGTCAGGACAGACCGAGGGGTCATGAGATTACGGGAAGGGGTGGTAAAGATAATTTATCTTAT
The DNA here is from genome assembly GCF_018555375.3 of Anguilla rostrata. NCBI lineage: Eukaryota > Metazoa > Chordata > Actinopteri > Anguilliformes > Anguillidae > Anguilla > Anguilla rostrata. The sequence continues at coordinate 35,183,778 of NC_057946.1, read as the reverse complement.
AGCCTTAGCCAAAGACATTAACACCAGTCTAATTTAGCACTGCAGTTGCTGTCATTGTAAAATTTGTTAAACAACATTTTAATTCCATAATTGAGGATAGATCAGGCACTATTTTAATGAGGCAGATTACAGATAATGTTCTCGGTAAGTGGGTCAAGAATCCTGGGACCAGGAGAGGAGCATCATGGGTTTTTTTGCAAAAGTGTCCTATAACCATTTGCCACTTGTTTTTTAAATGGTGAGTTTGAGCTCTTTTCTTCCTGAAAGTGGACTCTTTGGCTGAGTTCCCGATGGTCGTTGTTTGTCTCTGCTCTGATTGGCTGCTCTCTGCTCCTTCTCAGATAACGCTGGACGTGCTGGCTGACATGGGTCACGAGGAGCTGAAGGAGATCGGGATCAACGCTTACGGCCACCGCCACAAGCTCATCAAGGGCATCGAGAGGCTGCTGGGGGGGCAGCAGGGTGAGTCCGAGCGGCCCTGTCAGGCCAGCTCCAGCTCGAAATACACTTTTTCAGACCCTAAATGTCTCTGGGAGCCCCTAGCATTTGGCTTTACTGCTGAACATTCTCTGCTATTACCAACTGTTAGAGTGCAGAAGCTCTTCTTGTGTGTGTGCTTATGACATACCCAAGTCCTCTGGTTGAGACATTTAGGGTCTAAAAATGTGGACTTCCTGATTAATAAGGGGAAAGTCCTGGGCTGGTCACTTCTCTGCTGTGGATTGTGCAGGTGACCCTCTTTACCTGTTCCAGGTTCCAACCCTTACCTGACGTTTCACTGTGCCAGCCAGGGAACAGTGCTCATCGATCTGGCCCCCGACGACAAGGAGTTCCAGTCGGTGGAGGAGGAGGTGCGTGGAGCCCTGGGCTCCTCTGGATGTGTTGAGTGTCTGGTTTTGTGTGTTGAGTGTGCAGTGGTGTTGGGGATTGATACTAGACCCTTTCTTTTCACAGCTGCAGAGTACTATACGGGAGCACAGAGATGGGGGCAATGCAGGGGGTGTGTTCAGCAGGTACAACATCCTGAAGGTGAGTGCCCCTCCCACCACTCTGCATGCCAGACACTCAGGTTTTTTAAAGCCACAGGGTCTCCCGGGGTCCCCAACCCTGGCCCTGGAGAGCCACAGGGTCTCCCGGGGTCCCCAGCCCTGGTCCTGGAGAGCCACAGGGTCTGCTGGGGTCCCCGGCCCTGGCCCTGGAGAGCCACAGGGTCTGCTTTGTTTTGTTTTTACTTTTAAATCAGAATGAAATTCAGAACCAAACCAGGTGATGGGAGTTCATTGTGTAATCGTCTGCTTCTATGGGTCGATCACCAGAACCGTGTATCACTAAAAACCAGCAGATTCTGCGGCTTTCCTGGGCCGGTGTTTGAAAAGTTTGTTAGTGACGCTGGTTTCCACAAAAAATCCTGCAATCCCATTGGTACTGATTATAACCAGTCTTGAGTTGAGATAGGCCTTCTTGTAAATTAAGTTATGCTTGTGCATGTGCCAATTAGCTGCTAACACTTGAAGGCAAAGAAAGTTTGGGAAAAAAACTGATTAGGGGTTGTCTCTTAATGCCTTTTTCCCAATGGGTAAGAAGTCTTTGAAGATTTATCACAGTGCAAGTCTCCAAACAGAGATCCTAAAGCAGCTGTCAGATTAGGATCTGTTCACTGCACCTGGTATTTAACAGGGTGTGTGTGATCGAACGTGGCGCTTGTCTCGGCATTCTCCACAGATCCAGAAGGTGGTGAACAAGAAGCTGAGGGAGAGGTACGCTCACAGGCAGAAGGAGATCGCAGACGAGAACCACAACCACCACAACGAGCGCATGCTCTTCCACGGTGAGCAGCTGCGTCCTTACTTCTGCTTCAGTAGTCCGCAGCCAATTACTGCACGTCTGTGATCCTTGATAATGATCCTCAGTGCCTTTTAACCTTCTGTGATGGCCTCAAACCATTTTAACCATTGATAGTGGCCTTTCAGAATAACCTCAAACTCATTTAACCTTTCATGGTTACCTCAAAGTCTGTTAGACTTTAATAGCAATCTCAAACTCTTCTAACCTTTTAGAATAACCTCAAATACTTTCATACCATCAGTCCCTTCTTTTTTCCTGGTGATAATTCTCAATGCTCTGCTTCCACCATGGCCTTCTGCTTTTCTCTGTTCTTGCCTGTGGAGCAGGAAACCTGACCGTGTATAACTGTAATCCTGTGTATGCAGGTTATAGTCCTTATTGGTTGTTCTGTGCGTCATGGCTGCCTGCCTTCCCTGTGTGAATGTGGGTGAGTAAAGTCTGCTCTCCCCTGGCTCTGCTCCCTCAGGGTCTCCCTTCATTAACGCCATAATCCACAAGGGCTTCGACGAGCGCCACGCCTACATCGGGGGCATGTTCGGGGCCGGGATCTACTTCGCCGAGAACTCCTCCAAAAGCAACCAGTACGTGTACGGCATCGGGGGCGGGACCGGCTGCCCCACCCACAAGGACCGGTCCTGTTACATCTGCCACAGGTGAGGCTCCTCCCCCCCGACACTACCGGCCAATCAGGATCCAAACTGACTGCGTGGAGAGGTGACTGGCGGGTGCCCGCACCTGGGTCAGATAATGATCTGAAACACTTTGACCCATTAATGTGTGTGTGTGTGTGTGTGTGTGCGCGCGCCTGCGTGCCTGTGTTTGTGTGTGTGTGTGCCTGCGTGCCTGTGTGTGTGTGTGTGTGTGTGCCTGTATGCCTGTGTGTGTATGTGTGTGTGTGTATGTGCCTGTATGTCTGTGTGTGTATGTGTGTGTGTGTGTGTGTGTGTGTGTGTGTGTGTGCCTGCATGCCTGTGTGTGTGTGTGTGTGTGTGTGTGTGTGTGTGTGTGCCTGTATGCGTGCTTGTCTGCATGTGGTCCGTATGCCTAACTTGTACATGTACATGCTCCTTGCTCTGCAGGCAGATGCTGTTCTGTCGGGTGACCCTGGGGAAGTCCTTCCTGCAGTTCAGTGCCATGAAGATGGCCCACGCCCCCCCGGGACACCACTCTGTCATCGGGAGACCCAGCGTCAACGGCCTGGCCTACGCAGAGTACGTCATCTACAGAGGGGAACAGGTGAGTACCTCTGTCAGACAGGACCGGTGTACTGAGTACCTCATCTACAGACCAGCTCTGTCATACAGGTCTAGTGCCCTGAGTACCTCATCTACAGACCAGCTCTGTCAGACAGGACCAGTGTACTGAGAACCTAATCTGCAGACCAGCTCTGTCATACAGGTCTAGTGTACTAAGTACTTCTTCTACAGACCAGCTCTGTCAGGCAGGACCAGTGTCCTGAGTACTTCATCTACAGACCAGCTGTGTCAGAAAGGACTAATGTGCTGAGTACCTCATCTACAGACCAGCTTTGTCATACAGTACCAGTGTACTGAGTACCTCATCAACAGACCAGCTCTGTCAGACAGGACCAGTGTACTGAGTACCTCATCTACAGACCAGCTCTGTCAGACAGGACCAGTGTACTGAGTACCTCATCTACAGACCAGCTCTGTCATACAGGTCTAGTGTACTAAGTACTTCTTCTACAGACCAGCTCTGTCAGGCAGGACCAGTGTCCTGAGTACTTCATCTACAGACCAGCTGTGTCAGAAAGGACTAATGTGCTGAGTACCTCATCTACAGACCAGCTTTGTCATACATTACCAGTGTACTGAGTACCTCATCTGCAGACCAACTCTATCAGACGGCACCTGTAGCAGTGAGGTATCAGCGGGGCCTGCGAGGCTGACTCAGTGAGCAGCAGTGTCGGGAGCTCCTGGGAGTTGTAGTCCTCTGGCGTGTGACAGGTTGTTGCTGGGGCTCTCATTGGTTCCTGTCTCCTGTCTCCGCAGGCCTACCCTGAGTACCTGATAACGTACCAGATCCTGAAGCCCGAGAGCAGCCCCCAGGCCGGCGCCGGCGCCGAGCAGAAGTCCTAGTGCCGCCCGCCGCCGGGTCGGCCCGGACCAGACCGGACCAGACCGGACCAGCAGAACCGCAGAGACTGTTACTGAACACTTCTCACATTCAGGGCCCAGCCCGCCCCTCCTGTCACTCTGTCTCTCTTACTTTTATCTTTTTTTTGTTTGTTTTTAACATGAAGGGTTCCCCTGTGCCCAGCAGCCTAGCTTCCCCTCCCTCTCTCCCTCTCTCCCTCCCTCCCTCTCTCCCTCTCCTCTGTCAGAGCGTTCACTCAGAGTTGCCTTCTGATGTGATCAGCTCTCACTCTCACCTGTTCTAATTTCTCTTTTTCTATCTCACTCTGATGCCCCGGCATCCCAAAGTTTGGATAAAGAGCGTGTCTCCTGAACAACTGCCCCACCTGTAATGTTCTTTGGAAGGTATGAGTTGCTAGGCGATCAAAGGAGCGCGCTCCCTTCTAGCACAGAGATAACGGTGCATCTTTGGAATACTGTGATGATTGCCAGTGACCTCTGACCCCTGAACTCTTCACTTCTCCCCCGAAACTGTGGACTTCATGACAGAGGCTCTGCCACTCAGTGATAATTAAACAGGGACAAGACAGGCAAGACATCAACTTGTATAAAATGGAGAGGAGCTCCACCAATCGCACAGTGTGTTGGTAACAATCAGTACAACAATGCAGATGGTGATTGGTGGGTACTTCCTATGAGTATTAGGAGGAAGTGGCATCTACCAATCACCATCAGAGTTAATAGCTGGAGCTCACCTGTCTTTGCTTCTAGGAAGGAGACTGTCCCTCTTATCCATATGTTACTACCCCTCCTGGTACCCCAGCTCTCTGTTTGACCTGGCCCCACATGTGTCTGTTAGTCAGAGCCCATACAGAGCATTACACCTGCTTTGACCCCCGTGGCTTTGGTTTCTTCTGTTTTATTGTGATGGACATGAGTTTTATTCCAGACTTTATTTTTAGGGAACTCTATGTGCTGTAAAACGGACCATGGCACAGTTTGAACTGTCGGGACCTTAACTCACACTTAACATTTCATCGCTTAAATCAGTTTCTTTTAAGTTTTTTTATATATTAAGTGTCCTCCCTTTCCTTGAGAGAAAGGCCAGGTGTTGCCAGTTACTTTCCCTCCATTTTGAGTTTTTATGAGAGGATCTGGAAAGGTTTTGGAGAGACTGCAAGCCGGAAGGAAGGAACGTTCCACGGAAGAACGCGAGGGAGAAGCGGAGACGTTGGAGTGCCATAGTCTGCGTCGCTGTCATCTTACCGACCTAACACTCATGTTTTAAAGGATTTGCACTTTTAAACAGGAAAGATTTAAGTTATTTGAAATTAACTGAAAATGACATTATTGAAAAAAAATTCTGTCCATTAATGTACAGCTTGTGTAAAAGACTGCCTTTGTAAAGCTTTTGATGTTGTTTACTGATGAAGATTTGACTTTATTAGTACTGTATATGAAGTGGGGTTTTTCCTCCTTGGGTCTTTTTTTCCCCCATTTACAAAGAAGGAATAGCTTGGTTGTCTGGGTTGAGTAGTCGTCTTTTTTTTTTGGTTCTCTCTGGTTTTGTATAAATATTAAATGTAGGAAAGAAATGTCTGTCTGTCTGTCACAGTCAGGATCCATATTCGTTCCAGTGCAATTTGTTTTCTTATTTTGTTGTATTTCTAACCTCGTATACAGCATTAGCAGGTTTGGGGTTTGATTCTAACCTCTGTTACAGCATTAACAGGTTTGGACCTTAAGATTAAAATACCGTTGATATGTCCATGGCTCCTCCCCTAACTCCTCCCCCCTGACAGAGATACCTTCAGGTCCGTAGCCGTGGAAACAGGCATTTGTGCCCGGGCGGCGTGGAGTTCAACCTTGAGGTCAGGGTGACAAAGCTTTGGAACTTGACTCACAGGAAGTGACCTTATAAAGCTGGGAGTAATGGAATTAGGTGAGCGTGGGACACAATGCGGCCGGCGACATCACTGATTGCCTTTTCGAGATTGGCTGATACTGGTGCGCTCCGGTCTCCTTTGGCGAGCCGCCCAGGCCTCGTAAGCTCCTACTTAGAGTGATTGGCCGGATACCTGCCCCCCCCCCCCCACACCACCACCAGCGCTCACTCTGACAAATGTTCATTTCTTTCTGTTTCTTTTTTTTTTTCTCCTCGCGGTTTCTTTTTCTCTGAGGATGAAACTAAATCTCGCTTCGACTTGTTTATCAGAACTGATCTGTACTTACACTCCTCAGCACTGTAAACCAGTCTTAATAAAAGTACACAACACTTCAGCCTCCGCCTGTTTGTCTTCCCTTTTTTAAATGCGGTGTGTGCTGGTGAGAGTGTGGCTCTGAGCGAAAGCCTGCGCTGGCAAAGGCGTTTTCTTCAGGTGACCGTAGTTTTTATAGAGATAACAGGTTCGTGAGTGACACCAGCGATGAGATAAATCCTGTGTCTGAGCGGCTTGGGGGATGAGTGTGAGTCCTGTAAGGATGACAGAGGAATAAGGCTGTCTGTTTGATAGCAGGCTGGCACTGTGGCTAGGCTTTTATGCAACGCTTGCACTCTCAAATGCTCCTGTAACCACTTACGGGCTGAAACCCAAGGCATCAGAGCCAATGCACTGGTCATTTCCCCACCTTTGGGGACCTGGTATAGATTTACTGTGAACTTAAGAAGATTGATTACAGTTAAGATGGAGGGCGGTTTGGGAAAAAAAAGCAAGGAAGTTTAATATGTCAGCGCCATCTGTTACTGCCAACTGTTAGAAAAACAAAAACGGCATTTCTGATCACTGTAGAGACTACTGAGTACAGAGCAGAGCAAGCAGGTGGTGCTGTTTTAGGTTATTTAAGTGTTGTCCTTTTATATATGAATAGAACAGTATATAGTTTCAGATCCATGAGATTCATAGTTTCAGATGCATCGATTCTTCCAAATGTAATTCACTAAAATAACATTTTATCTGTTCAACTTTGTTCATCTTACCAAAACCACAATCTCCCATAATGCATTGGTTGTGCCCTAAACCATGCAGACCTCACATTGCAGTCCGGGAAGAAAAAGAAAAGAAAATAATGGATCATGATATATTGGTGTTGTTACTACAGTGTGAAATTATCTGAATCTAAATCTTTTAACTAGTGCAGAAGACCCATGCCTTGAAGCCCTGCTTTGCACTTGGCTTGTCAGAAAATGCCACAGAATAAATCAGAAGGCCCATTCCAAATCCCTGATGTCATATGAAATATTTATTCTGGACACCAGACTTGCTAATATGATTTAGAAGAAAATGTGTGTGGCGAGTATGTTTGGTTTTTTTTTTTCCAGTACAGGGGGGTTATTAAAATTGATCTGAACATTTGTTTTTGAGGGTAAACTTAACTTAAATTCCACTGAGTACATACTGCTGTTGTGTGTGTACTCTACTTCATTTTGTGAGGGGTGAATGGCATTATGTCTCTCAACGTCATGCAAGGCTTATTTGTGACAAATTATTCTCCATAACCCCAGAGGCAGACAAATCTACGGTTTGTATTGCTAAGTAGGTCTGATCCACTGTGGAATTCTCCCTCCTTTAGCCGTTTTAAAAATCCAGAATTTTATAATACTATTTTCTAAAGTCTTGCAGCAGAGAAATGAATTTGTTTTGCCTGCCTTCAATCAGTATTCTCTGTGTATGTCGATGCCATTAAATAAGCTACCACCAGAGGGCAGTCCTGCACAGAAAATATAGGATATCAATTTTTATCTTGTTGGGAGGAGCACTGGATGTCCATTTGCAGATGCCCCTGAAATATATTCAGACAGTATCATGTTCAATGTGATTGTGACCAATTTTTTTTCACTACTTCAAATTTCAGATTTTATTTTTCACTAAATATTAATATGGCATAATATTGCAAATATCTATGCAGTTAACCTGGGTTATTCCGGAATACCCCAAACTAAAATTTGAATGTAAATGACCAAGCATAATAAAACACTGGAGTCTCTCAGTTATTTAAAAAAGTTTTATATTTAAATGGATTTCAAGAAATAAATAAAACATACCATATAACAAAAATAAGGAAAAGGTTAGAAATGTATGAATGATATTGCCATGGGAATTTGGACAATAACATTTCACTTGACACAGATATAAAGTATTGCATTATTCAATGATTTTTTGACAGTTGTACACCTTTTAAGTAGATTTCCATACTCTGAACTCTTGAACAGCTTGAACACTTTTAATACATGGGTGTAAAATAAATTTTAAAAAAGGTATTCAGCTTCCTGTTCTTGTAGTGATGTGCAAATCAATGTAAAATTATATTGCCTCACTTAAAAGTGCTATGTAAAAGGTGCCAACATTTTTCGAAATAACAAAAAAAAAAAAACAAAAGAAAAAAAAGAATCCTCACATTTCAGCCTTTTGCCTTGGACCAGCCCAGCACTTCAGGGTGGCAATTTGGATTCATATGCAATTTCTTTTACAGAGCTATGTCTCAAAAAACATTCAACGGAAAACAACAAACATTTCAGGAAGACCAAAGGCCAAAAATTAAGCCAGCAGGTTCCAGCCGTTTCAGTGTGACATCACTGAGCGTTGAATCTGAGTGTAGTTTCTGTTGCCATTATGATCGCCTGTGCAGCGAGTTTCCTTGTTTACAGTGGTGGACTAGCCAGTGTTCAGGAGATCTGTGTGCCTTGGTTAGAATGAGGCAGTTTTAAATTATTGAATTGGATATTTTTTCTTCAGGATGAAATGTGTTTCAAATAAGGGACTATCGCACTGGACCCTATCATGTCACTTCATAAATATTTACAGATTTGATGCTCATTTTGTACAGCAGATTCCAGGAAAGAGGTATTCATGGGAATATGACACTTTTCATTCCCAAGTTGAATTAGCATTATCTGCTAATAATGAATTTATGTAAGTCTGTGTATTTCTGTGTTTATATGGAGTATTACTGTCCTGTTATCAGTACCTTCTCACAGAGGTGACTGCGTCTTCTCTGATTCTTCGAATAGGGACAGATCACATTCCGAATTTGTGAGTTTCCCCTTTGTAAAGACTAAAAACGTCAACAAGATTTTAGGACTCATCTTACAAATTCTAAAATAAATATTGAGTTTAAAAAAGAAAACATTTTGGAGGAGGAATACATTATAGTGCTTTGGTGAAAACTTGAAAATGGGTATTGCTCAGATTCGAAAATAAAATGTTACCCTTGGAAAAAACGTCCATATTGCCAGTTCGAAAAACGTGTCATTGCTTCAGAGTCCCAAACCGTTTGTCAGTCTGTTTCTCCGGATTTAAAAAAACGTCAACGGAGAGCTCCGGAAAACGTCCTGTACCTTCTCTGAACAAGGCACTGACAAATTAAACACAAAAGAAAGGCTACTTTCCCACTTAAGCTCTTCTGTGGCGGCTACATGCAACATCAGATGACCACCGTGACGTCCCCCAACACACTTCCCAGTATTTGCGGGTTTGACCGCTACCACGTCACTTTACGCCCTCCCCGGCAGCCTTACGCAAAACCCCAGCCCCTTATTTGGCACCTTCTGGGAAACCGCGCTTTGGCGCCCAGCCAGACCCTTTCTCCTCCAAAGTTCTCGTTCCGTTATTTATCTTCCGTCCGTCCTCCGGCGGAAGAGACTGAAGAGGGACGATTTTTTTATTTTATTTTGAGAGAAGCAGGCAGGACCGGAGGAGCCTGAAATAGGAGGTGGAATGCTGCACCCGCACCTGTCAGAAGCAAGAGCCGCTTCCTGCCAGGAAACGCGAGTTAACTCCGGTTTATACAAGGAATTAATAGAACTCCCACTCACACCGCTCTTCGTCGACTAACGACGGCGGGAAGAGGCAAGCCGTGGGAAATGGAAATGAACGGACATCGGATGAAGGTATTATGGTTCTACAGCGGAGGAATTCTAGCCCACGTTGACTAAATTTACCTTAGCTTTCAGAATACAGAAAGGGTCATTGTCTTTTGAAACTGCTGCAGTCCATTCCCCTCTGAAAGTGCTTTCATCCTCAGATCTTTTACCCAGAAATTTAAATGTTTGTGCCCAAAATTGACCAAGGAGAAAGAGATTTAGAGATTTAGAGTTAATTTGGGTAGTATTAGCATTGCCTTCTGTTGTTAAGGACACATTATCTTTCTCTGTCTATCACTCTCTCTCTCACTATTTTTTTGCCTGCTTCTGTCAAACCAAGAGGGCCACTCCCTTCCTCAAATACCCCCAGCCGTCCCAGGTATTCTGGGACGCGTTCACAAACGACCCGTTACTGGCACGGGTCTCTCATGCCGCATGGACACTGTCCGTCAGTCCGTCCATCCGTACGTCTGTCCCGGCGCGAGGCCGTCAGCAGCTGGGAGAGGTGGTGATGGGGCTCTGCAGGTACGACAGGCTGCTGGGCTGCGTCGCCACGGAGACGGGGAAGCTGAAGACGAAGGGCGAGGTGGGCGTGGCGGAAGACTTGGGGCTGGCGGCCTCGGCGGCGCAGGACGTGGCCAGCACCTGGGACTCGAACTGCAGCAGCTGGCCCAGGAAGCTGAAGTTGGGCGAGATGATGCTGCGACGCTGGCGGACGAACTCGAAGGCCTCGTCCAGACGCACCCGCTTCCGCTTCATCAGGTACGCCAGGCAGATGGTGGCCGAACGCGAAATCCCCGCCTGGCAGTGGACCAGCACGCGCCCGTTTGAGTCCTTCACAGAGTCTGCAGGGCAAGAAAAAAAAACAAGGGGGGCGGGGTCAGTGTTACTACAAATTCAAACGAATTAAGCCTAGTTAAGATGCAAAAAAAAAGGTGATTAGCCAATGAGATAGCTTTAGGATGTTTTCAGCAGAAACTCTGTTCGTTTTGACATCCTCTACTGATGGCTGCCTAATTCTCCAAGCTTCAACAGGACAAAGTTAAAGCCATGAGCTAAAGAGGACACTCACTGCACTGCTGACTCATAGCCTATGTTGTTCTGGCTGCCATTTTGATGTGAACTCAGTCTTTACACAGTAATCTAATGTTTACTTGTTTGTCTGCTGTCGCCAGATTTTATCGGAGCTGGGCTATACAGAAAATATCAGGAAGTGTGATGCTTCAGCCTCAGGTTAACTTTTTTTTTTTTAACACTCCCTCATTTTGTCCTTTGTCTCATTTTATTAGCTGCCCCCACCCATCCACACCCTATTTATTGCCTACCACCCATCCACCCCACACCCTATTGGCCATAACGCACATCCTGAGCACCGCCTTATTTCTGGACTAGGCAAAGACAGACATTATTGCAGTCCAGGGTGGAAACCTCTCTACACCATCAATTAATACAGACAGGGGTTTGTGCACAGAGTTGATGTCATTGTGATAGATGAATAAAACAAAACCGTAACTAGAAGACCAAAGGTTTTGCTCACTAATGCATTCAGTGGATGGTTGAAGCTTCAGTGGAGGATGAAATTTTAGTGGAGTGACCAGCTTAAATATGCGGGGCTTGTTTTCCTTTTGGTTTCTCTACTGCACAAAGCATCTTAATGGTGGAAATATATTGTGTCAGAATATCTGTCCTGAACTTTCATTTTCAGTGCATGAAGTTGAAACTCTCATTGAGATTCATTCCTGTATTACCCTAAGCCCCATTTTAAAAGCTTTAAAATAGACATGGCCTGGAGATAAGAGATCTTCCGACTGGAAGGGGGTTACTGAGATAAAGATATTTCTGCATGTATGTAACATTCAGCTTTAAATATATTCACTGATTATGAGACCCAGCCTGAGGAAATGCATTGTTCCCTACAAATGATCACATAGGTGTTAGAAACACTTTTGAAATTTAACTAGTGACTAGCCTGGGCTGCATCTGTTTCACACCCCACAAACACACACAAACACACACACACGCTTACACAAACGCACACACACACACACACACACGCGCGCGCGTGCGCCAGGGCTCTCCTGAGGATAACGAGCTGCTAATTAAAGAGGAAGTGAGAAGCGAGGCACAGCCGGCACAGGGAGGCTGGCAGCGTGCCGACCAAACAGGGGAGCTAATAGGATTTCAGAAAGAGGCTCTGTCACGGTACTGTGTGTGTGTGTGTGTATTTCTGTTTGTGTCTGTGTCAGTACATATATCAGGAAAGCATTTACATGCAGCAGGGCCACTGCAGATGCTGTAGCGGGAGTCTGGTGGACTGTACCCAAGGGTAATTGTCCAGAATCATCCCCCTTTTGAGTCTCCAGCTGTGTGATTTCGGGAGCCTGCAAACTCAGGTCCTCCCTCACCCAGCACGCTCACACTCGGGAACATTAAACATACTGCACCTTCCACGGTACTGCCTGAATTATCATCACAAAGACCACGCGTTCCCTTTCGCTTGTTCCAGGAATGATGAATTAAGGACCACTTCCTGCTCTGATGTCCACATCTGCGCAGTAATAATCTACATTTATAGCCGATACGCGATGTCTGTGCAGTGGGTGCTTCAGATTTGCTCGTTAATTAGAAATCAGGCCCGGGCCATCTGTGCCTCGTGCCCCACACCCAGAGAGAAATGGGATACATCAGTGCACTACACAGCCATACTGTTCTGATCGCCTTATACCTCTGAGGTCCTCACCATATCTCTGAACCAGCACAGTCTGTCCATATGTCAAAGACTATTATTATTATTATTATTATTATCATTATTAATGTTATTGATTTGTATTGTTTATTATTATTATTATTACTATTATTATATTACTACTATTGATTGGTATAGTTTCATTATTATTACTGTTTGGTATTGTTTTATTATTATTTAATGGATTATTGTTATTTTTATTATTATTGCTATAATTATTTGTGTGTATTTACTTTTCAGTCTGACCCACACTGTATAAATGTGTCTCCTTCGGAAGACCATGACACTCACTCCGAATTGCTTCATGGCATTCATCGTACAGGAGCAAGACGCAAATTTACCTACCGATATACTCTATGGCCTCGATGAACCAGGAGCTGATGTCCTCTTTGTGGTTGTCCTCCACAGGGATGCACTTGTACTGGTACACGCCCTCAAAGTGGTTGGGGCAGTTTGAAGACACGTTGAGCAGGGCCGAGATGCCCATGCCGTCCAGCATGTCCTTTTTGGAAGCGTGGTAGGCGCTGCCCAGGAACAGGAAGGGCAGGATCTCCACAGGACCGGCCTGCAAGAGTCACACACATTCAGGATGCGCCCCACTCACAGGTACTGTACTGGAATCAGCTCATACTCTCCTCCCTCCAGCTCAGAGTATGTGCTCTTGCTGTACCGAGATCAGTTTTCACACTCATCCTTTCAGCTCAGAGATCAGCTTACAGTCTACAGGTATGTTTTCATATACTGAAACTTTGGGATGAGGGTTTTTACCCAAGGAATAAATGTCCTTACAGTGTGTTGCCTTAAATATTCAAAAAGACAGTCCAATACACATATGTATTAATTCATCCAAGCACGGGAAATGTATGGTGTAGACGTTCTATTAATACACACCCCCGGAAAACTGCACACACACTGTTCAAAATGGAGTCATACAGCACTGGGCTTGCTTAAGTCATTTTCTTGCATCAAATTGGCACATGGATATTCTTGATGCAGTTTCATTTACATTAAATATATTTGTTTTTTCATATTTATTGGCTATATCAGGGCTACAAATCCTGGTCCGGGAGAGCTGCGGGGTTTGATTGGTTGTTGATCTGAAGGAGTAAACATAAACCGGTCGACCCTGCGGCTCTACAGAACCAGGGTTGGAGACCCCTGCGCAACACGCTCCACGGGCCTTAAATGCGTCACTGCCTGGCTCCGTTTACCCTCCTTTCAGGTACATTGAATGCAAAAATTGTGTACATATTTTAAAGCCGATATTCTTTTAAGATTCAAAACAAGGGGATGGGCACAGTGCGTAGATTACAATGTGTATTTATAGCTAATATCACAACTGAATTAGATCATTTCTGTCTCCAATTTTCTTTAACGCTGATTTAGTAAATGGTTCGCTATTTATTAATGCCATTTCTCTAATAACCGACATATGTAGTAGCCTATAAGTGAATACAAGGCTTAGACGCAAAATACAGACTGACTTTATGGTAGATGAGAAATGGCGAACTGGAAGAGATTGCATCGATTTTTTCTCGTTATGTCAGAGGTTGCTCCTTTACAAAACCTAACGATAGGAAATGGTCGATGCGTAAAACAGCTGCGAACGGAATTACTGTCCATCACACCAGCGACCCCGGAGGCTACGTGCGGGCATTGAAAAGGCCTGCTGGGAGGGCTGTTATCCAACAGGAAGCACAAAAACGGATGACCTAAATCAAGAGAGCCATTTCGTGTCATTCAACACCGGACATGCGGCCGACCTCTCACTGGAGACAGACAAACAGACAGACAGACAGACAGACAAACAGACAGAGAGGGAGGGCAGTTAAAATACCTGATCGTGGTGCGGTGTTCCACAGGAGGAACAGCTTGAGTCCAGACTGGACTGCGACAATGAGGTGGACAACGTTTTGGTTTTTAAACAGAATTCAGGATACTGGGTGAAAAATCTGTCGTATCCGCCTGTGAAAAGAAGAAAAACATTTTGAGTGTGTTTTAACGATTAACTCGCCAACATCATATAACACTATTACATACCTATTTATTTTGCAAATGTAGGCAGCAGATCAATTTCCTTTCAACTTCTAGGAGGTTCGTGTCTTACAGGTATAGACTATATCAATATAATACTACTTGCAGCTACGTTTCAGTGTCATTACTGCTGTGTAACGGCTTTTATGTTTATACAGCTGAATGCATACCACAGAAAACCACAATTACCAATAGCAATTGTTACTTTTTAACATTATGTTGCAGGAGTATTTCATAATGTGTCTACATCCTCTTAAGAAATAGGAACTGAATTGTTAGAAGGTCGTTTAACACTGGTGCATTTGACGGGGGACCACGATTTTCTGAAAGAAATTAAAAAGAAACTACATTTACTGAAGACATTGTTTCTGATTCATTGACGGAAATTGTCCCTGTGTGTGTGCGCGAGCTTGAATGTGTGCGTAAATTTGTGAACCTTTCACTTGTTACTCAGGTAGCTACTGTACATGGTGTGCAATATTTGACGTTGTTATCTGACGTTCATATAAGTCAATATTGGTATTATTTTTCATTGGAGGGGGCAAAGAATTGAAGATAATAACTCTTCAGAATATGATCTGCAGTAAAGTGTGACTGCTAGCAATTACTGCTGTTGGTAGGCTGCAATTCCGTTATTTTAAATTCAATTACAGAAAAGCTGTAAAATTAAGTACAATGCTAAACACACAAATGAAAAGCTGTCAAACAATTTGTAGGCCTATACATTCGATGTTGGAATGGAATACATCAATGGGCGATTCAGACAAGAATTTTTTACATTTTCACCGCAAATAATTTGGATCTTGTCTTTTCTCTGTGAAGCTCGCCTAATTCCCCGTTCATCCGTTGGCTACTAGCAAGTAGTCTTTCATGTCAAATGGTATTCGCCTATTTTTCAGTACACTGGTTCGCCGTTGCGACTGCGGTGTGTAGGCCTATAGTACAGAATGTATTTAGGTCTGGATCAAATAAAGTTACCGCATTGAATGCTTCCCCCGCTGCGGCCATCCGCATTACATCATTGTTTTGGTGCGCATTCGTTTGGACTGCGTTTTCCAACACCATTTCAAATAAATGGATGTGGAACAAATGTAGCCACAATGATGGTCTGTGGATTTTTGTGAAATGTTGCTATTCTTCGATATGTGACATATTTAAAAAAAAATACTGGTTACAAATAGAGAGATGACATCTTTTCTCTGCAATGTCCCAGATATTTAGAAAGTAGGGAGCGATTTTCTCTACTATTCTTTTGGAAATGTCAGTAAATTATTGAAATCATTGTTTTAATCCATTTAAACCATCTCCTTTTAACAGTTGGTCAAATAAGGTAATCCCCTCCACTACACACAGCTAAATGGTAATAGGCAACTATCATGGTCAATCAATGGGCTGGATGTTTTACCTTTCAGTAGATAGATTTCAGTCCCGAACGTATCCCTGTATAACGCGTTAAGAACCAATGTTATTGTGCTGTCTTCTTTAATCGCATCAGCATCTGGCGTCCTCTCGTCGTACAGAATAACGGCTGAGTATAGTCCGGATTTAAATCGGGCTTTGACCTCTTCGTCACCCGATAGAATTTGGTCTAAAGTGACGGAACCTTTTGCTCTCCTGCGCACGATTGAGTTACAGCGGATGTTCACCGAGCCGCGGATGTGCCCGGCACTAAACGCCAAGAAGGATCTGCAGTCCAAAACCAGGCATTTCCCGCTGTCGTCCTTCAGCAGCCGTTTCAAAACGTTACAATCCATTTCACAAAGTTCATCCATCGTTACCATGTCACGCAAGCATACGCAACAAAAACCGAAAATGTTTCGTTTCAAACAGTATAAAAACACTCAAAAACAAAGGACGAGCGCTCATCTATCATACGCAGGTCCTTTTCGCTGTGGCGTTGTTTTTCTCCTGAGAGGATTACTATCGCAAGCAGTCACCTCACCTTCCTTTTTATGAATGGAGCTCCAGTCGCAAGCTCCATAAAAGGATAGTGACGCCATGCTGACGTACTCTACGAGTACCATTCATTAACCCTTCTGTCTTTCGTTTCATTCATAAAAAGTCAACGATCAATGAACGGGTTCAGAATGTGGAAATCGCCTATGTCAAACATGTAAATTACTGCTTTACGAATTATTTTAAAAGCGGCCAGTTTGTACGCGTTATTGTATAAGGCTATTTTCTCGTTTCCCTCCCTGTTACCATTATTGTAACAGTAGTAATTCTGCCAAATATTTGATGTTATTATCTATCATTTTAAATGAAAAACAGATACAATAACGAGAATACCCACAGCGGCTTGTGATAGACTATTTAATTGAAACGTTGGTAAACGTCATTTTAGACATCTGCCGTGTCTTATTGCGATGTGTGGGCAAATACTGTAAAACGCTTCCTATAGTAAACACAGCGGCAAAACAGACAAGGCAAAAGGCTAAAGTCGATGCTGTTGCTACCGGCGACTAAACTGCTGTCTGTCGGTAACAGGACAAAATCCCTGTTAACAGTCTTGGTATTCCCATATCCAGTTCAATTTACTGTTGAAAACTGGAACATAGAAAGCCTCTTTATGTGTTATTCTTTGTCTTATGACTTGGAACTGAAATCTCATCTTTTCAGTAGCCTACCAGAAAATATTCCAAGCAGGTAATATCTTAGACTACAAAATGGCTGATAATGAATCACCAGAAGCTGCATTGCTTTATGTGTGACTAGGAGGTACTGCGGGTTGGTTAATTATAAAGAAAGTAGGTGGTGAGTAACATTTGAATAGAGTAGTCAAGTGATAAATGACAAAATAATTTTTTCACTTTGTTATTTTTGTATGGATACCTTTGGAATATGTATTAATCAGTGTGACAGTTTTACTGCATATAACACATATAAAAAATTCAAGAGAATAGCCTACTTTTTCTGGAGCACTTATTCTAACATCTGATCAGAATACAATGGTTTTAAGAGGGAGCCCTATTTTTGCTTTTTGTGGAGGCTTTCAGAAAATATGCTTGGGGCCTGCAAAATTTATAAAGGAGTCAGACTCTGTCTCAATATTTAAATCTAGATTAAAAACGCACCTCTATGCTCAGGCTTATAATCAGTTATAGTCTGGAGACAGGGTGCGAGAAGCCTGTAGTCATAGAGCTTTGTAGGTGGCAATCCTTTCCTTACTGTCACTTGTCAATCAGTTGTGACCCGACTTTACATGGGCTGGCTCTTGATAGGCGGGTATGGTTGTCCACCCCTCATGACTGCATGGGCTCTCCATCCCTGTCCTAGTAGCTATGCAGCCGTATATTACTCCTGGTGGGGTCCCCCCAATGCATACTACTGCCACTTTACCCACTGTCTGCTATATTGCAAATTCCCTAATTGCCGTTTCTACCCTCTTCCCCACGCTGCCGGCGGGGCTCTTGCCCCAACCCTCGAGAGTGCTTCGAGAGTCGTCTGGTCTCCCCCACCTTTGCGGTCTAGCCCCTCTTTCGTCATTGCCTCCACCCTGCCCACATCTGTCGCCACCTGCTGTTCCCCATCACCGCCACCCGGCCCCACCCATCATCTGAGCCACATCATGAACCTTATAAAACTGACTGACATGTTGGTCACCAGTCAGCACCCTGAGCCTGGTTCCTTCCAAGGTTTCTTCCCATCTGCCACAGGGAGTTTTTCCTTGCCACTGTTGCCTTAGGCTTGCTCCTGTGGGGGTTTCGGCCAGGGTTGTCTGTAAAGCGTATTGTGACAACTGCTGTAAAATACGCTATACAAATAAAATTTGATTGATTGATCGATAACTCTAAAACCACCTCTGCCTTTGGGCGAATCCATTTAGACAGAGGTTCAAATCCTGGAGTGAAATGCATCACAATGCACAGTTAAGACTGATCCCCAGGACGGTTTAAATGACATCGTGTCAGGCTGAGTTAATTGTTCCTCTGTGTTTTATTGACAGAAACTGTTGGCTTCTTGAATTACTCCAGAGCTGTTTAATTCCAGGTTGGTTTGCTGAGCTCCTTCCTAAATTTGAAACAGTAACTGTTAAGGACAGTTTGAACGTCCGTGTGTCTGTTCTTTTCTAGCAGTCTTGATTTGAATTTTTTAAAAATCCCATAACAAATTTTAAAAATCCTGTGTTATCATGTCTGCCTGTGGTGGATTACCTACCTTTTGTGTTACTAATACTCCAAACAGCTGTATGCCGTGTGTAAAAAGGGACAGTTTTATTTACATATAAGCTTACTTTGTTGAACCCCAATAAGAGTCCCAACTGCCTTTGTTTCCCTCTAAGGGATTACAGTGGATTCTCTCTGAGGGATTCCAGTGGATTCCCTCTCTGGTATACAGTGGATTCCCTATCTCGTACACAGTGGATTCTCTCTCTGGTGTACTGTGGGTTCCCTCTCTGGTGTAGAGTGGATTCCCTCTTTGGTATACAGTGGAGGTGTGCTTTCTGTGCGGCACAACAGAAATGAGATGACTTTAGTTGCATTTGGAAGTAGTTTGCTATTCCCAGAGCTCAGAAGTGCTGCCTGCAAGCCATTCATAGATTTCTCATAATAGAGAGGGGATGATGAGCTTAGTTATCTTTCTACTGGAAACCCCATTGTTTCTCTTTTTCTCTCACAGCGATGGCTTGCAGCATTCTGGCTGCCTTGTAAAAAAAACCCATTAATCTCATCTGCGTGACTATCTTTCATATCAGCATTAAGACATGTAGCTCATTATCAAATGCACAGTAATCTATCATTTTTTCCATGTTATCGCCTGCCCTGTGGTCAGTTTCCAGATGTCTGCCCGGTTATTCATGTGGCTTTTGTAATTAGTCTGATCCAGAAAAAAAAAACATCTTGGGTTTCACCATGATAAACTAAAACCACAGGGAAAGGGTTTTGGTTGGTCATGTCAAACATTTACAAGTTAGCCCTGAAAATATCATCAAATAGTTGAGTGCTTTATCCCGCAGAACACACTAGCTGAAATTTAGTATTTAGTATTATTATTATTATTATTATTATTAATATTATTGTTAATATTAAGAAACTAGAAGGGGATTTCAATTGAAATGTTCTCTTTGTAACATTTGCCCTAGTGCTCAAAACAGCAGATTTTTTCTTAGTGTCTAATCTAGACACTGTTGGGTCAACCTGTAGAAGGGCTGCACAACTAGGACCAATCCATTTTAGGATTTATGCAAACTTCTGCTCAATTATTAAATTAATTATTTAATTTGTTAAAGTATTTATCTTATGAGACATTTTCCTTTATAAAGGCATACAGCTGCTGCTGGGCTACATATGCATCTTGGGTGAAAGTGGTGTACTGTGGTCCGATACTGAAGTGAACCAGCACTATACGCCAGTTTAGAAAATTAAAAGTAAGTCAGAATAATTGATTTGCAAAAAAAAAAAAAAACTGTTACTAACACGGACACACTGGGCCTCTAGGGCAAATGAGCTTCCTGTCGGTGTGGAGAGAAGGAAGTGTTTGT
The DNA here is from genome assembly GCF_018555375.3 of Anguilla rostrata. Classification (NCBI taxonomy): domain Eukaryota; kingdom Metazoa; phylum Chordata; class Actinopteri; order Anguilliformes; family Anguillidae; genus Anguilla; species Anguilla rostrata. The sequence continues at coordinate 35,163,715 of NC_057946.1, read as the reverse complement.
TTCTCAGTGGCCTGAGGCAAGGTGATCTAAACAGACAAATTCAGTAACGGTCGTCAAAGACTTCTTTAAGCCCTCGTGCACGTGCTCACAGTCCGCCACGTCCGAGAGCCTATCAAACCTCCCCCTCTACACATGGCCGAACAACAGAGACGTTCCAGAGCTTTCCGTTGAGGTCAGTGAAACAATTTTTGCACAGCTTGTGCGTGGGCCAAGCTAGCTCATCCCAGGATTGAAAAAAAAAAAAACACACAACAAGCTCTACAATCTCTCCTCGTGCCCTACATCCTACAACTGCCATGAGACACACCCACGGGGGGGCGGGGCTTATAGGTTCCAACATTTACATAAAGTGACACAATCTCCTGTCGGAGGGTGTTGCCATTTGCATAGTTCCAATCACCATCACTTTGTTTAAACTCGAGCAGTGGAGACACATCCAACAGCATACAACCTGTTTGACAGTACACACACCTGGAGTACAGCTGTGTTAGGGTGAGGCCAAGCAAATCTATTTAAAAAAACAGCAAAGCGGGGGGGGGGGGGGGTCACGGGCTGGTGCAGTGCAGTGACAGGAGTGGTGTAGCTGTTTATTGCATTCTGGAAAAAGTGTTATTTTATGATCTGTACTTTATGCTAACTACTTCTATGAAAAATAAGTTTGTTTAGCATTTCCTCTGTGATAAATGGGATAATTCATTTTAAGATAAATAATTGTTGTCATGAAAATGTAACTGTGATATTTTATAAAACTGTTTCATGATATTGTAACTATTTATTATATACCATGAAAAAAAAATCAGCATGAAAAATCAGCCAAAGGCTTTAATGCAAGTGTTTTACTTCAACAACTTGCCTTGTGTTGTGTGCTTTTCACTTAAAGAGAGATATTCTTGTGTGGCAATCTAGCCAGGTCTCTGTGTGAAGCATGTGTGCATTAGTGGGATTATCTGATAAAATAAGGGACAGATTGAAAAGGGGATGCAGTGTGATCATCTTAACATCACACAGAAATTCAGTCTGCATTTCTGTCCTGTGGTAATGATCATAATAAACGTGCAACACAAAAGCAGAATTACAGTGTGATGCAGAGCTCATCACACCGCACACCCCTTTTCCATAGATATGCTAATATTACCTATATTGTATACAATTATTCATAGTATATAATATAGCCCTCTCCAGGCAGTTTTGTAATCAGGGTTATCAGGAGGACACGCTGGATGCTATGATAAAAGGTTCATTATGTCGGTGAGCAAATGCATGTCTGATCTAATGAGGGTTCGGTCGCACACACCATCCGTCATCCAGGTGAGGAAGAGAGCAAGCGGTCGCTCTCTCTCTCTCTCTCCGGCCGCTCGCGTCCCTGTCGCCTTCCATCTCACACCGGCCACACCGAGCTGAGCCGCATTCCGGATGAGCACAATCAGTTTTATTTGTGATACGAGCGGGGAGGCGCAAAATTACCCCAAATTTATTCTCTTACCTGCAACATTAACGCACCTGCGAACCGCAGCTGAAATGGTGGGGGCGTCGGTGTTGTAAGTATTACAGAGGTATAAATTATACAAAAATGGGGGGGAAGCATGCCTTGTTGGATATGAAAAACATACATGGGAATACATATTTCATACATGCATTTTTGGAAACAGTGGGAGCTGGGGAGGAGGGATGGGGGGGGGTTTCATGTGTTCTGCTCGTGTGGTCATCGACACGCCTGTCATTCAGCGCTGAAAGGCTGTCAGGGGACCTTTGGTAAATCACGGCTGTCATGGCAACCGAATTGGGAGGGGTAGTGGTGGGGAGATTGACACATACAGAGGGTGTGAGGAGAAAGCAGAGGTGTCTGACGGGGGGGGGGTGACGTCACCCCTGTTTCCATGCCACCCCGCGTGGGACACCCCCTGAGGCAGGGAGAGGAGAGTGGAATTCCTCAGCTGTGTGGAGGGAGGCTCTGGAAAACAAAATAACCTACAAATTAATTAACTCTCTCTTTCTCTCTCTCACTCTGTCTCTCTCTCTCTTTTTCTCTTTCTTTCTGGCATGATAAACAGCCAGCGTTTCACATTCTGGGTGGGGTATGAGTCACCCGAAGAAGAGGAGAGAGACTGACAGACAGAGAGAGATAGCAATAGGGAGAGAGAATATGCACCCCACTCATCCTTTCTCTGGATGTCTCCCCCTCCCTCTCTCCCTCTTATTTTCCCCCTCCCCTTCCCCCTCGGTTCAATAAGCCTGCGTCAAAACACGCAGCTTGCCTTAATCCCACACAGACGTGAGCTCTTTGTGTGTGTGTGTGTGTGTGTGTTGATGTGGGTGCATCTGTGTGTGTGTGTGTGAGCGTGTGGGTGTGAGTGCATCTGTGTGTGTGAATGCGTGTGTTTGTGTGTGTGTGTGTGGATCTGGGTGCATCTGTGTGTGTGTGAGCGTGTGGGTGTGGGTGCATCTGTGTGTGAATGCGTGTGTGTGTGTGTTTGTGTGTGTGTGTGTGGATCTGGGTGCATCTGTGTGTGTGTGAGCGTGTGGGTGTGGGTGCATCTGTGTGTGTGTGAATGCGTGTGTGTGTGTGTTTGTGGGGGGGTGGGGGGTAATGGTGGGGGGGAGCAGTTAGGGGCAGAAATATACTAAAATGTACTTATTACACAAACACAAAATACCTCCCAGATAAATGCACCTATGAGCTATAGTCAAAATGGAGGAGGTTTCGGTTGCTTTGCAGGTGGTATATAAACCAGGCATGAATCATCAAACTAAAAAAGCAATGTGTATTAAACATGAAACATGTACAGGCAAATGCGTATCTCAGATATGTGTGCTTGTAATACTGGCCATCCCTAGGCATCCGTGTCAACAGTGATGGACAGACACAGGATGTAATTCTTATTCAGCTACATGTCTGCCCCCTCCCTGTGGTGGGGCTATGATCAGTGTATGTGTTGCGTGTGTGTGCACATGTGTATGTGTGTGCATGCATGCATGTGTGTGTATGTGTATGTGTGTGTGTGTGTGTGTTTTACCAGCTGTACCCAATTCACAAAAATAAACATAATTCCATGTTTAACCAGTTCATTGCAAACACACAGTAAAACAAAACACAATGTAATTCTGTATTTTAACATCAAATATATGCATATCTAAAATTTAAAGAGTTAAATTAAATGTTTTCAGAATCTTTGGGCACCATAAACCAATTTTTGTTTTTGCAAAGCAATAAACCCCAATATACCACGTGCTGTAAAAAAGTAAAAATTGTACCATTTTAAAAAATTTTGACCATCGTAAGGATATGTGCTCTTTCAAGCAGCACGCATCATGTCAAAGTGACCCGTGATTCAACATCCCTGGAGTACTGAACATCTATGGAAGTCTGTTCATTTCAGCTGTTCACGCTGACTGCATGACTCAGTGGCTGATGCAATTCGATTTGGCAGAAGATGGAGGAAGTGAAAAAAGTGAGTAGAAGAGTTGCCCCAGTTCATTTAAGATTTATCTCCTGGTCAAATTTGAAATTCTTGCCATTTTATGACAGGGGTCCCCAGCTGTGGTCTTGGAGAGCCACGGGGCTTTCTTGTTGTTTTCACATTAAAATCGACAGTCAATTCAGGCCCAAGAAACCAAGTGAGGTAACTGTGTAATCAGCTGCCTTAATCAATGAAGTTATGAATAACAATGGGAACCAGCAGACCCTGCAGCTCTCCAAGACCAGGGCAGTAGACCCCCTGCTTCATAACATGGATTGGGCCTGATAATGAGCCGTTTGTCCCATTATTGTGCCAATCTATAGTGGTTATCAGCACTGATGCCTTTGTGGTTAAATTAGCTGTTCATATGAGAATTCGTTGAGTATTTCAAAGGGAGATTCTTCTCTGAGAACAGGGGAACTTCCACTGCTTTCTCACAAAATGATTCAATTATTGACCGGAGTTATTCAGCACGGAACCTCTGTCTCAAGTGGTGCTGGAAAAGGCCCCCAACCTTAATAATATGTTAATAAGTTACCATACTTGTTACTGTGTGGATGCCCTAACTGGATATGAACACACACAGGTACAGCCTTCCACATAGACAAAGTCCATTTAGGAACATGGAAAATTCTGTCTCTTACTAAAGCCTGCTTTATTTTTTTATGCCCCCCCTTGTGTCAATGACTGCACAGCCCCTGTGAGGAGGATACACCACTAGCGTAGCTACCTAGTTGTTTCACAGATAAATTAGCTAGTAGTTTCCGTTTCTACCTGCCCCAAATTGTTACTAAATAATTGTTATTAAATACAGTTACTTAATCACAAAAAATGAAAAAAAAACTTAAAATGAATGATAAGTGACATAGGCACTTTCATAGCTAGATATCTGTTACTACATGTCACTACTGTTTACATTAATAGGTTATTATTAGTAGTTGATCCAATATCTAATATCTAATCCTATACATCTCATTTCTAAACCTATACAGCATCTGAGGATACCTGATATTAAATAATAAGAAAACATTATTGCATAGCCTTTCAGTCTTTTTATGCACTTCATATCACAGGTATACTTTCCAGTATATTCAGGCAAGTATAAATTTGGTTTGTAGATTTCTTTCCAACTTGCCTCACTCGGGCAAGTTTGAAAAACCACAAATGTTGAAAAGGGAAGAAAATTCTGGAAAGATCAGAGGAGTTGGCCCTTTCGCTGGAAGCGATAGCGTGAGGGATGAAGTTGAGGGTTTTTGGCTGCGCTGCTGCTTCTCTGAGAGCGCTGGCCTTTCCTGCGAAGCTCAGCCCAGTGTTTAAGGGCAGCTTTCGCGTTACGCCAACGGAATTTCAAAAACCGCCAACAGCACGAGCTGCGGAGGTGGGGGGTGTGAGTAATGCCTTTTCTGTATTAGTCACATGTGCACCCCCTTTTTCTCCACGCTGGATCTGCGTGTCCTCGGACATCTTCTCTTGGTGGGCCAGGTTCGTCGCACATGCAGGTGCCAGACAGGGGAGAATGTTTGAACAACGACGGGTCTGAGTAACGGAAAGAAAGTTCTGAAGAACAGAGGTGTGGTAGATTATTTATAATCCTGCAGCTGAGGCGTGTTGAAGACTGCAGTAATTGTTCTCGCATGAATCATGCATGATTTCTCAGCGGTGGACATCTTAGGGCTCAAAACATTTAGTCAGTAGTTTACACAACACACATATAGCAACGAGTCATCTTCAGTCCTGGTCCTGAATGAAATGAAATCCCGAACTGGAATCGGCCCTTGCTGAGGAGCCCTGCCGTAAATGCTGTAGCTCCCACCGTGGGCTACCCCGGGTCACTTTGGCCTGTAGCCTTGTGCTGTTTGACTTCTGCCTGATGGAACAGTTGGTCTTTAATGCTGTAGGTTGTGTGAAGGTGGGGCTGGGGGAGGTGATGCTCTCTGTCCAAACACGCTGATGTCATATCTTGCATCCCTCCTTTCATTCATTTCACTCAAACCCTTCACACGCCTCTTCTTTCTGACTACTGATCAGCCAGGTGGGATGTCTAACATGTTAACCGAAAATTCAAATTAACTATACAAATTTTCAATTTAGGAAACCTAAAATATATATATGTGTAACAAATTGAATAAAAATTTTTAGGTTCATTCAGTGAAATATTATTTTCAGTGAAGGAAGTATGGATGCAGCTGCGGTGTTACTCACACCATGTTCATTCAGTAAACTGCCTGCTTTGACTAAGGAAATTAGGTGTGAGGTCAGGCCTTGAGGGGCGGGGCAGGAGGACGGGACCATCTGGCCCGCCCCTCAGCTGACATTCATTCAAGGCCTGATCTCACACCTAATTTGCTTAATCAAAGCAGGGAGCTTCCACCTGACGCCCAGAGTACTGGCCTGGATTATCCCTATCCAATGGGAATTAAGGGACAGATGGAGCAGGGGAGGAAGTGATGTCATTGCCATGTGAGCGCCTGCTAACCCCAGACACAAGAGGCCAAATGGACTCAGCTCCTCTGAGACACGTGGAGGCCTCAGTCCCAGACCACGACCCCCACAGCTAGACTTTAAACTGCTTTAGCCACACACACACACACACACACACACACACACACACACACACACACACACACACACACACACACACACACACACACACACACACACACATTCTATACGTGTGTGTATATAGATGTATGTGCCTGTGAGAAGGAGTGGTGTGTGTGTGTGTGTGTGTGAATGTGAATGTATCTGGTAGCACAGACCCTCATTAGCTCTAATCCTTTGTGTAAACCGATTTGGAGCTGCTCGATAGGCACGTATTAGCCTGTCTGCCCACTTCTCAGAAGCTTTTTACCAGGTTTCCACTTCTGGGCTTCTTGGCTTTCTGTGTCTCTGACAACCTCCTGTTTACCAATAAACGGATCAAAATGCTAAAGTCTCATGTAGGGTTCATGTTTACAGACCCAGGGAATCCAGTTTTTTGTTGGTTTTTTTTGTTACAGAAAACCTGAAATGTGTTGAAAAGTCAAACATGCTTTATGTCTTGTAAATAAAAAGAAACAGTTATAATTTGCTAATTATTTTCAATATTGTGTATTTCACAATAGCCAAGGTCTGCTGTTATTTTTTTCCCAGAAAAATCCTTGTTTCTTCTCATGATTCAGAAAAGGTTTTGCAAATTATACAGTATAGTAAATACATTCTAAATGCATGATAAATATATGAAATTATACATTGAATTATAACTTCTCCAAGTAAGACTTGCACATCACCAGCGAATGGGGTGAGCATGGAAATTCATGATGTATCATATTGCATCTCACAAACCACATTTACTTACATATTTAGGTCATGTGTTATTTCTTCCTAACTAGCTCATAACTCCTGGACTAGGTAGGTACCCAGTGACATCACTCAGTCCAGGTGGGCAGTTAGTGACATCACACAGCCCAGGATTGTCGTTACCTTATTACCAAGCAACAAATCAATGCATTATTGCAGTAGCTACATCTCATGAAAATATGCTATCACTGTTTTAGGGGACTAGGGCTGAATCGGAACAAGAAAGTGACCAGGATAACTCAGGTAACATTTAAACCCTGAAAAGTGCCAAACTCTCAGTGCTGTATAGGTATGGGGCATGCCACCCTGCCTAGGCTTAACATAACTGCCATCCCAATATTCCAGTGGAAGCTTAAAAATTGAGTTCCATTTTCTGAAGTTTGAATAACTGCAAAAAGTGAAGTAACACAAACATAACATAAATACAGGCCTAGAAACGTGCTATAAAGGGTCTTGTCAAGGCACAGCTGAATGTTAAAAATGGTCTTATGAAGGCACTTAGGGGTGTTATATGTTCCAATGCATGAATGTCTTGAATATAATAACAGATGTAGGTGAGTGAGAGAAAGGGTTGAGCACAACCGGAGCTGTGCTGTCCTCACAATCCTCACATCCAGTACAGTCACACTATCTCTTTACTCTGGTTTCTGCCTCCAGCAGACAGTCACAAAGTGTCTCTGATATGAAAAACTGTCTGTGGAGAAGATAAGAGCTTTGTGAAGAGGGCTGGATCTGTTCAGCCTGTTAGAGATTAGACTCTGCAACTGAGACAGGAACTAGAATAAAAAAATTATTCAGACAAACCAGTGAATAAGGATGAACTGGAATTCTGAAAAATCTCTGGTCTGTTGTTAGTGTGTTAATGTTGAATTGTTAGGGCAATGTGTGTACACTGTATACTGTAATGTATATATGTACCTGTGTTCCTACCTATGTTTCTGTTTCTGACTGTGAACATGAATTTCCTCTTGAGAACAATAATTCTCTAATGTAATATAAATTAAGAAAATGTCACATCAGCACAATACTTAAACCACTGTTCTGTGCTGGAAATGTGATGTTAAAAATCTTTATGTGAATTAGACTTCCGGTGAGTGTTACCGCCAGGGTTGGGGGGTTACTCCCATTTCAACTCATATAGTTCAGGAAATTAACTGAAATTCAAATTAATTAAACATTTTTGCCAGTTTCATTTACCATTATCGGTGTTTGTACATTTAAAACAGGAGTTACATAAAGGCAATATGCAATAGTCATAATGCAGTCATATTCCAATAAAGTTCCACAGATACACAGGCCCACATAGCCACAGACACACAGAGTCAGAACATATACAGACCTACAGACGCACGGTCGAAACACACCCACAGACTGGGGACCAGGGCCCTGAGAAACACACAGACCCACAGTCTGGGGCCCAGGGCCCTGAGAAACACACAGACCCACAGTCTGGGGCCCAGGGCCCTGAGAAACACACACACCCACAGACCGGGGCCCAGGGCCCTGAGAAACACACCCACAGTCTGGGGCCCAGGGCCCTGAGAAACACACCCACAGTCTGGGGACCAGGGCCCTGAGAAACACACCCACAGTCTGGGGCCCAGGGCCCTGAGAAACACACAGACCCACAGACTGGGGACCAGGACCCTGAGAAACACACAGACCCACAGTCTGAGGCACAGGGCCCTGAGAAACACACCCACAGTCTGAGGCCCAGGGCCCTGAGAAACACACCCACAGTCTGAGGCCCAGGGCCCTGAGAAACACACAGACCCACAGTCTGGGGACCAGGACCCTGAGAAACACACCCACAGGCCAGGGACCAGGGCCCTGAGAAACACACCCACAGTCTGGGGACCAGGTTCCGGCGCTGGAGCTCCTCCTGTGTGACTGTAATGAATGGCTGCTGGCGCCCTTCAGTGGGAGAGAGGTGTGAAACAAACACGGCAGCCCTGTGAAGTCAGCAGTGTCAGGGCAGGAGTGTGTCCTTTGGCCTGAAGCCCTTCCTGTGGTAATTGAAGTGGAGAAGTGCTATGTGGTCATCTTACACACATGCGTGCACGTACACACACACAAACATATATACACACGCACACACACACACACACATACACACATAAATGCACCACGTACGCACACACACATATACACATATACAATACATACATACATACACACACACACACACACACACAAACGTGCACACAGTTGGAGTCAGTTGGGGATGTTTGATCTGTGGTGCTCTTGTGTACAATAATTCTAGCTTGGCTCTCAGGTCCTACAGTCAGAGGTGGATATCTGGTGTTGGAGGCGACAGTGTCACTGGTCTGGATTATCTGGGTCAGAGTGACAGTCTTTTTTATGTGGTGTGTATTTTTAGATTTTAGTTCCATGAGAAACTTCAGCCCTGTTCAATTTTATTGACACACAAAATAAGTTTTGTACCCAAGAGTGTAGTTTGGGTTCACAGTTGGAGACAAATCAATAACTGATCTAGCTGCTGATATATCTCCCCCCATACACAAACACACACACACTTGCCCCTCCCTATTTTACCACCCCCTCCCCCTCATTGGTTAAGTAGGCCATCCATCTACACTGCAGCTTGCATTTACAAACAGATCCAGGGCCTCAAGGTTCACTGCTACTGGAAGTGACAGGTCAGGAAATGAGGCATCTCCAAAAACATTCCCCCCCTCCCTCCTTTTTCACTTCCAGCTGTCTCTCCCGTCACAAGCACAGAACCCAGGTTAACGGGTTCTGTGCTTAAAGGAAACTCCACGAATACCTAATTCAGATCGCACAGAACTGAAATCATATTACAAAACAATGTGTGTGCAATACTGCAGAAGTACAATACACATGTGGTAATATATGATTGACAAGGGTGGTAGTGTAATGGTTAAGGAATTTAGTTTTTTACCTCGAAGATCCCGGGTTCAATTCCTAGCTGTCATAGTACCCTTAATCAAAGGACATAACCTCACTTGCTTCAGCTATATAAATGTATGTAAAAAAGAAATAATAAATAAATAAAGCAAATGTCATCTCTGTAAGTCACTGTAGGTAAGAGTGTATGCTAAATGCTATAATGTAAAATATCAATGTAAGAAAGCCACATGTGATTTAGTAGGGAGAAGTGAGAACAGTGCTGGAATGAAGATGGATATTGCCGGTGCATCTGCTGTGACCGAATGCATTGTTTCAAAACAATGATACATTTTTATGCATATTTTCCTATCCCCCTCCCTCACTAATACAGCATGTCATTACACTACTGGTTCTTACTCTCTGCATCTCTCTCTCTTTCCTCTCTGCATCTCTCTCTCTCTCTCCCTCTCCTCCTCCTCTCTCTCTGTCCATCTCTTTTCTCCTTCTCTCTCTCAGAGCAGAGCTCGCTCCCCATATTTACAGCAGTGTAACATGTGACCACTGCCGGAGACTCAATCTGAACACCACACTGTGAAATTAGACTGCGAGTCAATGGAGCACAGCTGAACCTGCCAGTACAATGAGTCAAACACGACTGCATACGGTGTGTGTGTGTGTGTGTGTGTGTGTGTGTGTGTGCAAGTCTACGCAATGGTAAATCTTATTGGTGTGAATGTAAATGTGAAAGGGTGTTACAAATTAGGTTATTTCCTGTGTTTCTCCTGACCCACCTTAACTCTTCCCACAATGCACCAGTGGGTCAACCAGTTTGAGAAACGTTGCACTTCAGTGTTAAAAAAAAAAGGTTACGTGGGCTCTCAAATATAGTGTGTTTGTCTCTCAAATATTTGCTCATTCATAATATATCCTTTCTCTTTCATTTTGGATTCTCTGACACAGATAAATACTAGGGTTTACTTGGATTTAAACACAGGGCTCTAAGGTGCCACAATTTTTGTTGTTTGAGGCATCATCCCATCCCCAAATTGTCTAATTTATTGTTCTATTGGACTGAAATTGTACTTGTATTGATATCTATATTAATAATATGATAATTATAAATCACTCACAGGACTCTTATTATGGCAGCATATAAGGAATAGTGAACTACGTGGGAGTAATCATCGTATGTCAACAAACCTGCTCCTACTGATGACCAGCAGCTGGTGGTGAAAATTTGGAGCGCTGCTGGCCAAGGACCACGGCACGACCACTGTAAAGCTGCCACCAACCTTAGCAACGAAATGAGCCATAGCGCTAGCGCTTCTACCAGGCCCTAGTAGCCCGCCTGTCCCCGCGGTGCCCAGAGCTGACGTGCAGGATGGGAAAAGTAAGCTATTGCATTGCCTGAACTTCTGTATTTTTTAATTGGTCTTTGGTGAAAACGGTGCAATTGTAGGCCTACTTGGAAGTAGCTACTTTACTGTCCAACTAAGGGGATGGTGTAGGGCTATGTTTCGTTTGCCTACCGTTCGATTGCACAACATCGCATTCAAAGCTATTTGCATATATAGTGGGTTCAGACTGGCCCAGTTTAGGGGACAACCAAAAAATTAGGAATAAAATCGCTAAGAATCTGCTGCAGCTGCAATTTTCCCCAGTGTTGACTCTGCACAGCGAGTTTGCTTCACTTTACCGGTCACGCGCAGCATGGGAGTGTTCGTTTTCGAAGCATCGGCACAGCAATGGCACCGGTCAAAAGCAAACTGAGATCAGCCAAGCAACAGGAGAGGACTATTTGACTTTAATTCGACTGGAGTGACCTGCATCGAACGCCGAATTTGACTGACATCATTTCGGATTTCTCAGCCCAGGAAATCAGGAAGAAATGCATGAAAGGTAAGCTCCAATAAATATGCAATTTTCCAAATGTCTAGCTACTAGTATATTTATCCACACGAGCCATATTGTTAACTGTTGGATTGGGAGTTTGAGTGGTGCAACCGTTGCTGGTGTTGCTGGAATTGTATGATAATTTCCCGATGGTGACAGACAGTGATACATTCTAATAGTGAGACATGCCACACTTCATGTTTGTAGAGTAGCCAACCTATTCGTCTTAAAACGTATTTGAACGAATGTCACAGCGTCGTTATCATTTGTGTGAATTGCTGTAGACTTGTATTGGCAGATGCAGTTTGTGTGCATGCAAACCTATTTGTTTGTGCAGAAATCTGTTCGGACAGGGTGTAGGCCTAGGGAATGGGAGGGACTGGTGGTAACAGAGTGGCCTATGGTTGGGTTAATCCAGTAATTCTCATATATTGCCCTATAATTCAGTCATTTTGAGTATGATAGAATCTGTCTCTGGTTTGGATGGATGGATGTGTGCAGGGTTGCCAAGAGTTTGATATTTGCTGAGATGTCCCCTGTTTCAGACTAAAATGGTTTGTCCAATATTCCCCCGAAACTGTGACCTGCAAGTGATGAATCACTATGTCTCAATCTTCAATACTAGCAAACAGCTGAAAACCAAACCTCTATATGGCAGCTACGAACAGCCTACCGTTTGGTACCCTTGTGAATAACCTATTAGATTTGGTTTTTCTGTGTGTGCGGTTAATGTGATGAAGTTGATGAACCCTCCCCCGGTTTACACATGGGTGCGGTGTCCTATATTCGTGCGAGGGGATTATAGAAACTCTGCGCGCGCGCTTCACTCCCTCTTGCTTGAGGCCTTCTCGGCTCAGATGCGGTGATGAAGGCCAGGCACAGGAAGTCTCTCCCCTCCCAGTCAGTGAGAGGAGGGGAAATGGAGGGAAGTGTGTTCTTTTGGCACCTGGTCGTCTCCTCTGTTACTGTGTGGAGGGGGAGGTGGAGATGCCTATCTTGCTTGACCCTTTAACGAGTAGCCTAGGTCTTTTTGGAATGTTTTTTTTCGTCTTCAAAATTCTGAGTCTGTGTTCTAGAACTCCACCGTTTCCAATTGCCAGTAGTGATTGTTACATCAGCATTAGAATGTTCCGTTAAGAGCATTCTAATCACATTTGTGATCTTACAGGGTATCTTACAGGGTTACGTGGCTGCTGCACTTAAAGAGACTCTTGGTGGCTGTGGTACAGATGAGAGACCTCTCAAAGCAGAAAGGCTGGGTGGAGGGAAGATGGCTTGTGTTATGGCTGATAGGTCATTTTATTAAAACAAAGTTGTGGGAAAAAAATGTGCATAGTGACCTAAAGTCAGGTTTTTATCCCAGAAGAGACTTCCTGATAATATCATTAACTTTGAATTGGTTGCAGTTTAAAATGTGCATTGAGATGTGTTATATTTCTCCTTTGTGTTGTTGTACAGTGAAGTAAAAAAAAGTATTTTTTATGTATGTGTATTTGAAATAAAGAAATATGGAAAGAAAGAAAGATGCCAGGACCCATAATTACCAGGGCCACTCTAACAGAAGAGTAGCCATCTGGTGTCATATTAATTGTTTCAGTTTTTTAAACTGCTGGTCCCTCTTGAGAGTTAGACAGCAAAGCTTCTCAATTTGCTATAATTTTGTTGTCACACCAACCATCAGGTTGTTGTTTTTTTTTAAACTCCATTGTTGGGGGCAATCAAACTAAGGATAGCCAGAGGCTGGGATCTCTAACTCAAATCCTGGAGGTCGGCTATGTCTGCAGGTTTTTGATGTGTTCCTGCACTTAAGTGATTAATTTAAGACATTGATTGGCTAAAGAGTCGGTGCACCTTGTTTCCAAGGCCTAAATTGTCTGCTGATTGAAAGGAAATTGCAAAAACCAACGGAGACAGTGGCTCTTCAGGACTACCCGTAAGATTGTGCAGCCGTATCTGAAGTGGGCATATGTGCACGCGTGAAGGAGCAGAGAGGGACAAAATGGAGCAGCTTGCTGAAAGAACATAGTGGAGGACACTGGCAGGGAGGGAACAAACACAACAAACTACAAAATACTTCTCAAATAAAGATAATGCTTATAAAACTACAATCATGGTGGACCTGTAGGTGCCTTTTCAGGTGGCACAGAGGCACCAAAAAAGGCAAGCAACATGTATTGCGTATGAAATGCCTACGGGAGAATACATATTTCATAAACACTGCCCATCTGTGTGGCCTGGCCCTTCCTGGGGCGGGAGGCTGGAGGAGGATCTGAGAGTGTCCTCGTGAGCGGGAGGTGGCGTTAGCTGCGTTGGCCTCGCCTCCCTGCGGGTCAAGGGCATGTTTACCCTCTTCTCAGAAGCACGGAGTCATTCACTCACGCTGTTTTTCACGAGGAAGTCTGATCCTGATATTTTCAGGAAAAAGAGAGTCCAACAGACAAAACAAATGATACTGTTCTACGCTGTTATCTCACTTAGTTACTTTAGCGGAGGTTGCCAAGGATAACAAATCGGCAACAGTGGCCATGTGGCAAAATCTAATCCCTCTTCTGATTGGGTAAATGTGGAAGTTCTCTGATACATTACCAGAAGTTGACCTCGCACTCAAAATTTCATATGGACGTACAGTGTCTTCAGAAAGTATTCACCCCAATGAGCGTTTCACAGTTTTTGCCATTAAACTTGCTATGTCTCTCCCCTTCACAAACACAATATATTCAATTTAAGATGCAGAAAGTATTTTTATTAATTAAAAAAAAAAAAATGAAAGGCTTATATTTCTCATTTACAAAAGTATTCACTCCCCTCCCAAAGTCAATACATAAATTGACTTGAATTGGCAGAAAATACAGCTCTGAGTCTTGAGTAGGCTATGTCAAATGAACTTTGCGTATTTTGATTTTGGAGATTTGTTCCTGCGGTAGCTGGCCTCATGCTCACTTCTCTGACAGTTGCCATTGCCATCTGCTTGCTGTGTTTAGGAGGTCAGCCTGATCCTGGTAGTTGTGCCATATTTTTCAGTTTTGTTGCAGTTGACTTAACTGTGCTCCTAGGAAGTTCAAAGCTTTTCCTATCTGTTTATAGCTTTCTCCAGCTTCTCCTCTGCCACACACACACACACGCAAGGCTAATGTCACAGCTGCCTTGTCTTTTCCTAGCTATCCCTGGTGTTAGTGCTGATGGCCTTTTTGAGAGGGGGGTGGCATTAACGGCCACACTGCCTGGTGTCCACTGTGTGCAGACTGGGACAGTAATGCTGTCTCCTCTAACACATTGACACTTGCATGCACGTGCACACAAACACACACGCCCATGCGTACACACATGCGCACATTGCTTACCGTTTGGATTCAATGCCTGTCATTTACATACTGAAAGAACTGAATACATTTCTGAGGTCATAATGCTGTACATTTTATGTGGGACCTGTGAGGTGTACAGTCCTTCAGTTTTCACTGATGTTTCATAAGACGATTTATAATCTGTCCTCATCTCTTTTCAATCTTTCATGGAGATATTCTCTGCCTTGTAAAGGAGCAATCTAAGGAGGTAAATTGGCTCCGCCTGGAAGTATATTGTCCCTTCGCTGACCTCTGTATGGTTCATCTCATTTCATGTCTTCCTGTATCTTCTTTGGGACATTTTCATAAATGAGTCATAAAATGGGCCATTGCCACACTCCAAGGTTTCAGGAAGCTGCAGGGGTGAAAAAGGAGGGGGGGGGGGAGGTTCGAGGAGGGGGTGGGGAGGGTTGGTGACCTTGACTGCGACTTGAGGCGGTGAACCAGGGGAAGTGATGAGCAGTGAAAAGCCACACATCTGGGTCTGCTGGTTTCACAGGTCCTGTGCAGTAAAAGCTCTCCGCAGACATCTGACAGGCTGTGGTGATGAGGGCCGGCACATCCTGGGGTGTGCGTTTCCCCTGGCACGGGGGTGGATATTTTGTTATTTCCTGAAAGAGAAGGGGGGCAGCTCTGCCCACAGACCCTGCCATTGCTCAGCAACCAGGTCACCCGCACTCCGGCATGCCTACTGACCTGTACATTTCCACCTGACACAAAGAACATTCTTTAGAACAAAGCCTCTCACAGAAGCTGCTCCTTCGTTAAAAAAAATTAATGTATAAGAATGCTTTAAGTGCAGGACTTTGTGATGTCACAGGCTTATGTGACATTCCATTTCCATGTGTTACTTTAACCTTTTGAAGAGTAGGTTTCTTGGAATGCGTTTTCAAAATTCTATTTCAGGGTTCCAGAACAATCCTTTCAATTACCAGTAATAATTGTTACATCAGCATTAGCATGTTCAGTTAAGAATCACGTGTAATTTTAGACCTTAAAGGGGTTAATGTAATTTCCAGGTGCTGTGGAATTTCTACCAGTTTCAGGGAGGCAGTGTCTGCTACAGGAAGTTTACCTTCTTGACCATCTCTTGTGTGCATGTCATTTCCTGCGGTTTCCTTTGCTTTTCTTAATTCCTCATTGAAATAAGTTGCATCCATAGTTACATAAGTATTTTGCTTTTTAAAATACCTTGCCCTGACACAGAAACCACAGACAATGTTTTGCTTTAAAACATATACAGTTACATCCCCACAACTGGACATTCCACTAATAAGGGCAAAGACTACATTAGCGAGTTAAATGTTCAGTGTTACATAAACTCTGATGGAGTATATTTGACTCCTCTTGGCCCCATATTAACTGTGTTAGTGTTAAGTGAACACTAAACATTTTGCTGTTTTCAGACCTTTATTCCCATAAATCATGTGAAAGACAGAAATGAACAAGCAGTCCTGAATGAGGGGGGATTCCACACAGCCCCACCCTCATCTGCGAGCAACGCGGATGAGTGACGTGGGTGACCAAACGGATATTCACCAGCGCACTCAGACTATATTCTGTGCTTCATCAGGGAACAAATGGGTTTTCAAAAGATGAAGCCATGCCGCCTGTTCGTGTAGATGCCTTCTCAGCCGCAAATGCAAATACGTCTTCTCAGCCACAAATGCAAACGTGTCTTCTCAGCCGCAAATGCAAATACGTCTTCTTAGCCACAAATGCAAACGTGTCTTCTCTGCCACAAAAAAAAAAAAATCCATCTTCTCAGCCACAAATGCAAATATTCTTGCCATCAGGCAATGGTAATACTTCTGGGACCCATTCAGTTTTATCTTTGTCTGATATTACATTTTGTCTAAAGATCTGAAACCATTCAGTGTGACAGTTGCAGTAATAGAGGAAATCAGGAACAGCATGTACTGCAGTGTACACATTTTTCATGGCAATGCATATGGCTCTGTCCAGTCTTCATGTGCTTGATGAACTCTTACATTGAAATGCACAGTGACTTAACAGTGAATCCTTCAACTGTAGAAAATTTGATCAGTTGGGAAAATGAACTGGAGCAGCGCACACAGTCAGAAGGGGGCAAATACTTTTTAATGGCACTGTAATTCCCAACTATTCTAAACCACTCCTCTCTGCATAAGGGGGAAAAGCTTTATATTATTATAAAAAAGGTTTTTTTTTCTCTACTATTGTATGTAGATCCCTTTGTACAGGCGACAAATTTCAATGTACTCCATAGCTGTGTCTGTGAAAACTCCTTGAGTAAGTTCCCTATTAGCTTATAGCTAATATTTCATGTAAGGCATCCTAGTCTACAGTACAGGACCAAAAACACATTTATGTTATTATGTTATTAACCATAATAATGCAAAATTATTGTACAGGACATTGTTTGGTGTGTTTTACCATGTCCAGTCAGGTATTGTTTCTCCGACAGGTAAATGGGAACAGGAACCAGCTGACTGGAACAGAGTCTCTTAGGGGAGGGGCTCTAACCTCTTCTGCTGTGCATTGAACGTTATATCTATTTGACTATGTGTGTCTGTGTGTAACTATATTATATATTGACAAGAGATGGTTCACTTCACATCCGTTGGAGAATCATTCTTTGAGGAGTAGAATGAAAAGCAGGAGTCGCGGAATTATGGGTAAAATGTCACGTAAACATCACGGTGCTCCCGGATAAGGGCATGTGCTGAGCAAACAGACCCTTGACACGGGGGAAGAGACTGTTTGAATATCAGCAGGTGAAGCAACGGAAGTTGCAGTGCCTGGCGGGCACTGGAGCTGGAGTTGCCGTGGTAACGCACGAGAGAAAATTTGAATGAGAAGTCTGTTCGCTTAAAAAAAGCAAAATGAAAGAAAAAGGTTCAGATAACATTATACAAATATACGAAAAACAGGAAAAAGGATTCTATCCTGATTTTTCTTATCCATATTATTTTTAACATTTAAATGACAAAGCAACATATTTTGTGCGGAAGGCTTTTTATTGAATGAGAACAGAGCAGCATTGTAGTTGTAACGGCTCTCATTAAATCAGGATGTAGTGAATTCGTATGCTGAGCCAAGCTGAGCACAGCAAGTGGAATGTCCAAGATTATGATGGTTTGTATTATAATGTTCTTAGAATAATCGCATTATAATGAAGGCTAATCTGACTGAAAATATGTTGCACAAGTGATACAGGTATGAACGAATCCCATATAATCACTCTTGAAATGGATTTTTGACTTCGTATTCAGGCACTTTCAAACAGTAAAATTACTTCAGTTTGACCAGAAGAGTTTGAGTATTCTAAAATCCCCCCCTTCCCATTTCTCCCAAATTTGAAACGTTCAATTGTTTTGGCTGCGTCCACACTCATTCTGCAATCTCTGCTGCTGATGTGGGAGATTCTGCACAGCACACACCCTCCTCAGGCGCACGTGGTGTCACCAGCTGCTTCTTTTCACACCGCAGCTCACAAGCCAATCTCGCTTAGACGCGAGTCAGAGGAGGATGCTTCATGTCCAGCTTTAACAAGCAGGTCGCAGTCAGCGGGAGTCACTAGAGAGCGGCATGGTTTCCCGGGCGACTGAATCGTGGTTCCCTGGGTGACTCAATCGCCTGTTATGCAGTGCAGAGCTACTGGCCACAGTCGACACTGGCACATTCAGGATTGGAATTTGGACCATAGAGCCCATCCGTGCTCTAGAACAGTGCCTTAACAGGATGAGCCACCCAGCAGCCTGTTATTTCTTTAACAGTCTCTAGGCAGGGCCTGGGAAAAAAATGTGCTGTAACAATGAGCTGTTTTTCCTGGTGCCTCCCTCTGCATGCGTAGCCTCATGGGACAGAGGGCCGTGTTTTCTCCTCTGCCGCAGGTTGCTTACCCATGTCCTGCACTTTCCTGGAAAGGCCTGATGCAGTTACCAGTAAATTTCTGCGGTGTCTGCTACAAAAACATTCCCTGGACATCTGCCTGTACTCCTCCTGCGTTACTACCACAGAAGTATGCTGCCATAAACTGCAGCCTCAGTTCCTGGAACCAGTAGATTAATATCTCACTGTTAAAACATCTGTTATTTTTTGTTCACTATATCTATGGAAGCAGTTGTGGTGTAGTTTGTTATTGTTATTGTATAAGTAACTTGTTTATGCTGAGCGCAACTCAATCACAGCCATAGCTTTAAATTTAACATTCAAGGATAATAATTAACCATTAAGAAGATTTGGCCACACATGGCTCCAAATGTGTACTGTTTAAATAGCTTTGTACCAGTGGTCCCCAGCCCCAGTCCTGGAGAGAGGTGTTTGTTTTCACCTTAAAATTGACCGGAATTCAGGCCAAGAAAACTGACTAGAATCCACGGGAGGAGCACTGTATGATCTTGGATATTTACTGAGTAATAAATGAAAACCAGTAGACTCTGCTGCTTTGCCAGAACCGGGGATAAATCCTCTGAATTTATGCAGGCTTGCGACAAAGAAGCATGTAAAAATATCTATGTACAGTACAGCAGATGGACCAACCAATAAATTCCTGTTGCACTTCAGGCAGCAGGCCTATTTGAGAGTGTAATTCACTGCTTTATGAACCTGCAGAGGAGTTTGGAATATCTGTGTAATCTGCTGCTTTGTGAACCTGTAGAAGAGTTTGGAATGAGTTTGGAATATCTGTGTAATCTGCTGCTTTGTGAACCTGTAGAAGAGTTTGGAATATCTGTGTAATCTGCTGCTTTGTGAACCTGTAGCAGAATTTGGAATATCTGTGTAATCTGCTGCTTTGTGAACCTGTAGAAGAGTTTGGAATATCTGTGTAATCTGCTGCTTTGTGAACCTGTAGAAGAGTTAGGAATATCTGTGTAATCTGCTGCTTTATGAACCTGCTGAGCAGTCGGGACTGAGTGCGTAATTCACTACAGTTAATACCAAAGCTCAGAAACTAGAAGCTTCTATGGATGTAACTATGGCAACACTCTGGGACTCCAGGCATGCCTCAGCCTCAGTGATTTATGTCACTGTCAGTAGCTACGTTCATGACAACGGTTGCAGTACATTGCGTTTTATGGAGCACTTTGTTGACGATGGGCGTATAATTTTACGTATTGGATCCCCGCTGTGTCATTCAACAATGCAACACCATTTGGAATGAGCAGTATGACGAGACCCTGGGTTTGAGAGTTTTTATTGCAAGTCGGTTGTTATGTAGATGCCACGCCCTGGAAACTGAAGACGGAGAAGGCAGCCAATGGCTTCTCTTCTTGTGACACTCGTGTGTGTCCGGAAGAAATGGCATCCTCTTCGCTTAACTCTGGGCTAGCCGGAAGAGCGGCTGAGCCAAGGTCGTAGAAACAAGGCCCTTTTGTATTGTGTGTGTGTGTGTGTGTGTGTGTGTGCATGCATGTGTGCGTGTATTTGAAAAACCCTTTTTTCAGCCCATGCAAAGATGCGTATTTCCTTTCCTTCCAAACCAAACTTTTGACCTTTGTTCTAACTCTGAACAAAGGTCAAAAGTTTGGTTTGGAACTAGTTTGGAAGAGTTGCAGTGGCAGGGCACACAGAACTCTTCTATGAGAGGGCGTTGCTTCTGAGATGTGAAACTAAAGTGCCCCTGCAGATGGCTCTCCCTTCCGTGCAAATTTTACAGCTGCGATCAATATAGCACCCCCCCCCCCCCCACACACACACTCAGATGCGCACACACACAGACACACACAGCTGAGGATATACAGCCCCCTATATATTGGAATAGATTGTGTATGTGAGGGTTTTTATGTCCTGCAAATGGCAATGCACTGAATTACATGTCACCATTTAGGAGATGACTTACTGTACACAAGATTGCTTCTAAATACAATCAATTTATCCAACTAGATATATACTGAAGCCATTCGGGTTAAGTATCTTTCTCAAGAATATGACGGCAACACCTCAGCTAGGAAATTAACCTGCAATCTTTGTGTTACAAGCCCATTTCCCAAACTGTTATTATAATGCAGTGCTACAAAAGTGTAAATAAAGTAAGATGTGTTTTATGTTAGGCTATGTGTCACATGAGGTTAGATTTAAGATGTCTACTGTTAGGACGGGTGAGTACTCACTGCGCGTTTGTTAAGTCCTGATATGTAAAACCGTAGAATTGAAGGAGGGTGTACTTTCTTTTTCACCTCATCGTGTTTGCCCGATCGCTGCAGTGCAATCTACTCACATTACCTTGCGGTTTACTGAAAAATTGCATGTGCATGAAACTGAATGAGTAATTAAACAGAATAAAATACAGTCATGTTGTGTAAGTCAGTCTGGATAACAGTGTCTGTCAATTGACTGGAATGTGATGTGGCTACACAGATAAGTAATCCAACAGTCTCTCAAGTCATTCTGTAATGAGTTTGTACTCTACAGGTTGTCAAATTTATGATCCATTCTGATTCATTTACATATGGGGGATGTGCTTATCTTTATTCATGTGTCATGTTCATGAGGCCAAGTGCAAGTGCTTCAGTAAATATGGAAATGGTGTCCTGTCATGAGTTATCAAATGATCACAGAGTAGGCTAATTTGAGGGCAGCTGTGGGTCCAAATGTGCATAACTGTTTTTGTAAAGCCCAAAGACTTCAAAGACTTTCAGTTTAGAAATTGCAACATTAAATATCCCATGCCTTGCATTTAATTGCGTACTGAAATATACATACAAAAAATAATAGTCAAAGCAAAGTTTTGATTCATGTTGCATGAATTGGAGCAAGCCTGTTGAAATTTATTTTCACCTGATATGAAAAAAAAATATATATATATATATATATCAGGTTGCATTTCGTCACCGCTATTTCCCCGTGGAGAGAAAAACGGGAACAAAACGTGCTTTTATCATGCCGGCGATTACGGTGCATTTACATATGGCGCGTGCTGATAATCCAGCCTAGTTTCCGCGGCCAGAGACCGGCTGCACGAATACTAATGAGGCTAAGCGTGTCACGAAGAGATTGTGCTCGGTTTTGGCTACGCGTCTCTGTTGCATCGCAGACGGATGCCAATGGAACCCACATGCTGAGAAATTTAATGAGAGGCTAGTGGCCATTGGGCAGGCTGACAATTCAGTTTATAAATATACGGCCAGCGGCATGGAGAGGCTGTTGTTCTCGACCAGGTCGCATTGTGTGCACACACATCCGGTTTGCTTCACGCTCCAGCTGGTTTATTATTTCCACTATGTACGTGGATGTGGAGTCCTACCTGTTACGATGCTGGCCATATTATTTCTTTTTAAAACAGTGCATGGGTTACTCGCTTTGGATAAAAGCGCTATATAAATGCAGTCCATTTACCATTTGTTTTCTGAGATAACACTTACCCAACTGCTGAAGCAGCACAGGTAATTCTTACTTCATTAGCCCTCATCTTTATGGTGTGTTTATTTACTTATTTGTATTTGAAACAAATATGTTTTTTTTTTTCCACAGTAGATATTCATGAATGCAGTAATGGCCAAATCTGTGGAGAACCTGACTGTACAAATGCAAAAATTAAGAAGACACCTGAAACACAAAATATGTAAAACCATCAAGCAAATTTAAGGAAAGAACGTTATTAGTAAACTTTATGAGCCATTGTTTTTTTCTTTATTTGTTGATTTTCCGATCAGACTGTCTTTTTGTCTGAACACATGCAACAAAGGGGCCATCTGATCATGGAAGCCTCCAGAGGATCCACTGAATTAAGTGAAAAGCATTTTTTTTTATTCCATTGAATGATTTGCTTGAGAGATAAAATCGTATTTTATGGGGGAATTGCTGTATGTGACAGATACATGCTTGGCAGTCTATAACTTATATTCTCTCAAAGAAAAGAACCACTTTTAATTTCCAAAAATCATTAGGATATAATATTCCAAGTACCGCAAAGGGCTCAGATCTCCAGAAATGACAACATTACACATATGAAAACTTTTCTCTCTGGTTTATTGTTTAAATCTGTAATCCTAAATCTCAGTGCCCTCTCACAGGTCTGCCAGTATTTGACATTACATTACATTAATTTAGAATATGCTCACATCCACGGCGATTTACAATGTTAGAAATCGTAAATGCATCCAGTAGAGTTATGCGCGCAACGGTGCCAATACTAACAACATTCCCAAACCAATGAGTGTAAGTGCAGTATCAATAAAGCGCAGGATGCAAGTTAACTTCTGGCAACCTAGGACCATTATGCAAATTAGATTCATATTGCTCACATCCATGGAAAACCGCAAAGCATGCTATAACCAAAAACAAAGTAAATACACGTGAAAATAATCGCATACAGGAAATATGGAAACTGGGCAGAAAGCCAACATAGTGTGCATCAGTGCTTCAGTTTGACCCTGCAGGCAGGCCAGTGTAGCACCCACACCGGGTGATTTACAGTGTAGGTTTATTATGAATACTGGGGGTTATACTTATTATTGTGGCTGGCTATTTCTTTTTGGGGTTTTTTCAATGCGATTTTATTTGCATAGAGCTTTTGATAGAGACACTGTCGCAAAAATGTCTTTACAGAGGAAACAAAAAGTAAACTTTGGCAAAAACCAGGCTGAACCCCCAAATAGCGAGCGAGAGATGTTAAAAAGAGAAAAAAAGAAAAAACCTTAAAGCGGTTAAACTAGGGGGTAAAATAGGAAGTCCAAGCGTGAAGTGATGTGTAATATACAGTTCACATGGGCAGAACTGTATTTTGGCATCCAGGTTGTAAATAAACTTTATTGCATTATTGCTTGGTATAGGACTGTGTCTCTAAATTTTTAAATGTAACTTTGACTTGACTTCCAAATAAATATAAGTGCTGGTTCTTACCACAGACATGGTGATGTATGTGAAGAACAAGGTTGAACATTTAAACCTGTGTTTATAACGGGCAAAAACAGACACATTTAGTTAGCCAAAGTCAAGGCCACTGTCTCACAAAAAACTAACATTTCAGACTTGTCAACATGAAAGAAACTGAACAAAAATATTAACAAAAATGATTAACAAATATGTTGTGCCAGGCCAGAGATAAGAGATTATTCCAGTTTCTGTGGCATGAGGCAGGTATATCTGCTACTAGTCACCAGTAAATCCTTTTCTTGCCTGAATCTGAGGTTCGCTTAGGATCATTGTCTTGCTGAAAGATCCATTGTGCCATAATGTATGCATAATGTTATCGTACAAGTTGCTTTGGGGTTGCTTGAAGTGTATTTTCTTGCTTTAACAAACTTATGATTGCCCCATACCAGCCATTATAAAGCCCACAGGCTGTAAGAAACATCTGTAAATATCTAAGATGTCCTTCTTTGCACACAAAAACTGTGTGGGCTAATATAAAAATAAAAAAGGAAAACATGAAAACTGAAATTATACATAAATAAAAAACAGTCCAGAAAGTGAGCTATCCCTTTCAAGAGTGCATTGGGGTTCCAGAATGCCTGTCACTGAGCACTCTCTGTCCCAGGTGTGATGTCACGACTCCATACGAATGAGTCATTGTAATTCACAACATGAAGCCGGGGGGCTCACGTGCAGACCTGTGTGTGAGCATAAATATCATTCAGCTGTGAATCAGATTGAATAAATCTCCGTTTGAGCCCACCGCGTCCCTCCCGTGTTTGATTTAGCCGTCAGATGAAGGCGGTGCCAAACGTTTGGGCCGCACCGCTTACCCCACCTATGCGTGACGGCTACCTCGCTGAACTGCTGCGGCTCGCACGCATGTTTGTGTCCACACCGCCAGCGTTGCTGCTGCGGCGCTGCTACTGCCAGCCCTATCTTTCTACATTGCGTTCGCCTTTGATAATGGCCATCAATAATAGAATGTTTGATTTCATTTCATTATAAATTTAATTTCTATTTAGTTTAGAATGAAAAAGGTTAAGAAGCATGTGCTGAATAGTAAAAAAAAACAAAAAAAAAAAAACAATAATAAATAATATTTATATTTTTTTAATGTCTGTGACATACTCAGATATAGCCTAGACATTGAAACTATAGTGAAAGGTGTCTGTTATGTAATGTTGCTGGTATGATGTCAATATGACTATCAACAGATCTTTTCACTGTCTATTTTTGCTGAGAACCGCGCGCCTCACGCGTGAAAAATAGGCTCCACGCCGAAACTCTAGGTGATGCGCCGCTGCAGCGAACCTCAGACGCGCGTCTCGTGCAGGCTGTGTGGCTGCTCTAACCTGTTAACATGGGCGCCGAAATGAAAAGCAAGAGGTTCCGCGACCGTCACGCACAGGTGAGGTAAGCGGTGTGGCCCAAGCCAAAGAAATGCGCACGCTGCAGGAGTGGCGACGCCCAGTACCGCATTGGCTGTTTTTTTATTTTTATTTTTTTAAGGCCAGACCAGTTTAATCACAAATGACCCTTAAAACTGAAGGAATTGGCAGCGATAAGGAATTGGAGTTGGTTGACATTATAAATGTATTGAAGCTTCGAGGTGCGGCTGTTGATTATTCTTCATTGTTTACTACAGTGGTAGAAAGTAGTTTGCGGGATGAGGCATACACTCAGGAGCATATGGAACACACGTGCTCGTCCGTCCTGTACGCCTACATTTAGAAATAACGAGAGACTGAATTATAGAATATCATTAAAAATGCACGCAGGCAAAAGCACACAATGTAGTGCTCGCTGCCTTAAAGCGCGTCACGTCTGTCTCGTGTATGCACAGGTGACTGGCATACTTATTACATTACGCGCACGTGCGTTGAAATTCAAGTCATCCTCTCTTCTTTTAAAGCGCAGATATGTGTTATCGCGCCCTCCAACATAGACCAGATACAAATAAACTGAGATGACAAATGGACTCCTGAGCTAGGGCACCAAAACAGAATGAAGAGGTGGACTCTCGCCGCGCAGCGGTTAGCGGTCCCGCTGTTTGATTGAGGAGACCGGAGGCGGCGGCGGCTCGCGGGATGAAAAATGGCGCAATTAAAAAGACGTTCCGGGTGTCGCCGTGAGTAATTGTGGTGAACAACACGACGCTCCCGTTGGCAGCGCAGGGGTTCGGTGTCCGTGCGGTGAGGGGAACAGTAGCCATGCTCCCCCCGCCCTTTTTTTCCCTCTCCCATCACTATCCTTCTGCTCCACTCCACTCTACTGACAAACCATAGCAACACAGAACATAGCAACAAGGTTACCATGACGCTACTACATATAAAGCATTCAGTGTAAAGGCTTGGCTTATTACATTAGGCTACATTACATTACATTTATTTGGCAGACGCTTTTATCCAAAGCGACGTACAAAATGCTTATCAGGTACCTGTACATGGAATGCTAGTATTTTGTGCTGAAGTTACTTTTGCTTTGTGTGATTTTGTGTGTTGTTGTCAGTTTTTATTGGTCATACGTTATTTATGCAAGCGTGTCACAGTTCTGGCCGTTTGATTGTGTTTTAAATGGGCACTTTTTTGACATTCTTATTGAAACATACAATCATGATGTTTTGTAGCATTTGACCCTCAGTAATGTAGGGGGTAACTGGAAATTGGGCGCGCACTTGGTTTTGTTGTTTTTGGTGTTTTCTTGACCTGTCATTATCCAGTCAGGCCCAACACCTTGTCAGACACAGTATTTGAACTTTCAGGGTATTGGTTATTTGTTGTCTTTGTCTGGGATATTTCTTTTTTAGTCCTTGAATGACTAGTGTCTTGACTGAAATATTCATTCATTCATTCATTCATTCATATGTTTTAACCCAGTGCCATCTGTTTCTAATTTCTCCTTCCTGTTTTGAGTGTTTACTATTAGTTGTTGATACATTCATCAGTGTAACATTTAACATGTAATATACAGTTATAGTGACTAACCTCATCAGGTTTCTTAGGTCTGAATTGGTTTGCCAAATTTTTAAGGTTAAAACAAAACTAGCCCCACCCTGAGGCTCTCCAGGACCAGGGCTGAGAACCATTGTACCTAATGTACCTAGGAAGTCTTTATTACGCAACTGAACTGGCGGAAGAGAGAGATTATGTTGTTTGGAATACAACACCGTACTGAACACGGGAGAGAGAGATGGCTGTGGTAGGCTCAGCTTTCTCGGGTTGCCACTGACACTCCTCTCTGTGTGAGAGGCAGAGTGTGTTACTCAACAGTGTACTGAAGCAACACCATAACAATGCATCTCCATGGAGACCGTGTAGCTTCTTACATCACGCCAAAGGGAGGCCACCGTCAGTGCAGGCACAGCCCAGATTTGATACAATATATTGGTAATATGTTTATTTCAAGATATGTGAAAATATATTACATTTCTATATGAATAAGGCCTGAAACAGATTTTGTGCCCAAAGCTGATTTTTTTTTACAAGACTTTTCATACATTCCAGAACCATCCATTTACAGGGTTAATGCCTGCCTGTAATGATCTGACCAAGGCCGAACACGTCATAAATTAGACTGGTGCCTGCCAGGACTGGAAGGCCAGTTCCTTTTCAGCTCAGGAAATTAATCAAAATTGAATTCCTGAGAAATACCCGTAATGTTCTAAAGGATTTTCAATGAGCTGAGCCTGGGTTCATTTCCTGAATCGTCTGAATTAAAATGTAAGCGAGCCGGGCTCTGTGGCTCGGTGCTCTGAGAGTGGGAGAAGCTCTTTGAGTCCCGGTGATTGCATTGTATCACAAGCCAAAGGCTCTGTGTGATGTGATAATGCGGTACAATCTTCTGCATCTGGGCAGGTACCCGTGAGAGCAGGCCTTTTGTTCCCGTTATGTCATCCATCCACATCAGGTTTTACACTGACGCCGGCGTGTTCTGGAGGAGACAGGAGCACGTTATTCTCAAAGAATGCCGCAGCCTTTTCTTATTCTGAAAGCTTTTTCCAGACAGGATATTCTGCAGAGACGTACCGTACGAGGAGCTGTGATTCAGCGCGGAGACGAACGGGCGGGGTAAAAAAAAAAACCCATCAGCCGCCGAGATCCGGAAAGCAGACCTGTGGTGTGTACACGTGAAGAGAGGCCTTTATTGACACCGGTGCTGCAGCTGAGAGGGCTCTGCTTGGTCTTCAGATTCAGACCAAGGTTGCGTATTCAACCAGGGAAAATGTTTTATCATTTGTTGAGAACACACAATGGGTGCAGCCAGGGAGTGGGGGAAATACACTAAAATATATTTTGTATTTTAGAGTATACCTCTAAAATAAATCTATCTATAAATTCTGATCATAAAATGGTGCAGGTGTAGGTTTTTTGGCAGGTGCTACAGAAATGCTTATCAGAATCAGAATCAGAATCGGGTTTATTGCCAAGTAGGTTTACACATACAAGGAATTTGTTTTGGTCAGGTGGTGCGTAACAGTGAACATAAAATAAGATAAATAGAGTAAGATGAACAATAGTGCAGTAAAAAACATAACAGACATAACATAACATAACATAACATAAACATAGTGCAAAACAATAACAATAGTGCAAGGGGATAAAGTGGTTTTAAGTACAGGTGCTGTCTGTTGGTGTCCGTGGGGGTCAGGATAACAGTACAGTGACAGTGGCATCAGTGGGGGTCCCGGGCCTTGTTGATAAGGCCAGCTGCAGTCGGGAAAAAACTGTTCTTATGACGTGAGGTTTTGGTCCTGATGGACCGCAGCCTCCTGCCGGAGGGGAGTGTTTGCAAGAGTTTGTGTCCAGGGTGGGAGGGGTCGGCCACAATCTTTCCTGCCCGCCTCAGGGCCCTGGAGGTGTGCAGGTCCTGGAGGGATGGCAGATTGCAGCCAATCACCCTCTCAGCGGCGCGAATGATACGCTGCAGTCTGCCCTTGTCCTTGGCAGTGGCAGCAGCGTACCAGATAGTGATGGAGGAGGTGAGGATGGACTCAATGATGGCAGTGTAGAAGTGCACCATCATTGTCATTGGCAGGTTGAACTTCTTCAGCTGCCGCAGGAAGTACATCCTCTGCTGAGCCTTCTTGGTGAGGGAGGTGATGTTCAGCTCCCACTTGAGGTCCTGGGTGATGATGGTGCCCAGGAAGCAGAAGGACTCCACAGTGTCGACTGGGGAGTCATGCAGGGTGATGGGGGCGGGTGGGGCTGCGTTCCTTCTGAAGTCCACTACCATCTCTACTGTCTTTAGGGCGTTGAGCTCCAGGTTGTTATGGCTGCACCAGGACACCAGATGTTCAATCTCTCTCCTGTAGGCAGACTCATCCCCACCAGAGATGAGTCCAATGAGAGTGGTGTCGTCTGCAAACTTCAGGAGCTTGACTGACTGATGACTGGAGGTGCAGCTATTGGTATACAGGGAGAAGAGTAGAGGAGAAAGGACGCAGCCTTGAGGGGAGCCGGTGCTGATGGTCCGGGAGTCGGAGACGTGTTATATATATACAGTATATGGTATATATATAATGAGATTAGCAAATTCAGCTGTATTACATGTATACTTACAGTATATGCAGATACGCATTTCCAATACAAGCATCTGCAATATTTCTCATCACTGCATTAGGGATAGTTGGTTGCGGACATTTTGTTCCACCTGACCGTGAGGAAGAGAGAGTGAAGCTTGTGCGTTGCAGCTGGCTGCTACACACGAAGCTCATCTTCCTCGGCGGGATTCCTCCCTGCTTCCTGCCGCTACGTCCTCCTCCTCCTCCTGGTTCTGGTTGTCCAAGGTCGCGCGACCCGCCCGCGGGCGGAGTTCAGCATTACGGCGGCTCCGCGGCCCCACAGGAAGCCAGCGGATTTCGCGGTAATGGAAATGACCTGACCCCCGCGGGCTCCTCCCTGGCTCTGTTCTGTAAGCAGGAGCTAATTTACTAAGTGCGGCCGACCCTGTAAACCGGCAGGCCGGCCTGACTTATCCTGACAGACACAGAGCCTCCCCAAACCCCCACACCCACCCCCACCCCCTCCACCACCCCCACCACCACTCTCCCCCTCCACCACGCACGAGCCGAGCCGGCACGACGCACCGAAACACCGTGCGGCTTCCCCGTCTATTTATAGGTACAGAGGGATGGGAGATCTAAGAAAGAACAATATATTTCCCTGCACACGTCCAAATGGTGTAAGTGCATGTTATTTAGAGAGGGGGGGAAAAAGATTTAAAGGAGTACCATGGTGATTTTCACACTTTCTCGGTTTTATGTGGTGTTTGCACAAGAGGCATTGAAGAAACACAATGAGTAAAGTATTAAATATGTCCGTTCTGTATTTTTGGAGAAATATGCGTTTTAAATTTATCGTCCTATTTTCAACCGGTTGAAAAAGTTGTCAACTTGGTGCGTCACGAACACAGTAACCACTCCCCTTTCCACGCCCCGTAAACCCATGGATAACTCGAGACCCATAGTTTGCGCCGCTGGCTTACAGGCAAGACAGTGCAAATATTTGACTAACGTTAGGTTCACTTAAATTAGAGTGCCTTTTAAGGACTATTAGATTATTTCTGGTTATATTCATTTAGCTAGCTAGCTAACGTTAGCTAGCTAGGTAGTTTGCTTTCATAAGGCAATGTTATCGATAACGTTAGCTAGCTAGTTTGCTTTTATGAGGACGTTATAGTAGTGCTTTTATCTTAACTTGCCTAGCTAGATAGCAAAAATTATAATTGGATATAAGTCAACGTCCTTACCTTAGCTATCTATCGATACTTGATATACTACTAAGCTAGCTAGCTTGTGAAAAGTCTCCCAAAAAGAGCGCGTATCATGGAGGTAGCTATGGTAACGGGGCACGGTCTGTCAATCATAGCTAACTGACAGTTCTCATTACCACGCCCAGACAGTTCGGGTGAACTTTTATAGTGGGAAATTTAGGCTTAGAAAAATACGTTTTAAAGTACATTGAAATGACTGAATAATAAAAAAATAATGCACATTTGTTTTGTTGTTGCCTAAAGACAACTGGGAAGTGTCACGTTCAGCCACCATGTTACTCCTTTAAAATGACACACTGTACGGGCTGTCAGGTGGTGCGTCCCTGCTAAAGCCACGCTCGGGTGTGTAAACATGGCAAAGGCGTAATGCTGAACCCTGCTGGGTTTTGTCCAATAAAACCTTTTTCCCCCTGTTTTTACACCAGGTGTAGCAGGCATTCTTATCTTGGGTACAGTACATAATCCGGACTGTGGTGGTGCTGACTGGCTAGCAGTCAGCAGCTAGCAGCTACTTAGGACGGAGGGAATCTGTTGGGTGGATTGTCCCTGCCTCACTGAGAGAGAGGGAGACTCCTTATAAGTGACCGTCCGCTGGTAGTCTGTCTGGTCCAGCTGCAAGTTTATTCCTTCAAGACCTTTTTTAATGGTACTGTTTATTTATTCAGCAGGTGCCCTCATCCAGAACAGCCTACACAACGTACATACCGTCTGTTTGAATGGCTGGGTTGTTACTGAAACAATTAAGGATCGGCACTTGCTTGCGCAATCTGGTTCAGATTACAGGAATTTGAGCCTGCAATCTGAACCAATCAGAACAGGCCATTCGGTCCATCTAGGCCTATCATTTACCTACAGACTATCCAGCACCATGTCTCTGCCTCTGTCACATGAGCTGACAAGCTGTTCGACACATTGACAACAGTATTTGTAAAATAAAATAAAAAATAAAGTACTTTCATGGTGTCAGTGTGGAAGTTTGTTTCCGGACATAGAGCTGTATGTTGCATGTGTATGTAGCGCAGTGTCAGGAAACAGCCGAGCACTTAGCACTCTGTGCAGGTGTAGCTGCCTGTCTGTGTTAGGTGTGTCCTGGCCTGCCCGGGTCCCTCCTAGTGGCGGGGCTGTGGGCCTGAGCAGCGCGTGGCTGTTGATTACCTAGCTGCTTTAATTAGCGGCGGTCATTAAAAGGGGAGCGTCCCTTTGTAGTGACATCTGGCTCGCACTCAGCGTCCTGTCCGAGAGGGAGGGGGTGGGCTGACGCACCAAACGAAGACCGTAAACAAAGGGGGCGGTCGTTTCCTGCGCTGCCCCCGCAGGAAGGTCAGTGGAAGGTCACGGCGGGATAGCGGGATCTTGTGACACTCGCATGCGTACGCTATGCCTATCCGGAAAGGAAATGCAACCAGAAGTGTGCTGACTGTTTGCCGGACCAGGAATTCCCGGTCCGCTTACCGCCAGGGATGGGCGAAAATACACAAGCATACAAAAGACCTCCCGCACACAGAGATCTGCACCATCCTGCACGTATGCAGCCCTCTTCAACACCCATCAAAAACAAGGCCTCTCCAGTGAGCCTTTCGTCCGTAAATGTGACCCAGCGTTGCATAAATGTGGGGAAAGGTCACTCGCAGGCTCAAGGTTTCTGAATAACGGAAATAGTTAAAAACAGAGCCACTGCACTGGCTGTATTTCTCCCCAGGGATGGGCAGACATCTTAGGGAGGCATCTTAGATGTCAGTCTTGTCTTGTCCTGTTTGTTATAGGCTAAGTGCTTTTAGTCCAGCTCTCCTCAGTCTTTTATGAAGTCAGCATTATTTTTATATATAACTGTCCAGGCTATTCTGCACTGCTCTATTCATCTCTACAGTAACTGGGCTGAAGCTGGTCTGGAGCTACTCTTAGACACTAAAACGTGTATCTATGAAGTACAATGGAAGTTGTGGTGGCGTAGGCTTCCTTGCAGTTGGCACGGAGATATAAACCATACAAAAGAGGCAACCGATCCATATTGCTTATGAAATATTCACATGGAAATTGCCTTTCAAATTCATGCATGTGCGACGCGTCCCACCTCTGTGTCCATTTGCGCACTGCCAAATAAATCCCTACGCTATCGTGCGCGAAGCCATGCATGGCTAATGCTAGCGATTACCTGCAACCGAGGGGGGGGGGGGGGGGCGCGGGAATCTGAAAGACAGGGGCACGGGTGCGTGGCGGAATGTCTGAGCGTGAAGGCGGCCCACTACGCCGATGACTCACGCGTTAGTCATATTTTTGCAAAACAAGCTATTACTTCTCAGACCCTCGCCTGCACCAGCTACGTGAGGAGGGAGGTGAAAAGTGTATGTGCGTGTGTGTGTGTGTGTCTGTCTGTGTGTGTCTGTGTCTGTGTCTGTGTCTGTGTCTGTGTGTCTGTGTGTGTGTGTGTGGAGGAGGATTTTCCCTGGTGCACACACACTCCCCAGGGGAGGAGAGGACTAATCTGACAGCAGCACAGAGGAATGACACACTCTCCCAGCTGAGGCTGTCCAAACCGCTTCCATCTTCTGACATTACTCATGTCAGGTTTCCACTGGAGAGTGCCTTACTAAAGGGCACAGCAAAACCCGGGATTCGAACCTGCAGCCTCTCACTTAGTAAATATCGTGCCTTGGGAAACCCTCTGCAGTGATTTGCATGACTCCTCGACCACTGATGCGGTGATATATGTGGTGGATTTGGCCAGACCAATAGATGAAATGACATAAAAATTACTATTTCAGGGAAATAAATGAATTGTTGTCTTTGCTTATCGCCCAGCGCTACTAGAAATTGGCACACTCACTACAGTGGACAGAATTATGGGTAATATTTTAACAATGGCTGGTTCATGATGCACACTTGAAATTCTGGGTCCTATCGTGTGTGGAAGTAGACATCCATGGATTATAGTATGGGCTTGCTCTTTGTATGCTTCAGGTGCAGGACACACCTATAACCAACAATATTGGGACCTTAACTTGCTGTGTGTCTTTATATTGCATGCATTTATAATGGAAGAGTGCCCTGGAATCTCTTAAAGTAGCTCCTCAACAGCTGAGAAAACCCGACATGAAACAAGAAAAAAAAAACATGACAAAGGAAAATGCCTTAAAAAAAACACTGGAACAAAGTTGAATGGCAAAGTAAAAACATTGTGTTTATTTTTGCCTGTTAAATCTTTGGTCATTGTTATCAGATAGATTTCAAGCAAAAAGAACCCGCATTTAATATAAAGGAAAGTACATTGTTAGTACTGGCAGTGCAAGTATCAGTATGAGCGATAGCAGCAAACGGCACACATGCCAGTTAACCCTCATGTTGTCTTATTATGCATGAACCCAGTGGCCCTAACCACGCCCCCTGTGGTGAGGCCTCTCCATTTAATTTTAAACCCTAAATCAATATTTTTCATGTAGAAACAACTCGTCACTCATCAACAGGTCAATAAATGTCTTCCTACTTCACAGTCCAGATGTATTTCTTCAGTCTACACCCCTTGTTTTTACTATAAAACACATAATTAGATTCCTTTTTTTGCTGTTGTAGATTTGTGGTGCTTAAGTTTGATTATAATTTCTGATTTCATAACTTCAGGGTTAAAAAAAGACTCAAGATAATGTTTGTACCCTGTTGGTGTACCACTTTTGTAAAAATGATAAAAATACAAAAAAGTAACTTTTTTTCTGATGGTAGGGTAACTACTGGAAAAGTCACCAAATTTCATGCAGAAGAATGAAACTATGAGGGTTTTCACTGCTGTTAAACGCGGGAAAGGGTTCGACCTTGAGGACAACATAAGGGTTAAGCTTTATCCAGGGACACATAAATACAGTACAGCACACATTTTAAAAAATCAAAATGTTACATTCATAATGAAATCTAAAGAAGAAAAGATTTCATAATTTATTTTTTTTTAAAGAAAGGAACTACAGTTATGCTTGTGGCCAGGATAATGTTACGAGTAGAGAGAAGACCAGCACATTCTAAAGCCAAAGGCAGTCCATTAAGATGAATTATCTGAACCAGGCAGTAAATTCAGTAAAGTCAGCGAGACAGAGGACCATTCAGAGCAGATTTAAATATTAATCCAATAAAACTGATGTTATCATAGTCAGTGCTGGAGTAACCTTTGATATTACATTTAATTGGACACGCTTTCCTACAAAATCCATTCCTTAATATATGCAATAAAAAGGATAAATATCATGAAATGACATCTTAAACCAAAACTTTACTTGCATGTCAAAAGAATCAAATGTTATTTTTTAAATTATTTGAAATAATCGATTGGTGCGAACACAAAACATTTGAGCAGAATAACGCACATTATCTGTGATCCGCTCTGCATCTCTTCACTCCGATGATTCATTTTGAGATCTCTGTCTGATTAATCATCGCTGGCAGAGAGTGATGAGAGACGAATATTTATAACCATATGAATGTGAAAGGCACTTCAGTGTGGCTATGACTGTTGCTGTTGCTAAGTGAGGCTGGTTGCTAAGCAAGAGAGAGGGCAGGTAGGTTTGGAAGTCCTTGGTGTACAGCTTGAAAATCCGTGGCACTGCCTTGCATTCGGATCACTGATCCTTAAACCGTTTTTAGCTTAAATTAATACAAGTACTCCTTTAAATGGACAAACAAGACTCCTGTTCATGAACAAACATTCATAAAACACTGTACTGTGAATCACTTCACAAACACAGCAACATTTCTATTTCTGAGTTCACAGTTTTGATTATTAAAACAACAAACTTAAGGGAACTCCAAGCAAAAAATTATTTTTAGTTTCTGTCAGCGATGTCACTCTTCCCCTTTCCCCTACTGTAGAGAAAATTTGCAGTTCAGATAACTAAAATATTTGAGTTTTAGTTTAGTTTTATGTCTTCAAGTATTGGTGTTTTCAATCACAGTATTGACTATAACTCCAGACAATTTGGAGAAAAAAAAGATTTGCCACCATTACACAGAATTCTCCAATTTAAGACTCCTCAAATCACTTAAAGAGGTATTATACCTCAATCGCCTTCTACACATACAGATTACAGTCATGGTTTTGAGGTTTGAAATGTAATTATTCTGATGGTAGGGACAGAGACAGATCATTATATGTCAAATAATGATTTGTGAGTGGAGTTCCCCCAAAGTGCAACCAAACATTCAATCATAAAAGTGCAAATAAAGTTTCTGAGCTTCTGCTCCTTAGTAGCATGCTAAAGTATGTCTGCGTTAAACCCATTGAAATGCTGTAAAACTTAATTGGGTGGACATTTCTGTGACCTCACCCTGACCTTCTGTCACTGTCCATCTGACTTGCAGCTGCCCCCCTCTGGCTGGTGTGGGTTACTGCAGTCTAGTGCTGTGAAGCTGATGGTGGGCGGGACGATAGGCCTGGATATGGGCAGCCACTTATACTGCAGGTCCTGGGGGGCGGGGCTGAGGTCCCAGTCATAGTGCTTCAGCAGGTACCCACAAGCCACCTGTGTGGGGGACACGGAGAGTGCAGGTACAGGCCTGGGTCAGGAACAAACCTGAATACCTGAATGTGCAGCACTTTCAGCATTACCACAAGTGACTAGTGACTAGTGACAAGAAACAGCACCACAACGCTCTTACTTGTCCCGTCATCACACGCACACACACACACATTAAATATTAATATGTCTGTGTGTATGTGTGTGTGTGGGGCTGTGTATATGCAGCCACAAATACTTCAATTTGCCATTTATTTTAGAAATATTAATACAGTTTTTAATCCATTTATATAAAGTACCAGTGGGACAATTAATGGGGCCACGTAATGAGAACCAAAAAATAAACGGTGATTCACCCAGCTTTCAATTTTAAACGCTCTCGCATTAATGCACCTGGTCCTCATTTCACATAAAGGTTTGGCATCCGCGAGATCTGTACGGAAGTAGAAAGCACAGCAGACATGGGGGATGAATTATTCAGCCTGGTACAGAGGAAACGCCTCCTCCACACTGCAGTATCTCCGTGGCACCGTGCTTCAGCGTGGACCTGGTACAGCGACCCACAAACCACCACAGCGAGCCGGTCCTCCACAGTGAGGCCGCCTGCTGAGCCAGGCCACGGGCACCAGAGGAGGGGAGAGAGGGAGAGGCCATGAGCACGACAGGAGAGGAGAGAGGGAGAGGCCATGAGCACGACCGGAGAGGAGAGAGGGAGAGGAGAGGGGGAGGGGACTAGGATGTGGAAAGGAAGAACATGGAGAAGGGAGGAGGGGGAGAGGACTAGAAATTGGGAAGGAACTACGGGGAGAGGGGAGGGGGGAGAGAGGAGAGGGGGAGAGGACTAGAAAGTGGGAAGGAAGAACGGGGAGAGGGGAGGAGGTAGAGAGGAGGAGATAGGATAGAAACACCTGTGTATGAGTTGTCATGACTGTGTCTGAGTTAATCACTGTTGATGGTGTATGAATGAATCACTGCTGAGTGTGAGTTAATCACTTGAGCTTGTGCATGGGTTGATCACTGCTGAATGTGTATTTGGCCTATTTGCGGTGGTGTGTTGTGCTTACCCTATAGTTGCAAATGGAATTTCCATGAAAGAAAAAGCTATTCTATCATATTGCATGGTCACTTCTATGATAACAACCAATTGTTGTGCTTTGCTGTGGAAGGCACGCTAATTTGATTGGTTCAAACAAGTCAGAGATAGACAGATCTAACCATTATGGGGTTCATGAAACCTCACTACCCCCTGGTAAAACCCATTTCAGCCAGCAATCAGCTTTTTTTCTTCCTTCTGTTATAATTGTCTCGTCTGACAAGTTAGTAATTTGTGGGGGAAAGTGTAGCTGCTACCACCTGAAATGCCTGGTGTATAAGATTCATAGAAGCTGACAGGTGAGAGTAGATACAGTATAGGACCACACTGCTCAACTTCAGAGATACAAACCAGTCAACCCAGCACAGTGTGAACTTAAAATGAGCATACTCTGTTGAGAAGAAAAGTATCAACTATCCACTGCTATCAAAATGAGACGAAGGAACAGGCTTTGGCACTAATTCAGTGTAGCAAAGCCTGCATTTGACATAAAGAAGAATGAACCCGTTCAGAAACAGAGGAGCTGGGAGATCTGGGGGGGGGGGGCATACGTAATCCAGAGGAGCGTATTACAAAAATTCACTGTGTGGGTGGGATGCATCTATACACAGTCACCCCCGGTGCCGAGCCCAACAGCGCATCTCCACCAATCACAGCTGCGCCTCTCCAGGAGGCGGGGTCTTTGGGCTGTGCCTCCGGAGAGCTTGTGACGGCTCTGACCCATTTTCCCTGCTCTCTTCGGTGTCTCTTCAGGTCACGGTGATTCATTCGCTAGCGCAAGAACGCAGCCGCACGGAGGCGTCAGCCAACGGATTCTGCTTTAAAAAAATAAGAAGTAAACGTGCTTTAAGAAAGTGAAATGAAATTCACGGTGCCAGCAAGCTGATTCCTCAGACGTGGCTAACTTCCTGTGATGTAATTTACACGCAAACGTGTGGTGTGTAGCCTCTGTTCCTGCCACGGCTTCCTTTGGTAGGCAGATCCACATTAATGTGGCTTTTGGCTCCAGGATTACCAGGATGATTACTTAGAATCCTCAGGAGATTTAAATAGACATTGTATAGGGTTGATGCGTAGGACAAGGTAGAAGACCCCTTTAATCACAGCTGTCCGTTGTTACTGATGCTGTTGTGCTGTCTTGTCTGGGCCCCGGCAGTATTTGCCCCTATCCAAAAGGTGACAGGTCACTGCTGATGCGATGGGTTTGGCTGCGCCTCCCTCTCCTGCCATGGGTCTCTGAAAGAGCATGATGGGGACTGCAGAAATCCACAGGGCTGTCAACGGGCCCATAATAGTGGGACGTCCCGTATTTTAGCCAAAGTTGTGTTGCCCCATAGCAGACAGACATATACTGTAGTACCTTGGAGAATAACTCCAAGCAAAATTTAGTTTGCTATATAGTAAACATGTGCTGCTATTGAATAAATGAATAAAATTACACCCACCCACCCCCCACCCCAGTTCATCAATGTATAATTGTCAAAAGTGACAGGACTTGCATGCGCATAGCTAGAGTTCTAGAGTTACTAGAGTTCAGTCACAGTACTTTTGCTTCATTGCTTCCGCAGAATCAGATCTAATGGAAGGTAAGCACATTCTGATTTTCCAATACTGCCCACAAGTTTTTATTAGATTATTATTGTTATTATTATTATTGGGAGACCCAGAGGACCGGCCAATGAATGTCAGTTGCTGAGAGGCTGGCTCACTCGCTGACTGTTGAAACATGGTGTGCAGTGGTGGCGGTATTAATCTTACACAACTAGCGACAGGAAGTGGCTAGGACAGAAAAACAGCGCTACTCTGGGTGTGAAATGGTGTTCATGTTGCAGGTAGCTAGCCAGAAAGTATTTATGTTAATAGTCTACAGCAGGTTGTTTATTTGTTGGGTAAGTTTAAAGCACCCCAAAATGTTCATTAGTTCACTGGCTTGCTTCTTCTATTATAGCTCAATGGCTAGTTACAAGTAGCTAACACTTAATGCTATGCAGAAAGTTGACTGATAGCCATACCGTTTAGGTATGGCAAGGTATGGTGCTCTGATGCACTGATGATGGTTTCCTGACGGAAACGTTTGCTGTCTTTCCTTTTGGCCCTTTGAGCACTTTTATGTTTTTGCACTTATGATTTAAATAAACAAAGATATTTTTTGGCACATCTCAGCGCATTGGTCATCATTTTGGGATAAGTTGGGATAGGTTCCCTTCCAATAAACAGTGTGCGGGCTCAGCCCCATTAAGGTATGGTGCTCGCCATACCTTGGATTCATAGACTTTTTTTGTTATTGATTTTAAAATGATATGACTTTGACTTGACAACAATGTTCCCCACTGGCTGTACCCAGGGTCCGGCCGAAGTTGGCTTGCCTAGTCTTGTTCTTGCTGTTATAATAATAATAATAATAACAATAATAATAATAATAATGGGCAGCACAGTGGTGCAGTGGGTAGCACTGTCGCATCACAGCAAGAAGGTTGTGGGATCAAATCTCAGCGTTTGCAGTGGAGTTTGCATGTTCTCCTGTTTCCTCCCACAGTCCAATAATGTCTAATCTTTTATGGTGCCTTTGTATGCAATTTTATCTATGTAATGTTCTGTCTCTTTAATATGGACCTTGAGTCCGAAATAATGGCCATAATAATTATTGTACAGGTACTAGTAGCAATGGTAGAACTGCATAACAGTATACAATGGGAAATAAATATCTGTTATAAAATAAACAATTACTTATAAAATAACCTTGCCTTCTTTGTGTCCATGAGCACATGTACCTGGACCTGCGCTTACTCAAACCGGATGTTCAGAGTCAAACGGATTCCTTGTCTTGTTGCCATGGTACCTGAGTGAAAAATCTTGCTCATCTCGCAAACATTTCATCACACGCCAACCATAAGCGTAGACTACTCTTTATTTATCTGGCTTGCATTTACAGACACGGTTTCCGACCCATTCAGCCAAAGTCTGAATTCAGACATCTGAATTTTCCATCGGCATTTACATTGAAATGTTACATTAATACACATGAATATTTTTGACACACGTAGCGATGGCTAATGGCACTTCAGTGCTGTCAGACTGTCTGTCGGCAGGGTGTTAGCACGACCGCTAATCAGACTGCTGGCTGCGTCAGTGCCATTATTCACCCGCGCAAACAAGCGCTCCAAATCCGCTGAAAAAATCCCCCGAAACGCTGAAGCAAGCGCCAAGTTTGCGTCACGCTCACCTTTCCTGGGAGCGCAGTTCCAGGGAGCCCTCAGAAGGGGAAGTGGAGTTACAGAGTCCAGCTCATCTAACAATATGCCCTCTGTCCTGGTTAGCGGGTGTGACCACATGCGCTGTTTCATTTA
The DNA here is from genome assembly GCF_018555375.3 of Anguilla rostrata. NCBI lineage: Eukaryota > Metazoa > Chordata > Actinopteri > Anguilliformes > Anguillidae > Anguilla > Anguilla rostrata. Next base: position 35,123,269 of record NC_057946.1, on the reverse strand, counting down.
CTTTCACTTTTTTGAATTTCAATACATGTGCAAACATGGATTTAAATACAAATCAAACTGATACTGAGCAAACACTGATTAAAATGTGACATTCTTTTTATACACACATACATACATAATTGTTCATATGCATATCTACGTACTTTTACAGATATATAAATTATTTGCTTGGCTTTTGCTATAGAAATATCAGTAGATTATGACAGTGCTGCTTGTATCCAATTTATGAACTAAACTGAAATTTGTAGTGGATTTTACACTGGCCACATCTTTGTATATAATTATATGTGTCAAACTGTTGGATCCACGATTCACAGATTCTGTGTGAATTTGTCTGATGGTGGCTGTAGAATTGGCATCATTCCTCATATGTGAGTTCCATGTTTTTTTAATCAATACTCAGTCATTATGGAGGGAGCTCTGTCTTCCAGCCCAACCAATTACCCCACCAGCCTTTCTTTGTGCATTTCATGTTTAACAGACGTCATGTGCTGCATGTGCACGATTCTTTCCTCAGATGGTGAAGTACCCTTGTATCACGTTCTCTCTTTCAGAGCAAAATTAGTCACCGGGGGAATTAGGACCTTTCCCCCCACGTTGAATGCCTGGGAATGCACACGCCCGTGAGCTGCGTCAGAGGAGCCAGTATGACATGCAAAGTGTAAGAGATAACTGCCCCAGCTTCAGTACTGGTGTCTTAGAAAAGATAACTACCCCAGCATCAATACTGGCATCTTGGAAAAGATAACTGCCCCAGCATCAATACTGTCATCTTCGAAAAGATAACTGCCCCAGGATCAATACTGGTGTCTTGGAAAAGATAACTATCCCAGCATCAATACTGGCATCTGGGAAAAGGTTTAACTGCCCCAGCATCAATACTGGCATCTTGGAAAAGATAACCACTCCCCACATCAATATTGGCGTCATGGAAAAGATAACTAAGTTTAGCCCTAGTAGCGCAATTACAGCACATCCACCGCGAGGATCAAACATCAAACACGGGTCCGTCTCGCGGACGGAGTCGTCATAGATACCATACGCGGCTGTGGACGGACAGGAGCACTGCCGAGCCAGGCGCCGCGGCGGTCACGCGTCCTCCCGCTAATGATACCCTCCGCCCCCTCGCTGCTGAGTCACGGCAGCACACCTGTCCCTTTTCCCACCTGCCGTCTCCCGCGGCGACGTGCCTGTCTGTCTGCGGCAGCGCTACCGTTCCCTGGGGCTAAACCTGACCCGATCCGCCCCTGCGACAGGTTCGGCGAGATCCGTACCTCCCGGGGACACGACCTTCCCCCGATCAGTTAGGGAACACTGGTCTTTGGCCCAAATGCCTCTGCGGGACACTAGTATTTGGCTTTACTGCTGAACATTCTCTGTTGCTACCAGCTGTCAGAGTGCAAACACTCTTGGTGTGTGTGCTTATAAGTCCCCTACTTCTAGTTGAGACATTTTGGGTGTGAAAATCTGTATTTCTGAAGCCACATTTTGAGCCTTGTGATCACTTGGTTTCGTGAATTTTAGGCTAAAACCTAAAAATCTGCTAAAATCACAGTGTCAGCTATACACTGTTGCTGGTGTTACTATAACATGGTTAAAGGATGTTTGGTATACCCGTTGTGCAACTTAATAAAAGTATGTGGAATAAACGGAGAGATTAGCCATTGTTTTGCATTTTCAGCTAGGCCTGTCAGCTCTTAAGCTGAGGAAGCAGGCTGTTAAGAAACTTCATAAGGAGCTGTGGTCATGTTTCAGACATAACAGCGTCTCCAGCACGCACATGGATGACCTTGTGCCATCCGTGGGTAGCCTAGCAACACAGAGAACCTGTATGTGTGAGCATGAGAGTGGGAGAAAATACACAGGATGCAGCCAGCAAGCTGCCTGCTGTACAAGCAGGTTTAAAGCAGCCTGCGAACTGCCTGCTCAACCAGCAGAGTTAAAGACACAGAAAGGCAGGTACCCGTGAGCTGAAGGAGAAGGAGGCTCCACCGTACCTTCAGGAACACCTGGTTGAGCTGGACTCCGATGCAGTTTCTGGGGCCGTTTCCTTGGCAGCACAGAAGGTCCTCCTGCCCGGCATTCCTGTGGGAGAAGTTCACACAGTTCATCTCAATATGATCCCCTTCCGTTGCCCACGGTTACAGCCTTAGGGATAACACAGACTGTCCACTTATGTGCCGGAACTTCCTTAGCAACAGCCCTAGTAATGGCCATTTCTGGGATGGATCCCCGTACTGGAAGCCATTCATTTCCATTGAGTCATGAGTCACGCAAGCTCTCCATCAATCATGAGAAAATAATGCTGAAAATTCATGGGAGATGTCCCTTGTATTATGTGGGGATAAGCTAACCCCTTTAATGAAGGATTCAGGCTATTAATATGAAAAATACAAAATTTCCAAAGACTGCAACTGTAGGTCCCCCCAGTCACTACGAAATGTGGCACACTCTTGAGTGTTGTAGTTGGATAATAATTTCGGTGTTTTGCTTTTCCATTGATCATCTGATTCTTTAAACAGTGGAATCTCAGATTGTTAAAAGAACAACCCCCTCAAAAGATTTTCAGTGTTTTTTTTTAATGTGAACTCTACAAATAAAGACCTTCCTTGTTATTTTCTTCAGTGTAAGAAAGCTGGATGGTTTCACTCCTGAAGCTGGTTACCTTCTACTCTTTCCAATGACCTGGCTCCCAGAAAAAACGACCCTGTTTATCTACAGTACAAGCCTGACAGAGAATCCACTGAACATCTTTTCTTTTTTTTCATTTTGTGTACATGCTCTTCGCAACCTGGGAGGTTCTGGGTATTGATGAATGAAATCCCACACTGTCCTTATCAGGCCCATTCTGCAGCTTCAGTGTCATTTAAAGTCTCAAACTCCCCAGAACCTGGAGCTTCTGCCCCTGCCTGCTGGTGACTGGCGTGTACCGCCACACTGTGAGTGTCCGCACAAAGCAGGCGATCACACGGTTCCTGCCCAAAGAATGGGGAGGGGAACCGACTCCCGTCCGGTGCATTCTGTTCCTAAAACACAAGCTGGCTCGATTGGGAGGTTTTCCTAATCAGTTAAACAGGGAACAGTTGTCATCTGAATTCAGGTTTCTGGAGGGAGCAGATTCTGTGGCGGGCAGGCTGGTGCCTGTCTGCCCGGACTGAAGGGGCTGTTTATGTCCCACAGCGATGGAGCATATTAATAATTCATGCTTAATACCCTCCAGCCCTCTCCCTCCTTCTGGAACACAGGGCGGGAGGGATGGAGGGTTGGAGGAGAGAAAGGGAGGAAGGAACAGATCGGTTTACAGCTCTGCTTCCTGTCCGGAGGCAACAGAGTTCCAGGGTACTGAGAGGCCAGTATGGAAGGAGTTATTACCGTGTGCCGTCTACACTGCCTTGTTTTGAAGGGATATTTTATCTCCCTGATTTTTTCCTGTGGCTGTTTGGGGCTGGTATAGCACTCAAATGAATGGTCATTACATTATATTTATTTGGCAGACACGTTTATCCAAAGCGACGTACAATAAGTGCATACCGAAGGTCGTTGGAACAGCTACAAAACACAGGTCCGATAAGGTACAATACTCATTATGTAATAGTTATCCATGGCCGTGAACACATTAAGTCCAACAGGAATGGCATTATTCGGGATGGGGTCTGTAACAGGTGAAACAGGAATGCCGTTATTCCAGATGAGGTCTGTAACAGGTGAAACAGGAATGCTGTTATTCCAGATGGGGTCTGTAACAGGTGAAACAGGAATGCTGTTATTCCAGATGAGGTCTGTAACAGGTGAAACAGGAATGCCGTTATTCCAGATGGGGTCTATAACAGGTGAAACAGGAATGCCGTTATTCCAGATGGGGTCTGTAACAGGTGAAACAGGAATGCTGTTATTCCAGATGAGGTCTGTAACAGGTGAAACAGGAATGCCGTTATTCCAGATGGGGTCTGTAACAGGTGAAACAGGAATGCCGTTATTCCAGATGAGGTCTGTAACAGGTGAAACAGGAATGCCGTTATTCCAGATGGGGTCTGTAACAGGTGAAACAGGAATGCCGTTATTCCAGATGGGGTCTGTAACAGGTGAAACAGGAATGCCGTTATTCCAGATGGGGTCTGTAACAGGTGAAACAGGAATGCTGTTATTCCAGATGAGGTCTGTAACAGGTGAAACAGGAATGCCGTTATTCCAGATGGGGTCTATAACAGGTGAAACAGGAATGCCGTTATTCCAGATGGGGTCTGTAACAGGTGAAACAGGAATGCCGTTATTCCAGATGAGGTCTGTAACAGGTGAAACAGGAATGCCGTTATTCCAGATGGGGTCTGTAACAGGTGAAACAGGAATGCCGTTATTCCAGATGGGGTCTGTAACAGGTGAAACAGGAATGCCGTTATTCCGGACGGAGGGCTCTGAGTTAGTCGCTGCTGGAGAGCGGACGCTGAGTGGAAAAGCCCTCCCTCTCTCAGCACGCTCTGACTGCCCCCCCACCGCTCTAATTAAAAGGCGCGTCTGCCAGAGAGGCTGGCGGGGGGAAGCGGGCCAGTAAGTCATTAGCCGTTCCCACGGCGGCGGCTGTAGCGACTCAACAGGAAATGGACGGGCCCTTTCTCGCGAGCGCGCGATGCTGAAACTCGCCCCCGGCCTCCGCTCGTTCCCCTCGCCCCGGACGTGCCACGCCCGGAGGAACTGCCTCACGGGCCTTTCTGCCCACGCAGCGCCACACCCCACCCGCCCTGGCGCACAAATATGTCCTTTTCATGAATCATGATGAAAGACATATTTGCTGAACAAAAATGGCTTTACATTTGTCTTTATATCTCACCTTATCTACATAAATCTGCATCTGTGTCTGTACCTGAGTCTGTCTCTACCTGTTCAACCAAGAAAATTAATTTCCTGTTTTCAGATGCAAAACTAAATCGATGTGGCTTAAATTAAAAATTGTGTAAATGAGTGAAAATTCCGGTTTTATACCCTAATGTACATTGGTATTGCAATTACTGTGCTTTGAAAGCACCAAAGTCATGATTTAACACTGGCATATCTTCAATCGTGAAATGTTATAATTGTTTCCTTTTTAAAGCTGTATTTTGCAAACATCACTAACCTAACCATTGCTAACAGGCAGAAAAAAGCAATACGGAGCTGTTGCTAGCGGGCTACCAGGTCATTGCTAGTTAGCCAAGTAAGCAAGCAGGCGAGCTAGTGCAAACAGGCTCCCTCACACGTTCTCTACCATAGATTATGCTCACACAGAACACCCCTCCCAGACTTTCTCCCAGAGCCCACCACCCACTAATAGTCAGCATGCCATTATTGTGACCCAGCCCTCCATAAAATGTTTTTAATGAACCCCATTACAACAGCTGAATGCAGACTGTAACTACTGCACTGGATCTAGCAGGTTCAGTTAATCCGGCTGGTGTGACTGTCGATGTGAAAGCGTGTTTTATACAATACATAGGTAGGTGTTTTTTTTCCCGTGCCATCCTATGGTGTGCTCATACTGGTCCTGATCAACAGTTCCAGTCAGCTCTGTGTGTGTGTGTGTCCGTGCATGCGTGTGTGTGTGATACGTGTGTGTGTGTGTGTGTGTGTGTGTGTGAGATGTGTCCATGCGTGTCTGATGCGTGCATGTGTGATGCGTGCGTGTTTGGGTGTGTATGAGTGCAAGCGTGTGTGTGTGTGTCCGTGTGTGTGTGTGTCCCTGTGTGTGTGTGTGTATGAGTGTGAGCGTGTATGAGTGTGTCCGTGTGTGTGTGTGTGTGTGATAAATCCTGGGGGCTGAGTGAGTCATGAGGTGGTGGGAGAGAAGAGGAGAGCGAGTGGCAGGCAGATCTGAGAGGTCTACCTGCTGCCTCTTCAATGCCAGCCCCCCCCCCCTTCACTGGCACACACTGCATCACACTGTATTCATAGAGAACTAGAGCTGCCACTTTCAATGAGTCCACAGACAGGGAAGCACAGGGTCTGCTGGATTCCCCAAACCATGGGCCTGTACAGCCGAAGGGTCTGCTGCTTTTCATGTCTACTCAGCAAGCCAGCTAGTACAACTAGTCTCCCTCACACTTTCTCTACCATAGATTAAACTCACACACAACACCCCTCCCATACTTTCTGAGCCCACCACCTACTTAAAGTCAAAATGCCATTGTTGTAACTAGAGCGCGCACTTCCAATGTGTCCACAAACAGGGAAGCGCAGCGTCTGCTGGAGACCCCAAACCTGTGGCTCTCCAGGACAAGGTTGGGGACCCTAGCAGACAATGTGGCTCTCCAGGACCAAGATTGGGGGGCCCTAGCAGACCCTGTGGCTCTTTGTTCAGTGAGCTTCGATATGGCTGATTGTAACTTGCTCCTACTTACCCATGCATTTCCTACTCTTTGAGGAAACTATGAAAGTAGTCCCACTTATGAAAGTAGTCCCTCTGACACCGGCAACAACAACGTCAATAATAAAGATAGTGTGCATGGGAATAAGTGGGTTTGTCTAGAAGTTAGCTTTTGACCCAAATCTCCAAGTTTCCTGGAACATGTAGATCTCACTGCTTGAACAGTCAGGGGGTGTGATTTTAACTGTGACCCAAATCTTGAATGTGAAAACTGCCAAAAACTGTTTGTGTCCCCCGCAGAGCGGCCAAAGTCTGAATAAATAAAATATTTGCCCTGTCAAAGGGAGATAAACGCTCCCTAGAACCCAAACACACCTTCTCATCTCTCAAACTGTAATGAAAATGCTGTTTAAAATCAAATTGGCCGCTATCAACCGCGCACAGACAGACGAAAACGAAGAGCAAAAAAATGAGTGGCACAAAAGGATTCGCTGTGAATCAAACTTGGGCACCACTGTGACCACGGTCTGATGAACGAGTCCACTTTGATGTTTGTTTCCTATGTGAGAAGAGCACTCCAAGCTAACGCAAGTCAGTGCAGCGTGAGTGGTATTTACTGTGTGAGTTTAGCTTGGTTGAGCAGTAACTGTTGATAAGGGTTTGAATACCCGGCGATTAAAAAAAGTACATTTGTACAGAGTATATGCAGGTGTTGTGATTAGAATTTTCACAAGCTTAGATAATAACTGCAAACAATTTCAAATGTTTTCATTTCTGACAGCTTTAGCTTCACTCAGACAACCTCTTTTGGAATTACATTTTTTCTTGTTTCGCACGATGGACTTAAATTATTTTCCTTTAAGAAAACACAAAAGTGTTCAGCCCTGCTCGGAATGGAAATATGCAGCTGGACATGGATTAAAATAGTTATCTTCCTACGATGTGAACAGAACTTCCCTTTCAAGGAAAAAGCCCTGGCCATCAGGGTCTTCTCTGAGATGATGAATCTTTGATGAAAAGCCTGTTTCTTTCTGACCTCCCCCCTCTGGCCAGTAATGTGGGGGGGGGGGGGGGGTGCTGGGAGCAGGTGGGGGGGGGGCTCTCTGACTCATTCCCTCCCCCAGGGCATCTTGGGAGAGAGCAGCATCTGTACACCCCCCTCCCCATCTCTCATCTCCACCATTCCTGCTTCAACAGAACTGACTGTCAATTATGAATGGGGTGCCCCTATTGGCAGAGATGATCAGGGGATCTGCCTCCATGGCAACGCCTGCCTGCTGCCTGTCTCCAAGGAGCTGAGCGAGTGAGGGAGGGAAAGGAGAGGGGGAAAGAGAATGAGAGCGAGAGAGAGAATGGGAGTCGCCGCTGTCATTCTAGTTCATTCACAAAGCTGCAGTTGAGTGTATGGAAGGAGGGATGTCTATAGAAGAATAAAAAGCAAAAGAGCACAGGATAATGGCACAGACTGACTTCATATTCCACTGACCAAAACACACACATAAAGGTCAGCGATCAGCAGGAATAAATCTGCGCAAACAGTGAAAATAACAGCGGGACATTTTAGCAGATTTCTGCCTGTGTGAAAGCCATTCTGAGGAAATACTTCCTTTATGTATGCCTGCTAGTGTGTGAGCCCATAAAAGGTGCCCAGAGTTGATCTAAATGATCAATATGACATCATCATCACCAAGCTTTCGCTTCCATAATATGCTCTGAGCCACACAAGCAAAATGACATCAACTCAAGATGCATCGAGCCTGAAAAAATAAATTAATAAATATGACTTCCTATGTTAAATTAAATCATATGTATTATGCCCACTAACGCACATTTTATTATTTGTAATTATGATCAGAATTTTTCCTCCCTTACCATCACATGCTAATTAAATATCATTGAGATTAACTGCTTTTTAATTATGATAATGCTTTTCAACTCCATTAGCTCAGATGCAAACCAGGATATGCTCCAGTTTAATTACCAATTTGACAAAGAGTGAGAGCCAAATGGAAAACAACACGGGCTGTGATCTACGCTGTTTCGCCTTTGGGCGATATTAACAGAGACAGTTTATCTGATCAGAGACACTTAAAAGCCCAGAAGAAAATGGCACGAACACAGCTGAAGGATATTACTACCAGGACTGAATTATGCATAATATTCTGAATAATGTACAACATTCTGAATTAAGTATACTATTCGGAATTGTGTGTAATATTCTGTGCTTCATGCAGTTTAGGGTTTAACACACGAAACATTGACCTTGTTCGTCCTGTCAGTCAATATATTTTAGTGTAATAACTGCATTTCAGTACATTGATCTGTTGTTCACATGAAAAAGAACCTAATGACAGTATTGGTGAATGTATTCACCAATCACCATTGGCTCAGGAAGTACCTGTAATAATATCACTCATATCACTCTGTATCTGCAGCATAGCCTTGATCCCAGGTAAATTTTATTCAGTGTTGTTATTGGCTACTGGCGAAGCTGGTTTGAATCACAGCGTCCAGCTGGAGCCCCAGCTTACAGGAGCCTGATTGGTCAAACATAGTAGCTGACCGTAGACTTATCCCTGGAAGTTTGGTGGAAGTTGGCCATAAATCGTGCAACCAAACTTTCATGAACGCAAAAGCTAATTCCCATAGGATTCTTACAGGTGCCATTAATCCCTCACTGTGAAAAACATTATATCAGAAGTTAGAAATGACTTATTTCTATTTCAGCAAGCGATTAAAACTATTATAATGTCGCCAGAATGTTGGTGTTATTACCTTAACTAAACGACTCAATAGCAGGGTGCTCACCGGACACCTGCAGGCATCTACAAGCTTCTCAACTTCAGCGTTCAAATATGCTAACACTGCCGCTCAAAAACATTTCTGCGTATTATCAAGGCACAGAAAAAGAAGGGAGAATAGCCAGAAAGGCAGGATGATAAAGGAGGGAGGAAGAAGGAAGGGAGGAATAAAGGAGACCAAGTGTGGGCTTGGTTAGTACTTGGATGGGAGACCACCTGGAAAAAACTAAGTTGCTGCTGGAAGTGGTGTTGGCAGGCCAGTAGGGGGCAATCCTCCCTCTTGTCAAATAAACCCCAATGCCCCAGTGCAGTGACGGGGACACTGTGCTGTAGAAGATGACGTCTTTCAGATGAGACGTTAAAACAAGGTCCTGACTCACTGTCAGGACCTCGGTTTAACAAAGAAGAAAAGAATAAACGTGTGAAGGGAAACCAGTGTCCAATCAAATGCATCAGCTTCAGTTTGACGGAAAGCTTGGAAGATTGGAGTCTGAGCATTATGTGTAATATTGTAATAGTGTAACAGAACAGCGGCAGCTTCATAAAGCAGCCGAAGCAATCAGGACTGCAGTGTGGGATTCATGGTGAAGAGGTGACGGCGCTCAGAGCAGTAGCCACAGCAGGACTGCCTGTGCTGGAAATGCTGAGGTCACAGTAATGCGATGCAGTCTCTCTGTAGGGTCACAGGACTGTCTGTGCTGGAAATGCTGAGGTCACAGTAATGCGATGCAGTCTCTCTGTAGGCCACAGGACTGTCTGTGCTGGAATGCTGAGGTCACAGTAATGCGATGCAGTCTCTCTGTAGGGTCACAGGGCTGTCTGTGCTGGAAATGCTGAGGTCACAGTAATGCGATGCAGTCTCTCTGTAGGGTCACAGGACTGTCTGTGCTGGAAATGCTGAGGTCACAGTAATGCGATGCAGTCTCTGTAGGGTCATAGGGCAGCGCGTACGCTTAAGTGCGTAATGTGCAGGGTGTACTGTTACCGCAGGAAATCACTGAATTTCTCCAGCGGCCTAAAACACCAGAAACGGGAGACATAAATCAATCCCCGAGCACCGCACATTAACACGTGCAAGGTAATGAAGCGTTTTAACGAAGCTGGTCTGCAGTTCAGTCCATTAGGAAGTACATCCCCCCCCAGTTTCCGCTGTTCCACCTGCATGTCAGCACCAGGAACACCCAACTGATACACTCATGTGCCGGTCACATGACTATTTTACATCCTATAGTCCACACAGTACGAGGAAAGAGCTTGACTGTGTCCAAATGTACTGCCTACTGAGCACACTGCATACTGTTTAGTGTGCACAGGGCAGTATGCAAAAAATTACCGTACTATGAGTGTCAAAAATCGTCCCACACCAGTGTAGTTTGGGCAATAATATGCCATTTTAATGCTATTCTCTAAACAGTGATGAGGTCAGATTTAACAATGTACCCTGCCATAAAATATAAACAAACCACATACTTCTAAACACAGTCCGGGCATCACTGGCATTTACATTTCCCGCATTCCTCTGATTCGGACATGGCCCTAGTCACCATTTTTACATCCTAAAAGCCACAAATAGCTCTAAAGGAGAGCCAGTAACTGTTTTATATCCTAAAAGCCTCACACAATACTGCAGGAGAGGTGGTCAATACTTTACATCCTAAAGGCCTCACACAGTGCCATATGGGAGCTGGTTAACTCTGCTGCGTTGAGAGAGCGAAAGAAGTTCAGTCTGCAGTAATGAACTGCGATCATGCGCTAAGAGAGCAACGCGACTCCTGAACACCACACTGCGGCACAGGAGACAGGCTGCAGCGCCGTGCACAGAATCACCCGCAGGCTCTGCCACTGGAATCACGTGCTCATTTCCCCCTCTGAACGACCTTCCAGAATTAGCCAACAGTTTATTATTTCGACATTAGAATCGGGTACAGATAAGATAGCGATGCAACATCGACAGTGCCACCCTGCTTCAGACGAGCGACTGAGAGCTGAATGAGAGAGGGTCAGATTCACCCAAAAGGGCTGGTGAAGAAAAAAAAGACTTTTTTTATTGCTAGAGTGTAAAAAAAAAAATAATTAAAGCTTTACAGTCCCCCTGAGATACATAACAGTGAAGCAAACAGAAAACCTGCAGAGTCTAAGAGGAGACTAAACGCTGGAACTAAAACACTCGCTAGTGCTTACAGTATCTGGCAGCACTGCATGCTACACCCACCTCTGCTAACCCCCATTCAAGAAGAAATCCACCCAGAATTCTGAATTTGATAAAGTACGTTATGTCTTACCCTTATAATTGCCGTGACCCATATTTCATGCGTCAAAACTGAATCTTTTGCCTGTGTCTACAAAGGCCCATTTGAAGTGATGGTGTCACTGGGATAGACCTCCTCCTGCTCTTATCATTTAGTGAATGGAGGAGAAAACTACATTTAAGACAAAACTGAAGGTTTTCAGTCTCGTAGTTTCATCTGAACTGCAGTCTGCAAACATTTCTGAATCCATTCACTGCAATGGGGGAGGAGTTGTACTTAGATGACATCATTGTTTGGAGCGAGGCTCTGCAAATTTTCTTTGTCAGACTCATAGTACTGTAAGATCATAAACAGCCTGGCTACCCTTACAGTACTGTAAGATCATAAACAGCCTGGCTACCCTTACAGTACTGTAAGATCATAAACAGCCTGGCTACCCTTACAGTACTGTAAGGTTATGAGCAGCCTGGTCAGGCTCATAGTAATGTAAGGTTATGAGCAGCCTGGTCAGGCTCACAGTACTGTAAGATCATAAACAGCCTGGCTACCCTTACAGTACTGTAAGATCATAAACAGCCTGGCTACCCTTACAGTACTGTAAGGTTATGAGCAGCCTGGTCAGGCTCATAGTAATGTAAGGTTATGAGCAGCCTGGTCAGGCTCATAGTACTGTAAGGTTATGAGCAGCCTGGTCAGGCTCATAGTACTGTAAAGTTATGAGCAGCCTGGTTAAACTCACAGTAGTTTAAGGTTATGAGCAGCCTGGTCAGGCTCACAGTAGTGTTAGGTTATGAGCAGCCTGGCCAGGCTCACAGTACTGTAAGGTTATGAGCATCCTGGTCAGGCTCATAGTACTGTAAAGTTATGAGCAGCCTGGTTAAACTCACAGTAGTTTAAGGTTATGAGCAGCCTGGTCAGGCTCACAGTAGTGTTAGGTTATGAGCAGCCTGGTCAGGCTCATAGTACTGTAAGGTTATGAGCATCCTGGTCAGGCTCATAGTACAGATAGGACCCTAACGAGCAAAGCCAGGATCTCTCCCACAAATGGACAGACACTATGCTACCCATACCTGCACGCTGTGCTGGCTCTCTCTATATATACAAGACAGAAGGCCAGCAAAACAGTACACTCCGGGACAGACACAGAACCGCAAAGCAACAGTAACCTTCACAGAATGTACCAGATCACAGCGCACTGTTTATGGAGCCAAGGCACAGGCGGATCCCGGCTCTGCCGCGCAAGATACCTCACGCTCGCCGCTCGCTACGCAGATCGCACGCTACCCCGTTTGTACCGCGCTACGCCGCCGACACGCGAGACGTAATGCAATTTGGTAACATGCAGCGCACGGTAATATCATAACCCGCAACGTAATCTGATTCTCGCCGATTAAACACGGGCCCTTTCGGACCGCAGAGGTCACGTGACACTTCCCACTCGGGCTGAGAACAGCGCGGCCTCGTGCCTGCGTGCGAGGCCATCTCACAGGCGGCAATAAAGCGAATTCACGGGCATGACTCAGTGTGTGTCTAATAAAGACCTGTTTAAATCCGCCTCGCCCCTGCTCACCGTTCCTCTCAGTCCTGTGAAGCTCTCCGTTCTTTACAGTAGAACAGAGAAGGAGACCCTGCATGGAGGAAACCGCTTTTTCCCCTGCTATATTTCATATATGAATTTCCTCACAAAATATAGCACCCTCCCTTGTTCTATTAAACCGGGCAAGCCATGGGGGCATAGGGGACTTCACTAAAATACAAACGATAAACTGAGAAAAATTCACAAACATAACACCGGGGGTCTGAACAGCCCTCAGGAGGGGCTAGTGAATTGCACCGTTCACAATGCCTGCAATAGAGTACTTATCAGTGTGTGTTTGTAGCACACTAGGGCTGTCGACTGAACAATTACATTCAAACATGGTATTAGAAAAACAATAGATAATCAATTCTATTACAATGTATTATAATTGTTGCATCGCCATAAAATTTATAGTGTACTTTTAGGTGTTTCTTGTTATTCCCATTATGTCCACAAGAGGGTACAAGACAGGCACAAAAGCTAGGGAAGGTAGCATCCCTCCCTAAGATTTTATTTATGGCTAGTGACAAAAAAAGAAAGCGGGTTAAGTTAACCCTTATATACTATAGGTAAATTCACTGACAATATTGTCTGCAGCAAAGACTGGAGGAAATAAACCAAACTCTAGATGATCAATTTTTAACATAAAATATTCTGGTTCATGGACTACGAGTTTTAGATTTTAACCTGACTATGGAACCCTTTTTTTATTTTGATAACAACATTCTCACTCAGTTATAATGACATAGGGAACAGAAAAGGCTACAGTGGGAAGAAAAATAGTTCTGTTTCAGGTTGGCAGCCTGTTTTTTAGCATCGATTCTTTTTGAGATTATTTGCCAAAAACACAGGATGATTCACTTGTTCAGAAGCAAGTGCTGTTCCTTTTTATTTACAATGTTCCCTGCTGAGGAAGAATCACTTGGCTTGAGCAGAAGAACTCTGAACGCTTTTCTGCCACACAAGAATTCCGGTCAGCTGGTAGTAGTAGTACAGCTGGTAGCTGTCCATACATCATCACCTCTCGCTGCAGGATATTAATTAACTATGGTTATTTATTTAAGTTCTGAACCTGACTGAGTACGCACAAGTGGGAAAAGGTTTTTTTTTAGAGGCAACAGATGATGTTTTGAAATGCGCAGCGCACTGGATTTAGATTTTCAGCATGCACGTACTATATGATAAAAAGTCACATTTAAATGTTAATTTTAAGTTTCAAATAAAATATTTTCCTTTTCAAGGGATAGTCAATATAAAATCTAAATCTGACAGTCCTAGTGCTGTAGAGTATATTGCACACAGTACACTCTACTGCAGTGCCATCAGGACTGAATGATAGAATTTATCAAGTTCTGCTTGAGCTAATAAAGCAATATTGGTCTTTACTCAGGACCTCGTGTTTTAGTGTGGGGTTTATAACTGAGGCCTACAGCAATACTGGCCATTTGTGACCACACCTGATCTGGTACACACACACACACACACACACACGCACGCACGCACAGTACATGTTGAATTCTGTTGTATTGCAAGCCTTTTCATTGACTGTTGTTGTTGCTGTTATGTACGGTCTTAATGCTGCAGGATTATATTACTAACAGCTGCGCACTAAGCACACACACACACACACGTGCCACATCACTCCTCTGCTCGTTTTTGTGGACAGGGAGGAAAAAGGGAGGAGGGAAGGGGGGGGGGGGGTGTTCAGGAAATTGAGCACGCCATCGCTGAATCATTCATTCCACAATTAGGGTTTCATCAACCTGCACCACGTTCAGACTGCACACGCTCCCTGCCAGCCGTACCCACTCTCCTCCCCCCCCACTCCCCCCCCCCCACCCCCCCACCCCCCGTCTCCCAGACAACGCTCCTCGCTGTCATCACTTCCTCCGCATGGCCTTCATCCTGCCTGCCAGTAATGCATTTATATGTATTCTTAGCCGGACTGCCAGTGTGTGAATTTAAGCTGCGCAAAAGGATTTTTTGCCCTCCGTTGCCAGTGAAATCATAACGCACCCGAATTACAGGAACTGTGGGTCAGAAAGGATACAGATACAAAGAGATAAGCCAGGCTTTGAAAATGTTTTAAGAACAAAATGTTCAGTACTGAATATACATACACTTGTAATACTTGTAACAAAGTCTGTACAGTAAACTGTAATACTGCAGTCCCACAGGGTTGGTTTCTCTCAAAAGACTGGTAAACTGGTTTACACGTGACCACATTTGGCAGAATTCTGCCTTTTTAGTATCTGAGTTATAGGGAACTGGTATCCCGGAGTTAAATCGGCAAGTCTTCATACAGATAAATATCCGATTCTGTGTTCCTCACAGGGACACGGGCGTGAGCCCAGCCCTGCTGCTTTTCCCGGATGACATCATAACTTCATTCTGCCCCCGGGCCTCTTAAGCGCGGAGTGGAGATATCCCATCTCTGCTGCCACGCGCCACAGAAAGCTTCCCGTCATTAGACCTTTTAAGGGTGGGTAAGGCGCCCAAAGTGCTCCCAGGGGGCCCCGGCAGCTTCTCAAAGTCCATTCCGAGCTTCCGGAGATTTAATAAGGACACCCCCGCCCCCCCCCCCCCCCCTCAGAGGCGGGATGACGTTGATGACTGACTGCCTGAGCCTGGCTGAGAGGCGGGGCTCCTGGGGCCTGTTGCAGTCCTGGGTGCTCACTAGCCCACAAATATTCGGGTGGAGGATGTGAGTGTCTGTACCTGAAAAGTGCCCATAAGTCCAAGTCACCAGTAAGACCAGGTCACCACCAACAGTAAGACATCTATAAGACTAAGCCACCTCCAATTCCAGGTCACCTACAAGACTAAGTCACCTCCAATCCCAAGTCACCTACAAGACTAAGTCACCTCCAATCCCAAGTCACCGATAAGACTAAGTCACCACTAATACTAAGTGACCTAAAAGATTAAGCCACCTCCAAGAGTCCTGTTTCTCTCATCTTTATGGATCCTCTCAATTTCATCGCCATTATCAACCCGCTCTCCCCCTCCCCCCATCCCTAGCTGCTGACCCGTGGTTATTTGTATCCAAGGCAACGACTTCATTACTGGCCTGCAGAGTTTTCTTAGTAAGAGTATGCTAGAGAGTGGGGGGGGAAGGGGGGAGGGGCTATGTGGGGTAAGGGGAGTATTGTACTGTAGTCTGCACGTGTACGTGTTCATTATATCACATGCGATGATGGGCAGCATTTCAAATACATTACAGCACATTAAATATGTATTTGCGTGTATGCGTTTTGTATTTACCATTTTCTATCCAGAGGAGTCTCATTGAAATAAAAATATCTTTTCAAGGGAGACTTGGCCTAGCGGTTTACACTTCAGTCCTTTCTGCAAAAGCACCCACACCTCCATTTGAACTGTAGTTTACGGGTACCTTTATTTGGGAGGAACTGTTGTTTGGCAACAAAATACATTGTAGTGTATTTTTGCTCATTCCTTATTGTGTGTACTGTAACATTTTGTCAGTTCTGCTGACCGAACAGCACGTCATCAGTAACACATTTGTTAAGTCAGTGGATCTCCAGATAGAAAGCTAAGGAATTAAGCATTTTAAGTGAAACCTCTTCTCCTTTCCATGTGATGGAAAAACAAATGATTGCGAGTTGCAGGTTGCACCATTATTCAGAGGGTGAGCCGGGACACGTCTAATTCTCCTTCCTCTGCTTTCCTGCTGTTGGCGTTTCCCAACTTCGGCCTCTCTCTGCACAGACGTGTCGTCAGCGCCCCAGAGCCGCACTCGTCGTGGCGGGACGCCTGGTGGACCCCGAAAGGGCAGCCGCGCGCCCCGCGTGCCCCGCAGCGCGGAAGGGGCACGTGCGCGCCGCTGAGCTTAAACAGGGAGGGGACGCGCGCCAGAACCGAAACTCTGCACGTTCCGCCTTCTCTTCTCCTCCAGGACCGCTACGTTTCCCTGACACGCGCACCTCACACCCTTCTGAACCCGCCGTGCCAGAAACGTGATCTCATCAGGACTGCCGCGGCGTTCTGCCTTTCCTCCCGGGCCGTTAGCCGGCTCCATTTAGCGTGTTTGACAGGCGAGAATGACGTGGGAATGCGCCGGTTTACTCAAAGCACGAGCGCAAACACGAATAAAATGGATTTTGTGGCAACAGCATCTGATTTAAGAGTTTGCATGACCATGTAATATTAAACGGGACACGATATCGGCTTGTGCGTAAAACTGCAGGGACATATTTGGTACGGGCGATATCGATTGGCGCTGTCACATGCCACAGCCCAGGACGGCGACGGGTCCCGAATGAGGGCTGTCAGTGAAACGTCACAGTGTGGGCACAACGTGTACGTATGTGTGCTCTTGAATGTGCACAAACGTGTGTGTGTGGGTACCAGTGGCGCTTGGTCAGCTGAAAATAGACATTGCAGAAAACTTCCCTTTAAATTGATCATTGGTCTCAATCTGTTTTCATTCATTTTCCTTGATTGACAAGTACGCCAACGATCTGAGTGATCCACTGGCAGGTACACACACAGCTTCTTTCTCCACATCATGCTAGGCAGTTGGGCCTAAATTCAATCCAGAACAATAAAATAAGTTTTAATCCACTAAAAAAGATACACCGCTGTGTTAACTACCGCG
This sequence comes from Anguilla rostrata, assembly GCF_018555375.3. Taxonomy (NCBI): domain Eukaryota; kingdom Metazoa; phylum Chordata; class Actinopteri; order Anguilliformes; family Anguillidae; genus Anguilla; species Anguilla rostrata. Next base: position 35,105,688 of record NC_057946.1, on the reverse strand, counting down.
TTAGCACAACGTGGGTGTGCGTGTGGCGTGCCTAACGCTACTCAGACCGCCAGGAAGGCCTCCAGCGTGCGGTCTCTGTGCAGTGTGCACCGCACTCCCCCCTCCGTCAGGCCCAGGGCATGCAGACTCCCCCCAGGGCTGATTCAGCCTCCGACTGCGTCAGCAGCCAGAGGTTAAGATGGCCGCCCCTGTGAGCCAGCTGGGCACAAACCCTCACAGGGCACTGTCACAGAGGATCAGATCTAGAACATGACAAACGGGGTCAGATGATACAGAGTCATGGTGGCAGGCCCACAGAGCCCCGCCCAATGCAGAGGCCACACCCCCCCCGAGGCCCACTTGCGCTCTTGACCACGCCCCCTTCACGTCTCCCTGATGTGTGATCATGTGACCACCGTGGCCAAATGCAGACCCCAGCATGGCTATGTACAGCTCCTGCTTTGTGCATCCATACTAAAAAGCATGTTGTAAAAGAAATCTTTAGAACCACACTAATGAGAGGAGAGAGAACTGGACTGAATCTAGAGAGAGCTACAGCTAATTTTTAGGCTAAACACAGGACTTCAAACGCTGGGGGGATATTTTTAAGCTCTACAAAGGATCTAAAACTCTGGGGGGATATTTTTTAATTCTAAGGACCTAAAACATTAGGGTGATTTACCTGGACCTTACACAGGAAACCAAGAGGAAGCTGTTTACCGCCATTACCATGAATTGGCTCCTCAGGCATCTGCATCCGCCTTCATTAGCCAGAGGAAGACCTGCACAGGAGCCGTCTCCTGAGATCCTCCCATAATTGACTGTTTTTCTACTGCAGCCGGATGGAAATGCACTCACAGGATATCTGATCTCTAAAGACCTGCAGTGCACACGCTGTGCAATATGATCTCTAAATACCTGCAATACACACGCTACGGCCCCACTACCTCTGCGCTCGTTAGCTAGGTGCTCAACATTAGCTACATGCTCTACACTACCTCTGTGCTCAAAAGGGGTGCGTGGAGGGGGTAGGGCTGCAGACGGGGCGAGGCGTGTGGATGGCACATCGCGCGCCCCCTGGACTGTGTACATGTATATAACGCACACCACCAGGCATGACCGTGAGAGTGCGGCAGCTGTGGACGGTGGGGGTCAGAGAGGTCACGGGCGAGCGTGGGGCTAGCAGTGCTCTGGAGCTAGGCCCCACAGGACCCGCACAGTGAGAACACTGCACCAGCTGCCAGCTGCCAGGGGAGGGGGAGGGGGAGGGGGCGGCAGGACAAGGTCGAAACTCGCTTCAGTCCAGAGCCGTTCTGGGAAAAAGATAAAAACACCCAATAGGAGAATATTCTTTTAAAGGATGTGCTGTGCCTCCCTGTGATTGGTCAGTATCTGTTCTGGCCAGATGAGCGTATTTTAGTGTCACTACCAGGTTGTGAATCTAAGCATAAACAGTCTGTTATTGGCCGCTCAGTTGAGTTGTGCATTTTCTCAGGTAGCGAGGACATGTCATTTCTGAAAGGGTTTTCCATTCGCATGAGAGATCTGTTTTTAAAATGTCACCAACTTACTTTAGAGAGGTTAGAGTGACTGACACATTCATATGTAAAAGTAAAGAAATTATTATAAATGTTAAGTAATAATGTAAATATATACCTGTTGTTTTGTATTGTTTAGGCATTCATATTTTAATAGAATAATGAAAATAAGAATGAGTAAAGCTGATATTTAAAGCTTTTATCAAATTCAAGTTATAAAAACTAAGCAAAAGATATACAATTTAACTTCTTTTATACATTAAATACACTGGTACTACTGATACTGCTAATACTATTCCTGCGACAGCTATTACTACTAATAATACTGCTACTGCTGCTAGGGTTTAATACAGAGCAACAGTACTGATGGTTTGATTCAGTTCAGGCTTTGATACAGAGTAACAGTACTGATGGTTTGATTCAGTTCAGGCTTTGATACAGAGTAACAGCACTGATGGTTTGATTCAGTTCAGGCTTTGATACAGAGTAACAGCACTGATGGTTTGATTCAGTTCAGGCTTTGATACAGAGTAACAGCACTGATGGTTTGATTCAGTTCAGGATTTGATACAGAGCAACAGTACTGATGGTTTGATTCAGTTCAGGCTTTGCTACAGAGCGACAGTACTGATAGTTTGATTCACTTCAGGCTTTGATACAGAGCAACAGTATTGATGGTTTGATTCAGTTCGGGCTTTGATACAGAGTAACAGCACTGATGGTTTGATTCAGTTCAGACTTTGATACAGAGCAGCAGTACTGATAGTTTGATTCACTTCAGGCTTTGATACAGAGTAACAGTATTGATAGTTTGATTCACTTCAGGCTTTGATACAGAGTAACAGTACTGATAGTTTGATTCACTTCAGGCTTTGATACAGAGTAACAGTACTGATAGTTTGATTCACTTCAGGCTTTGATACAGCACGACAGCACTGATGGTTTTCCCTGCTTGCAAGATGCACCCACCTGTCTCCCCACCTCACTCGCTAAATGAATCACACCAGTTTGACTGACAGCTCTGCCCCTCCCACCAACCTCACCAAGCCACTGCACACTGTAGAACCTTTTTCTCTGTTCAGCCCCAGCAGACACTGTAGATGTTTTCTAATGTTTGTTGTAATGGATATTGGATGCTTTTACTGTGTTTGGGTATACCGAACAGGTGCAGCTCTGGTTTGCTCTTATTGAACGCAGATCAGGAAAAAATAACATAATAATTTAAATAAATGAGGAAACTGTTCTCTCTGCTCAGTGCAGGAAATGGTGCACAGAGCCCCGACTACCAAACAATATAAAGTGAGGGCTGGCAAAGCCATATGATATTACATTTGATGTGGCTTTTCCCTGATAAATCAGTAAATCCTCATTTCAAACCCTTGACATATCAACCAGAGGCAGATGAACTTTTATGTTATACACACACACACACACACCAAGAGCTTTTGCCCTCTCTGACAGCTGGTAGCAGCAGAGAATGTTCAGCAATAAAGCCAAATGCTAGTGACGCCCAGAGACATGGAGTACTTTCTGATTAATCAAGAAAAAATCCAATACCAAATCCATACCCTCACCTCCCACTCCACCTCTCCGGCAAGAACTCCTCTGGTTGGTGGAAAACTTCCGGGTCACGGTGGACAGCATGGGTGACATACATGGCAGCAGTGCCCTTGGAGACGTGGTAGTTGCCCAGGGTAGTGTCCTGTGGGGACAAAAGGAGATCAAGTTGTGTCAGTGATGGAGTGAAGTCAAGCACATTGCCACAACATTTTATTTACTAGGTAACAAGATGATCATATACAGTATTTACAAACCGATCATGACAACAGACAGATGCACCTGGGAAGAATATTAAAACTGTTAGCAGAAACATTTGTCCAAAGTCACATCCAATGTGGAGAAAAAAAAACCACACAACTGAAAATTACCATGGTAACCCACAAGCACCAAGAGAAGTTGTGACATCATACCTGCATCTTGTACTAAATGCTGAATGCAATGAATGTGCATGTACATGTTTATACAGGTTTACAAGGTTTTAATACTACATCACATTTAAAACATTTATGTTCCAAACGGTAGAGCAGACACCAAACGTTGTTTCCACAACTTCGCTTTAGTACTTGACTTTTAACTGCTTTTGATTTGCCTAACATTGTTCATTGGAAACAAATCAAAAACCAACTCACAAATAAAGCCAGCCGAGATTAAAAAAAGGCCAGAGGTTGTCAAGCATTACATAACTCTCTAAACAGTCCACACTAAAGAGTGCTACTGGGTGGTGCTATTTCTGAAAACGCCAGGAGTTATTGTGAGAGTGAGTTGCGTCTGTCTGATATTTTGCTGCCCTTGACTATCTCAGTACATCTGTCTGTGTGAACAGGGTATCTAATGCAGTGTTGGACAGATCAGAGCCATACCTGCGTGTTAGTGGCTTTTTGGCTTAAGAAATGCGTTAATTATACCGGATTTCTGTTTCTATTGTTTGTTTTCATTTTTACCTCTATTATTGAATTGTATGTGTTTGTATTGATGTTTTGTTAATGCAGGTGTAAAACTGAAGAGTGATGTAGCGTGCTAAGGGTAGACTCTTCCACCCAGCCTCTCTGTGTCCAGCTGTGTTTAGTATATAATGTGTGTAATTTCCACACGCTGGTTTTTCTTACTCAAAGTATAGACGGCCCATTCTAGAAGGCGGTAATGGATCCTCTTTAACCCTACTGTACATGAAGGAAAAACAGTTTAGATGCATCTCCCTCACTGTATTTCACCAATGATCAGCTTTACCTGGATACTAACTCATTTTAACCGGGCAGATGAGGGGACGGGTTTCTGTATGTGCTGTTATGCTGTAAATAAGATCTTCTATGTGGATAAACATGTGATGGTTGTCCTTGTTCTCTTCGGGTAATGCTAAAGCTATATTTACACATTCCTGTTAACTCTAAAGCTATATTCAGAGCCGATGATCTGGCATGCTAATGCAGGTCTTAAGTGCATCTGATTGTAGTTTTGCGTGCCCATAGATGATATTGCTGACATCTAATGTTCTTTTAACCTGATCAGGGTGTCTTGTCACGGTAATTGCCTTACTGGGGGCTCTGTGGCCAGAGTACCTCTACTCCCTGTCTGTCAAAATCCTAACAGGAAGAGTGCCGCTGATGTGTCACACGGTCCATGCTGCTTCCTGTGTGCTGGAACATGATTTCTCACAGTGACGTGGTGACGTTACTCACTTCTCAGGTACCACGTTTGGGCTATTGTCCAGCACGCCAAATGGACTAATGGTAAATCTGGAGTAGCCCCAGAAGCTTCTTAAAACTGACCACTTCCTGACCAGTTATTGGGCTGATATTTGTAGGGGTTGATATTCATAGGGCTGATATTTGTAGGGCTGCTATTCGTAGGGCTGATATTCGTAGGGCTGATGTTCATAGGGCTGATATTTGTAGGGCTGATATTCATAGGGCTGATATTCATAGGGCTGATATTCATAGGGCTGATATTCATAGGGCTGATATTTGTAGGGCTGCTATTCGTAGGGCTGATATTCGTAGGGCTGATGTTCATAGGGCTGATATTTGTAGGGGTTTATATTAGTAGGACTGATATTCTTAGGGCTGATATTCATAGGGCTGATATTTGTAGGGCTGCTATTCGTAGGGCTGATATTCGTAGGGCTGATGTTCATAGGGCTGATATTTGTAGGGGTTTATATTAGTAGGACTGATATTCTTAGGGCTGATATTCATAGGGCTGATATTCGTAGGGCTGATATTTGTAGGGCTGATATTCTTAGGGCTGATATTCATAGGGCTGATATTCGTAGGGCTGATATTCGTAGGGCTGATATTCATAGGGCTGATATTCGTAGGGCTGATATTCATTGGGCTGATATTTGTAGGGCTGATATTCATAGGGCTGATATTTGTAGGGCTGATATTCATAGGGCTGATATTTGTAGGGCTGATATTCATAGGGCTGATATTAGTAGGACTGATATTCATAGGGCTGATATTTGTAGGGGTTTATATTAGTAGGACTGATATTCTTAGGGCTGATATTCATAGGGCTGATATTCGTAGGGCTGATATTCATAGGGCTGATATTCGTAGGGCTGATATTAGTAGGGCTGATATTCATACGGCTGATATTAGTATGGCTGATATTTGTAGGACTGGTATTCATAGGGCTGATATATGTGGGATTTGTGCTCAGCTGTGGCTGGTGATGCTAAGATCAGCTCCACTCACTTCCTGTCTGGCCCGAGAGGATTAACCGTGTATAACCAGCGGGTCCCTGAATCTCCAGAGTGGAGCCCCTCAGCACTGACAACTCTTCAATGATTTTTTTTATCATTTTATTTTTTCCCCCCTTAATATATAATTCAGCAGGAGCAGCTGCCCGGTTCCCTGGGGATCCAGAGCGACTCATGCGTGACGGCGCCTCTCGCCGTCTCCCCGTTTCAGAAATAGCAACACGCGCCTATCAATTACCCATCACAACCTGGAGTAATAACAACCCATGGCAATAATAAATAATCATAACAATAATAACTGATGCATTATTAATGTGCTGGCGGAGGAGTGACGGGTGACAATCAGCACCAAAGTGCCCCCAGGGCCCCCTCGTCGTTCATATTCCGCTCTGTCAAACTGCTCCTCCCACCCCTCCCCTGCCCACCCCTCCCCGTTACCATGGTGAGTCAACCCTGTTCTGGGAATGGAAAATGCATCCCGTAAAAATTTGCTGGGAATTGTCACTTGTCACCTCCCGTTTTTTTTTTTTTTTCAAGCTTCGCATGGAAATTAATATTCATCTCACGTTCACTGCGTCCCAGCAGAGCGGAGAGGAGGGTCGCAGTCCACCAGAGGTGGAAAATCCAGGTTCAGAAAGTAAAAGTCCTCCCCAGTATTTTGTTCCAATCACCTGCATTTGCTAATTAGCACAATTCTTCAGCCAGGAGGTAGAAGTACCTCTTCTGCACCCCCACCCCCACAAAACATCACGTTCCCATAACGAGAACAGCGATGATAAGTAACACACCTGTACCCCCCAGGAGGGGGAAGGGAGTAAAATCATCGGCTATATTCCATCTGGCCTGCAGATTTATGTAACACTGTGCATGGCTTGCATTCTATTCTAAACCTGTACTTTTCCCCAGAACAGCATTACTGCACACAGCTTTAAAGCAGGGGCTGTACACACATATTTCCTGGAGCCAGCAGCACAGCAATCTGTGGAAGCAGCAGCTCTGTGATATCTATGGTACGACATGAGCCGTCTGGGGAGAGCAGAAGCCCTGTGTTATCTATAATAGGAAATAAGCCATCTGTGGAAATAAGCATCTCCGTTATCAATGGTATACTGCAGAAACCTAAAAGTAAGTCAGCCTCAAACAAGTATTTTAGTCATATTTAGACATAAAATCTTTTTTCTATGACTTTTATTTGTTAAATAAGACAAAAATATTGTCAGTGAGGTGAGACAGTTGGACTCACTTCAAGATTTGCCAATGGAGTAAGAGAATTTCACTAGTCAAGCAAATAGAAACTTAAAACCAAGCTAATGTTTTCTATGTGAGAGAAAAAATAAGATTTTCAATATAATACTAAAACACTTAAGACATATTTTGCAGTTCTGGAAATAAGCCATCTGTGGAAAGCAGCAATATCTATGGTAGGAAATGATTTATCCTCACAATGAGCCTTTTCTTGGAAACACTTAACTGGCTGACAGTTTGGGTCTCTGACATAAGACTGTCATTCTGGAGAAATATCTGTGTAATGGGCCTTAGCTTAAACCTTTAATAAGAAATCTTATCCCTTTTTGTTTTAGAGAATTACAGCTTTAGATAACATTCCTCTTATCTATCACACCCTCCCCCCACCTCCACACACACAGACATTAATTTTAACTGAGGAAAAACATTGAAGGTTTAAATGTAGTTTTGTTTTTCATTTTTAAACCTGTTTTGGGGGTTCAAAGTGATCAGTGTGCTGCTATCATTTCCCCTCCCCATTCCCCTGGCACCTGTGCATTCTTTCTCAGATGTGTGCATATTGCCTATTTTATAATTACAAAGTCCCCAGTAAACACAAATGGACCACCCAACAACAACACCAATCCCATCTACATCAACAACATAACCAATAGTGACAACACCAACAACATCAGCAACAGCAACATCAACATCACCAGTAGTAACAACAGCACCAACAACATCAGCGATAGCAACACCCCCAACAACAACATCATCATCATCATCATCATCATCAAAAACAACAAGAGAACTATTGATTCTGGCCCTGTGATGAACACAACCATTGAACAGAGAGATCAATCAATCAGCTCACTCAGTAGAACTAGTTGGCCAGACCAGACATGCAGAAAAACTCCGTAGAGGGCTCAATATCAGGTCAGCTCTAATAGAGTATATTTTACCCTGATGGACTACATGTGATCCTTACTGGATTCATATAAAGTCTGAACACAAACGTTTTACTGCAACAGAGTGTTCACACTTGTCCTGTGGTGGAATTGTGTGCATCTGCTCAACTATGACCTCACCTGATTGGCTATCCGCCGCCCTCCAATGAAAGGAGACCATAGCCTCTGAACCTCCAGCAGCACGTGGTTGAAGTACTCTGGCTCCGCCCTCGCCCGATTCCGAATGCCCTCCTGAGAAACAGAACAGCCCAGGGCATGTCAGTGTGGGATCTCAACATGCTTCCTGCACCTGAGATTGTACTCCTTGTTGAGTTGCAGGGGTCAAGAATCAACCAGCTAAATGTGTCTGTGTTTGTGTGTGTATGCATGTGTGTGTTCCTTTGTGTGTGGGTGCCTTTGTGTGTGGGTGCATGTTTGCGTGTGTGTGTTTGTGGGTGTGGGTACATGCATGCGTGCATGTCTGTGTTTGAGTGTGGGTGTGTGTGGGTGAGGGTGTGGGCGCATGTGTGCGTGCGTGCGTGTTTATGGGTGTGTGTGTGTGTGTGTGAGACCATGTGGGGCACTGACACCAGAACAGTAGCTGAGGCCCTTTATTGTCTGTTTCTGTAATTCTGCACCATGTATTACACAACCGCTGCATCCACACCAAAGAGAAGTGCCGCTCCTGGCAGTGAGAGATAATGGCAGCATGGCTCCAGTGAAGTGGACAGAGGTCCCCTCTGCATTAGTCACTGATGCACTCACACACCACACGAGCAGGGAAACCCTCCAGCACAGGATCCACGCCACGGTGGGGCTTTTAACAGCCCCGTGCCTCTATCCCCATTTGTTCTGCCATTACTTTTCTCCCACAATGCACTGGGTAAACACACTGGTTCTGTGCTACAGGTCAGGCTCTCTTCCACTTCTCCCCTTACGGTTCAGGCCAAAGTGAAACCACTGTGAAAATGAATGAAGTGCTTACTAATTAATCACATGCATATGTACTAATATTATGGGCTGTACATGTAAGGTGTTTTTATTATCAAACGTTCTTACAGTGTTTATCTAGTGCTCACAGCAGCCTGTGAAGCAGGGGCTATTTGACCAGAGACAAAAAAAGTTCCACAGATACGTGGATTTAGTGCTGATCAACATTAGTTAGAACATTTCATAACTAGTTATGACATTTTTCCCTCTTTTCTCTCATTTTTGTAGGACTTGGTTTGGAGGATCGGGGACTCCCGGAGCGGAGCATGTTTGATACATCGGTACATGGTGCTGTGTGGAGTTCAGTGGGGGTATCAGTTAGTTGGTGGAATGTGGTCTGGTGTGCTGCTGGGTTGGTAGGTTGTAGTGTTGGTGGTTAGGTGTGTTAGGTAGGTTGGTGGGTTGGTGTGTGGTTGGATAGGTGGGTTCATGTGTGGGTGGGTACTCTGTGCCATGGGGTGGTTGTGGTGGGGGATACAAGTCGATGCCCGTCCTGTGCCTACCCTGCTTGGCCCGCTCAGTGCCAGAGTGAAGGAGGTGAGGAGTGATGCCAGGGCTTTGGGGATCAGGGCTGAAATGAACAGCAGGAGGTGCTGTGGAGCACAGCTGTCATCTGGGAGAGGGAGGGCCCTCATGTCAGCCACAAACCTGCAGAGAGAAAGTGGGAAGGAGGGAGAGGGAGGGAGAGAGAGAGAGAGAAGGAGGGAGGGGGAGAGAGAGAGCGTAAGAGAGTGAGAGAGAGAGAGGGAGGGAGGGAGGGAGAGGGAGTAAGAGAGAGGGAGGGTAGAATGGAGAAGCAGGGATAGAGAAGGACAGAGATGAAGAGGGAGGATGAGGAAGGGAGAGGAGAGATGAGGGAGATAAAGAGGGGGAAGAATAGATGAGGGCAAAGTGAATAAACAGCACCCTGTGTGACCTAGCATCTCGCCCCCTTTTTCACTGATCCCAGAGTCTCTGCGGGGAGAGAGCTGGGGCCATCATCCTGATAAATGGTTTCATCAGCCGCAAAACCCCAGGATGAAATTAAGGACAGGAAATGTGGCAGTGGCCCAGGGCCCTGGGTCTGCTGCTTTTTCATTTCTAAACCAGCTCCACTGCTGAACTTATCAGTCATTATTTGGAAAGGAAGTCACCCACCTGGCACTCAGGGTATAAATCAGTATAAATCAGTTTAAATCAGTGTGTGAAGCCAATTTAATGATAACCTGAAACCTGCAGAACTGTCAACCTCCAGTGGAATAATGGAATCAAGGCAACACTTTAGCCCTGCGAGCCTGAAAATCAAAGCATTAGTTGATCTCACCAAGTAAAAGTCTTGGGGACACTTTTAACATTGAAACAACTGCATTTCCCCTCCACAGCACAGGGGGCACTGCATTCTGTCCTCACCCCTGCTGCTCAGTGCCCAGTTTGTCGTGGATGATGTCCATCAGCTTGTTCCTGGCCTCCAGTGCCGTGCAGAACCCGGAGGACCACATGGGAACCTTAACGCTGACGGGGGCCGAGATGAGTCCTGCGGGGGTGGGGGTGAGTATCAGAGGGGGGGTATTCAGAAGTCGCACAGCCACACATGCTGCCTTCCTTAGCACCAGCCCCACACCCCTGATACAACTGCAAATATGCAAGGAATGTCAAGATTCAGTGCAGATGATCTCAGATTCGGGCCCACTGACTGCCCTGCGTGTTTTGTTGCAGCCTGTTTCTTGCTCATTTTGAGCCTGTTGAAAACACGTTTATGTTCCCCCATAATCTTTCCCCTTATCTGTGCAAAGTGAAAGGTTGGCTTGTTGCCATTTTCCACAGACTGTTTTCTTCCAATGACCAGGTATCCACACTTTAAGCAATTAGAACCCTGCTGATTTCACCTGTCAGTATAATTTAATCAGTTTAATGCAACCTCTTTGCAAAGTAATCGTTTGTCATTGAGCACCTTACAGAAGATAAAAGCATTAGTTGACCTAGCTGATTAAAAGTCCTGGCATGTGAATACGAGACATTTATTCTTTGTGACATGCATAGCTACTTTTGACATGATGTGCCTGAAGAGGGTAAATCATCCCACAGTTGACATTGACATTTTTAATAAAGAACAATTAACAGCACGTTACAATGCAGGGGTTGCCATTACTGTATGTTTGAAAAGAAACCCAGCCTACACTGAGGTTCCCCAGGACTGGAACCCAGCCTACACTGAGGTTCCCCAGAACTGGAACCCAACCTACACTGAGGTTCCCCAGGACTGAAACCCAACCTACACTGAGGTTCCCCAGAACTGGAACCCAACCTACACTGAGGTTCCCCAGAACTGGAACCCAACCTACACTGAGGTTCCCCAGGACTGAAACCCAACCTACACTGAGGTTCCCCAGAACTGGAACCCAACCTACACTGAGGTTCCCCAGAACTGGAACCCAGCCTACACTGAGGTTCCCCAGAACTGGAACCCAGCCTACACTGAGGTTCCCCAGGACTGGAACCCAACCTACACTGAGGTTCCCCAGGACTGAAACCCAGCCTACACTGAGGTTCCCCAGAACTGGAACCCAACCTACACTGAGGTTCCCCAGGACCCCCAGGCCTCAGACTGACCCCCCCAGCCCCAAGAGCGAACTGCTGGCCCCGGGGTGGCCCTCACCGTGCCAGTGCTGGGTGCACAGTCGCATGATCTCCTGGAAGACGTCAGGCGTGTCCTGGGCGTGCACGTTGAGGAACATCCCCAGTACCAGCTCTGTTCCAAGCTGCTTGAACAGGGGGTAGATGGACAGCGGCCCACAGCTTAAAAAGGAAAAAGCAATCTTTCATTTCTCCAGGTAAATTCTAAACACTTTTTGCCTGGCATGATACCAGCTATGGCACTGTCCTACTGGTGGTTGTTCAAAGTTCTGGAAAATGTAGAATGGTGTCATTCTAGCATACCCTCAAATCAAGGGCAAGTGTATGGTTGGACATTGCTTTACAATTAGTCACGAAAGGATATTTCCTTGATGTTTCCCTGGTAATAAACGGTACTAAACGGTACTAAACGGTGTTCCCGATGCCAATATTCAAATACTGATGTTCACCAGCGTTGCAAATTGAAAAGCCTTTCAAATGAGATTCAATGGGCCCAAACCACAAATAAACTAAATCCATACCTGGGTAACTTCAAAAAAGACAATGCATTTGAGGAAGGTGTCTTAGACACCAAAACGCCAGTCCTGTCCCGTTCTGTAATCGCGGAATGCTTCTGCATTCTCCAGCTTTGCTCGATCACTGGCTCAGTCTTTTATGGAGTTACCCAGAACACAAGACCTTCCCATGTGAATGTGATGTAACCGCACCTCAGTACATAACCGAAGCCTCACTCTTACAGCAGTGTGTCTGGGGGGACAGATTGTGCGATTACCTAACACAGAAGAAGTCCCTACACAATACGATGACACAGGTGAGGTGCATGCTGGGATGCATTTTAATCCCATGGTTCTTACCTTGCAGAGAGTCCCTTCAGACAGTTCTCACAAACACTACAAGGAGAAAAAACTGTTTAGAGACTCACACACAGTGCAAGAGAGAAACACACTTAAAACACTCACATACCTGTTCTATAATTGATTTCCTTGTGTTTTGTGTGTTACTGAGTTTCAACTCAAATATGACCTTTCAACTCTTTGTTTTCTCTGATGTGTTTATTTATTTATTTTATATTGATTGAATAGGGACTAATACATAAACATTTAACGCATAGTCTTAAGTCATGTATCATAACATTGCATAGCACAAGCTAATATTTGTCCCAAGGGCTTTCGTTACAAGGTTTTATCCTTTTTAGCATTTAGTTATTTATTATATTTCACTTGTTTATATTTATAGTACTTGGAAAATGCATGTGCAAAACTGAAGCACTTTGGGAACAGTATCCCAAGCAGTACCTAAACATGACAGTCTCCAATGATTTATGCTGTTAAATATCTCTAGAGCCACTAATAATTTTGGCTTTATTGCTGAACAGTCGCTTCTGCTGTCAGCTACCAGTGCGAAGTCCCAAGGCCTCTGCCTCTGGTTGAGAGATTTATGCTCTGAAAGTGTATTTTCTGATCAATCGAGAGAAGTCTTTGTTAGAGTGTGAATGTCACCTGTAGTCTGTGTACGTGTACCTGTTGATGTAGCCTGTGCAGGACTGAAGACACTTCCCTGTGAACAGGTGTGTGAGGGAGAGACGGAGCAGACAGGCCTCTTCACCTGAAATGACAGGTAGACACAGAGCACTGCATGAGAACTGTAACTCTGTTCAGTGCGACAGTCACCTCAGCCACTGCAGTCTAAAACATGAGGGGTCCCCTCTTTAGCCCTCAAAACAAGAAGACCTAAGAATGCTTTTATCAGCCGAGAAAGACAGTCTGATAAGCACAGAGACTCATCAATATATAAGTGTCTTATATTTAATATTCATGCAAGCTGCATAAGTAATATATTGTTATGCAGTATGTCCATGTGATACTGCTATGCATATTTCAGCTTCTGGACAGTTGGGATGAGTCAGTCCTGTAATACTAGGCAGTGTATTCTTTAAGAGCACTTACTGTCTGCGCAACATTACCATCTAGTGGTGACAAAAAAAAGTTAAGAATATGTCACACTTACGAATGACCTCAACTACTGATACGTTAGAAGTTCATTTTAGAGCATGTTAGAGGTTATCCTGCATTTCCAGGAAAATGCTTCCATCAAATGAGGAAAGATAAATAAAGCCCTCCAGCACTGCTAATGCACACCTTGAACAAAATAACTGGTGGTCAGTTAAGTCCTTGCGTCACAGCTCACTGTGTACACAAAATGGCTTCGATTATACCTGGAGGTCAGTAAATTTATCTTACATCACAGTTCACTGTGTACACAAAATGGCTACAATTTGAACTGGAGGTCAGTAAATTTACCTTAAATCACAGTTCCCTGTGTACACAATGGTTGGGGTACGGATTGGGGGTCAGTAATCTGATCCTGGTGCTTTGAACACGGCAGGAAGTACTACAGCACGAAGTAAACGAAAAGTGATAAAAAGTATTCCTGTAACGGTGAGTGACTTTGAGTACTCAGCAGTCGCTAAGTGAATGAACTTATCATTCTGCTCATAGTCAAAAATGACAGAAGAACAAAAATACTGAAACAACACAGTTCATTTTTTTGGTGCCTACACACATTCAGCAGCTGGATAGACTCCTTCAGGTCAGCCAATGGCAAACAGAAGACTACATGTCCTTTGATGGAGACATGCCAGCTGGTGCTTACCATTGGCTGTGACGATGTTGTCCCCGTACAAAGGATGCATAACATCATTGGGGTCTTTCTGGAAAATTGAAGATTTCTCTGGAAATGTGCAAGAGGTGAACATTACTATCAGGAGATAGGGTGACCAGGAGAAACAGTAATCAGGAGAATATGTGCTGCACACTTAAGACTACAGTATGATCATTCTGAGAGCTGCTGTGGTAGATGGATTTGCATGTCACATGGTAACTTTCTTTATAAGCGTGAAACAATATGCCCAAGCATGGCGTCTCTTCGATGGGTTTCAAACAGATCTCATATTTCAACATGCAGTGTAAAGTCAAATTCTCATTGAAGCTTCCTGTGCATTCAGCTCAGTGACACAAGTATTGTAAAACAGCTTTTAATGTACATATATTTCTACAGAAACACTGCCAGAGAGGAAGCAGATTATATTTTGAAATACACAAACAAAAAGACTTCCTGTTTTACAAATGGTAGTCAGAGGTCTGGGGTGAGTACATGTTAAACACAGTCTTACTAGAACAGTAGACAGACAAGCTCGTTTTTCTCATTCATGAGACATTAACTGGTGTTAAGCATGAAAGTAAAGCAATTAAGACATCAAAAAATAAAAATACATTCTTTTTGTGTTCCACAATGGGATTCTCACATTTAAATGGCCCATATGCACGCCAATCATATACACTGTTGCTATTTTGTGTGTGGGCCTGGCTTCGAGGTCATCATTTCACCATTTATATCTGTTTGTTTAACCACCAAAGACACTGGCTTTCATGCTTTCAGGTAATACAATTTGAACAGATATTTATAGGTGTTAACTAACAGGGCAATTGTGTTAGTCAGTTGCTGTAGTCAGAGTTGGCTACAGTAATGTTAGCACACGCTGGCTGTACTGTACGCAGTTAGCTAGTTATTATCTTGGGTTTAGCTAAGTTTGTCAAAGCATACATTTTTTAAAAGAGGCATGCAAATTTTTGTAGTCATTACTCAACACCTAGTTTGGTTTAGGTAGTGTTATTGGTGGAAAACGCCAATAAAATGAAAAATTGAATGCAATTCCAGACTTGTTACATTATTTTAACATGACAATTAAGGTTGGGTGTTTTAATCGTTCACTATACCCAATGCAAAAGAAATCTTAGCCTACATGTTAAGACATGTGAAGCCTTCACGCGTGAGAGAATGTAAATGAGTCTTTTGTGTTTATTTAAAAAAAAAAAAGGATCCCGTACCCGTAGGCTACTACACACGTGCTGTCTAACAATCCTTTTCACCAAAGCAATCCTAAACTGTTTAATTGTATATGAAGTAAGTGAGGTGGGGAAAAATACATTCACATAAGCATAAAAACCGTCAAATTCACATTAGACAGTAAACATATCTTGAACGACACAATTAACTACACACAACTCGCCTGAAGAGCTCCCTATATTGTCCAAACCTGTGGGCAAATTCAATATAAAAAAAGCCATGTAAATGTCATACATTATTATTATTATTATTATTATTATTAGACTAGTAGTAGCAGCGGCCGCAGCAGGAGCCAGTAATTGTAATAATCAATAGTGCATTAAATAAACACTTACTGTAAACATTCATATTGACATGAGCTTCATAGCAAATAGGCCTAGATTCTTAGAATTACGATGTAATTACAATGGCAAAAAACGTACAGTGAATATTTATTTTGCTCTACAATGCTATTTTCATGCTTTAGTACCAGTGGTGTAGAATACAGTTTGTGCACTCCACCGCTTTAACAAGCGAGGTTACGTTAGATTGCAATCTAACGTAACCTCGTTCGCTTCCAGGGTGTCCTTAGGTTGAACTTTCTTATGTACACTGCTTGCCGGCCGGTTAGTTTTTTTGCTTTTGATCTGTAGCTAACATCCACATCATAAAAATCATATTCATTTGTAGTGCGGACTTTGACTCACTTGAAGAATTTAGACCAATAACCACAGGGAACTAATCCGAGACTTGGAACTAATCCCGAGTCTCGCATTTTATGACATTCGCTACATTGTAGGCCAATTTTTACTCCTTATTAGGGGTCAAAATACAAAATGTGTTAGAGCATGTGATTTATGATTTGGAATGTAGCCTACTACAAACAGGCTACTGCTACTAGCGTGAGACAACTGTGTGATGTATGCTGACAAACCAGCCTAAAAGTGAACTGTAGAACCGTAGAAAATATCAACCGACCGGTAATAGGAACGTAATAGGTATGACGTATTACGTTACCTGCTGTCATAACTCTGTAATCAAATCCAATACATTTATTTTAACGCTGTGATATTAGAGCACACAAAGGAATATACAGTAAAGAAAGGAAGGATTTAGATAGCACGTCTACACGCTACAGACGAACCGTGGCAGAATCGTACCGCAAAGTAGCTCTTTCATCCCTTGCACTGAACACACGAAAGATGTTGACTTGTTGAGCAGCCTGGCTTCAAATATACGGCTTCCATGCTTTTTGATGCGATGCTCGTAAAAAGCCACCGGATCTCGATAGAATTCGAGCGACTTGTCACTGAGCAGTGATACTCCAGAGCTTCCAGGTAATTTGGACATATTAGACGACACAATCAAAATTTTTTTTTTTCCTACTGCAGTAATAGCCTAAAGCTAAAGTAGATGAGCTATCAGTGCGCCAGTGAGTTATAAGTTTGAATAGCTACAGGGAGGCTACTGCAACTGAACTCAATGTATTTTTAAAGTATCATCATCATCTGATTGTCTCGCCCCGTTGTCCGTGGGAAAAATTACGGAGTAAAAAACTACTTCCTGGAGTCTTAAGTCCCGCCCCCTGATTACCAGGTATATGCAATGGGAAAGCTCCCTGACCATGGCGTAATTACGCTAAATCGTTTAAATATTAACCACAATATTCTGTTAGCAAACCGCTCTCAGTCAGTTATACTAGATTCTATTTTGTTGTGTGTACGAATGTGGATTTTTCCATTATTATGTACAAAGCAGAGGAATCAAGCAGTAGGAATAACATTTATTTCCTTGTAATAATAATAACCATTTAAGAAACGAGGAAATGTAGTCCCTACCCTTTTTTCACCATGCAATTATTCATTTTACAAGTTTTACATTGACACACTATGTAACCCTGTATAGCTACTGTAGCTTATAGCTGGGTTTGTGCTGGAGAATCAGAATAACTGAAGGTCTGGAGTGTGGTGTATGTCACAAACAAACTTTTGTTCATTTGGTCAAATTGGTATGATGACTGCAAAATTGCATAGTTGTTACAAAAATAGGTTAAAAATCTATAATGCTTAGTATTTGAATTATTCTTAATTTGTGTTGAGGGATAATTTTGGTGTCAGGTGTCACATCTGTATTTTCTTTTCTGTTTCTTATATGTTATTTTGTCTCAGGGCATACCATGGATGAAAAATACCACTTGATACACTATCTAAGGAGAGGTGTTGAGCCGGCTTGAAGCCTAGCTCAAAGTTCGGGAACAGATGCACTGTGACCCATATTAGCTGTAATAGTAGCTGCCTGATCAAGGGTGAGCCTCCCTCCCTGTCTTATCCTGGGTGTCTAAAGCCGTGGTTCTCAATCTCTGTCCTGGAAGACTCCTGTCTTTGCTGTTTTTATTTTTTATTTTTTGAAACCAACCTCTAGACCAATGAACATATTTGATTATGTTCTTTCAGAATTTATTTCTTTAAATTTATTGACTCAATACAGGTTTGGCTTGTTATTTGCTTTGTCTTTGAATTCTTCATGATCTGACAAAGGGCTTAGTTTCAGTGACCATCTGTCTGTATATATTCACCTATTAGGACCCCACTGATTCACCTGTCAGCCTTGTGTGCATGTGTGTGTGTATGTGTATATATTACATATATGTATTATTGACGACTATTCTCTACATGTATATACTTCTTTCCCTTTTACAGTCTGCTGTCAACAAGTAAACACAGTGTGACAGTTATAAATTTGCAGTGCTCAATTTTACCGAATTCATTTAATGTACAGTGCTTTAGAGTGAAATGTTCAGTGATAAAGGAACTCTTACAGATAATTTATGGTCTCTATTGGACTCATATGTACTCTGTTACAGTTGAATTAACGCCAGACATTTTACTGTTTATAAGCATATTTTGATCCTCATATAAATTATAAATTTTTAAATGTCATGGTTGCCATACCAACTGCTGCTCTTTGTCCACTGGTGTTATCACGTGACATCATTTAAAATCAGGCGGAGGTGGCTCTGTTTCATAGGCATGTAGGAGCTGCAAATTTTGTTCCTGTCATTTTCATTTCACCCACAGATGTCACTTGTACACGTACGAAAATAAAGGAACTTAACTGATGTCATTAACATCAATTGAAAAAACCATGGGCAACAAAGACATTATTCATTATTTAGCAATGACTAAATTAAAAAGTCAGTTTCATCAGCAACTCCCAAGTGGAAGGCATAAAGCAATTTTAAAAAATTGTTGCTGAATACTGGAGCTTCCCACATCTTTCTTACGCAACAAGTCACTCACTTACACACTCACTCTCTCTCACACACACGCACACACACACACACACACACACATGCACACATATCTACACACTCACTCACACACACGCACACACATAGCTACACACACACTCATGCGCACACATATCTATATGCACACACATATCTACACACACAATCACGCACACACATCCACGCTGACAAAAAAAAAAGCACACACACACAGACACATATAGTCACACAGAGACAACCTCACAGCCGCATGGGAACAACAACAACAGATATATTAGATCTTTATGGGAGATAAATTTGTTTTTAAATAGACTTTAGTGAGTAATCCCTCTTTCGGACATTGCTGACTTAATTAGCAGTTATGTCATATTTTATGAACAGCCAATCCTGGTCCAGGAGTGCCAGAGATGTGTCTGGTTTAGCTCCACATGAACCCCCAAGAGCATAACTGGATTAATTATTATACTTAATGAGGGAGCATGTGTTGGAGACCTTCTGAGTTTTACTCTTCAGACTTTGAATATTCCAGCCCAGGCTCTTAAAAATCCATTAACTGTGCAAAAGCGCAGACTAAAAACAAAACCCAGATACATCTCAGGAACTCCAGCGCCCAGCCCTTCCAGAGTTGCTTATCTCAGAGTATCAGAGTTGCCTGTTGTTTGCTTTCAACAGAGGCACAACAATGATTTACAGAGAAATATGAAAATTGGCCCAACCTGAACCCCAAAAAGCTATTCAGTGAGGTTAAAAAAAAACACCTTAGTGGGAGGCAAAAACACTGAAACATTATTTTACAGAGTTTCCTGCTTTGTGTCAGTAGTTAAAGTTGGGGGAAAATGGTAATGCAGAGAAAATTGGGAACCTCTCAAATTATCATAGTGGCTGGGCAGAATATAGCTCAGGGTAGCTGGAAAGAAAGACAGCCCAAGCAGGGCAGTGTGTATTCATTAGCAGGTCAAAAATAACGAACTAAACCCATATAAATGAACTGAAGTGAGATAGAAAATTGTACTGTATTAAATTATTTGTGCGTTATAAACTGTTTAAGTCTGTTAAAACTCCCACCAGTCTGTTTATGCTGCATGTTAACCCTTCTGAGACTGCTTTTCCTTTTATGCTCTCAACTTGTTCCCGCTGATCAGAAGTTTTACTACGGCAGAATAATTTATTAGTAATTTATAAAAAGGACTGTAATTTCTTAATGGATCCTATGGATGTAATCCTTAAATTAAAGCTGACAGTCTGCACTTCAACCTCATACGTATTGTGTAATTTAAAACCCAGTTGTAGTTTCATTTCCAGTGTCTGTCTCCAATAGAGTTTTAAAAACAGATTGGATGTTCTGCAAAAGAAAACTTTTTTTATTACACAACAGAACAAATCAATTTGAAACCCAGTTAAAACGACACGAAACTGTAAAGATGGAAAAAGTGAGATTTCATCAACCGCTTCAGGACTTTACTCATACCTTGAGTTTCTCTGCTGTACCGGCTCCTGATAGGCTGACGGGTGGAAACGGTCCAATCAATCAATAGGGCCTCATTGTCTCCGTGGGCAGTTTGGAGAGCAGGAAGTCAGAACAAAGTAGCATTCTTGTGTAGATTGTGGCTACACAAAAAATGAGCTCATGACACTGATCTCATCTAGCGTGAGAAAAATCGCCACTGGCTATTAGAGTCATGTGACACTAAGGCCTGTATTCAGCCAACATATATCCTTAACCCTTTTTTTCACAAACTCAGTTTGGCAAGTTATTTTAGTCATTGGTGAATGAAAAAAATGTTTTTGAAAATAATAATGATAAAATAACAACAACAACAACAACAATAATAATAATAATGAATACTTTTTTCAATCGAAGTCCAAATATTCTCTGGTGAAGCATGCTACCTGATAATTCGGGGGTGTTGCTTTCTTCTGGACTTTCTATCAGGTCCAACGACTGATGTGGACCTTTGAGGAACACTTCTGCTCTGTCAGCTTTTCAAAAACGTATAGTTTCTCATCATTGGTCAATTGTTTGCAGTCAAAACATTCACTGTGAATGGTTTCACAGTACAACCAATAGTACTGTTGCTCCTGCCATGTATACAAAATGGTTGCCCATAATGCATTGCCATTCACAGTGATAAGCAGTAAAATAATTTATCAGTACCATACTGCCCAAAATGCTGTAAATTACTGTGCCATTAACCACAATTTTTAAGAGTGTAAAAACCTGCAAGGGAAATGAGTACCTGACAGAGTCATTGTTTTAAAAGTTAATTTTTAAATGCATTATTTGAAAAATGTAGTCATTAACAGCATAAAAAGTCTTGTTGACTATGAAACCTAGCCTTGGAGTTATGTTATTAAAGTATTGTGAAATATGGTCCACTAAATTAAGATTCTGGAGAATAACCGATCCGCAGATGCTTGTAGCATGTGGCTTGTCGAATGAATGTGCTCAGTGACTCTGATGAACTATCCAGATAGATAGAGATCAGTGAGTCTCTGCAGAATACTAACAGCCTCATGAGCTGGAGTTCATGCATATGTGACATAACCCTACAGGAGTTGTAAATGTATTTTATTAGTTTTGATGTGTGTCCTGTTTAACATATTGAAATATTGAACAAATATAGCACCATGTACTATCCCAAACCAAAGAATATTGTGGTGTGGGGATGGCTGGTTTAAGCAGCCACACCTGCCCTGGGTCAAGCTAATTAGACCTGGCCAATTGGTTAAGAATTAGATAATTGGCCAGGCTAATTGGACCCAGGAACAGGAGTGGCTGCACCTGTGCGTAGTGAGGTAATCACTGCGCACAGGTTAAATCTGCCATCCCCACCCACACAGGGGAGCTCTCTGTCATGACAGGGTTTTTACATCTGCTCATTTGGCTGTTACCATCTTGCCAAACCCTCGTGGAATAAATGTGGACTGTCTGAACATCTTCTCCCTGTGTCTCTGTGCTGGAGGGCCCCAAAGAAAGCCACTTCGGTGGCCTGTGGCAGGCGTGTTTGCCACAGTGGCGCCCAACGTGGGGCTCCTCCGGCACAGCAAAGAGGCACAGGAGGGCCAGCCAGGAAGCACACTGGAGGAGGGGCGGCTGAGGTGTTCCCGACAGGGCTTCGGGCGGATCCTCCGGGCCAAAAATGGGGAGCGGAAGATGACCAGGGAGGGGAAGGAGGCAATCCTCAGCTGGGACGCTGAGGAGCTGTACCTGGCCGAGGAGGCAGGTCAGCGACGGGCGGGGCACGAGAGGTGGTCGCGCCGTGAGCTGGACTTGGCCGGGAAGGCGGGTCAGCCACGGGCGGCGCACGAGCGGTGGCCGCGCCGTTTTGCTTCCTTTCTCGTCCGTTCGGTTGTTTTTAGTTCTTTGTTTTGGCCTGGTTGGTTTGCCCGGAGCCCATGAGGGGATAAGCCTGCAGCCGCCCGCCAGCAGAGCCGACTGGCGGCCACCACAGCCACGAGGGTTCCTGGTCCCCAGCACCACAAGGCCAGTCCACCAGCCCACCAGCCCAGCCACCCCACCACAGCCCCTGGAACAGCCCAAGCCGGTGACGCCCCCACCAGCCAGCAGAGCAGCCCAGGACTTCCCGTGCTCCAGGAGGGAGGAGGAAGAAGGGCTGCCTTGTCGTCCGAAGGAGGGTCACCGCATGTACTGGACTGTTCCGGGGCCACCCACCCTGACTTTAAAAAAAAAAAAAAAAAATTTTTTAGCGTGTTTGGAGTTTTGTTTTTGTTTGTTGTCTTTGGCTTTGTTGGAGTGTGGGGGTGGGGGTGGGGGGGAGTAGGCTTCGGCCAGGGATTCTCCCTGGCCTCAGTTTGGCGTTGGGGGTATGTGGTGTGGGGATGGCTGGTTTAAGCAGCCACACCTGCCCTGGGTCAAGCTAATTAGACCTGGCCAATTGGTTAAGAATTAGATAATTGGCCAGGCTAATTGGACCCAGGAACAGGAGTGGCTGCACCTGTGCGTAGTGAGGTAATCACTGCGCACAGGTTAAATCTGCCATCCCCACCCACACAGGGGAGCTCTCTGTCATGACAGGGTTTTTACATCTGCTCATTTGGCTGTTACCATCTTGCCAAACCCTCGTGGAATAAATGTGGACTGTCTGAACATCTTCTCCCTGTGTCTCTGTGCTGGAGGGCCCCAAAGAAAGCCACTTCGGTGGCCTGTGGCAGGCGTGTTTGCCACAAATATGTAAAGAGTCAAAGAATAAGCGTAGGCTGGAGTGTGTTCTGTGTACAACCGTTTTGCTGAACTGTGAGGAGCTGTGTATTTGACTACTGTAAACAGCCCCAGGACATGGCTTGCTAGCTACAGTAGGCTTATAGCTATTTATAGGGTGATTTATGTACCTGTGCGTATTTAAACCCTGCTTGCTATTGTAGGCTTAAAACACAACTAGTCTGGAGTAAAAGTTGTTTGCTCCCTCCTATCAGGCTTATCCATACCTTTCCAGAGTATTGTCTGCTGTTTGGGCAGAGTTTCCTGTCTTGTGAATTCTAAACTGCGTTATGTCTGCAATGTGGAATTTTCTACAGTAAACTGTCTGACTAGAACAACTCAACTGTAATTTATTTGGATTAGGAACTGACAGCTGTTTTTCTGCACTGCCTTCTCTTACACCAAAAAAGGCATAAACCATAATTCTCAATGTTACATACATTTATTTAGCACTATTAGTAAATGCTAAAGCTTACGACATTACACCGTGTGACCTACTGTACACCCGATGCTCTGTGAAGACGACTATAATAATTTTGAAAGGTAAAAAGAGCAAACTACATTGAAAGTGTGAATTCTATATCATTGTGTTAATGCTGTTGTTATGTGGCGTCTATTGGAAATATTGCGTATTTGACAATGATTTTTGTGTTAACCCCCGTAGCTATATTAAAATATTGATACAGCAGACATATTTATCGATCTGAGAAATGCATGCAACGTGTAACATGAGTGTGTAAGATTCTTTCTGATAAAGTTTACATTTATTTGTCAGATACAGTCTGTGTCAAAATGTAAAACTAACGCATAACACTTTTCTTTCAGGCCAATTTTTATACCATCACGAAAGGAGGATGTTATGTCCCTGAATACACAGGATGCCTTGTGTACACGGTTACTGCGGAGTATGGGAAAATTGAATTAAACCACCAAATACTGTGATTCCTCTTCTCGTATTACTCTCGTTCCTTTGTTTATCTCACAGAGCAGGCAGTTCTTGTTCATCTAGTATGAATTATTGTCTTTCACTTTACAGTAATCTACATTATGTGTACGTCAGCTGCTGAGTGTTATTCCGGGTGGATGAAAAACAGGTTCGTTTGCCTTCATTCGCGTCCATAGTGCCAAATCAACCGTGAGGGTGCCAAATCTACTGCTAGCGTTGCTCGTAAGTGTCACATGGAGGCGACGGCGAAAATCTAGGCTCCGTTTTCTTTTCAATTCAAACAACTTGCAATCAATCTATTCACTTTGCATTATTGTTTCAATTTGTTGCGTAAATGCCAGTAAAGTGCTGTGAGTGCAGCACTAAGTGCGATCGTATTTATGGATGTAATTTGCCGTTGAAGGATACCATATTTAGAGTTTGGCATAGGCTACAGCTGTGAATTTTTACATAACATTAGGCGCAAAACATGTCATGAGAGAAACTATTGCAACACCTGGAAATCTTACTCTTTGTTACCTTGAATAAATTCTTCATAACAGTAATCATGCACTTGTCATTTAAAAATCATAATCAACATCAATATATAATCGACTGTATTGCAGAATGCTGAAAATAAACTTAATAAAGCTGCGTGTCCCCTTTCTGCCTCGGGGCGTCGCTGCTGCTTCCCTTTTATCGGTCGTTCTGGTTGTCCCCACACCTCCACGGACGAAAGCTACTATTTCTCCGCAAGTCAAACAGGCGAGACATTTCACTTCCAACCTGTCTTTGGTACCATGGCCCCACGCAGGCATGCTCTCATGCCATCTTCTTTACATTTCCGGATGATTTTAGTCTACGGCCAGCTCCCGAGGGAACATGAGAGCCCGTAGCAACTCAACACGTTGTCCGAACTCGAGAACCGAGGCGCCGAGCCCACAGGTGAGGGAAGTTGATCTGTGATTTGCATAACTTTGAACTGTGCGCAACTTTCACAGCGCTCCGTGCGCTGATTCAGACGCAATGGGTCAAATAATTTTGAAGGGGAATTGCAAAATATATAGCCTACTTTCACTACACTACGTTCCGTAACCTACCGTAAAATTGTTTTAAAATCATTTCTAAAACGTTATTTAGCCTAGTTTATAAATTATGCAACGGAGAACCTGAGGGCAGTTTGGAATTGCATGCGTACTCGTTACTTCAGGCGCGATAAATTAGACTACATTGGCAATTTATTAATTTTCTATAACGCTTAGGGTAGTAGTTGCCGTTTTTAGACCCCGCACGCCCCATTACGTTACATTCTTTCGCTCTTTTCTAGAGAGACTTAGAGCGGAACTAGAAATAATTTCTATATTTCAAATTATTATAATATTATTTTATTATGCTTACATTTCACTTTACCTGCTGACTCTGAGCAGCACTGTAATTAGCTTACGGTGGCTATAGTTATGAATAATCTGGTTAATATTTTGCACTGTGCATCGTTCAACATAGGCTACATGGCTAGCTGAGATACTTCTGAATATAAAGCTGTACTGATGAGGATGTGCGCTGTTCTTTAATTAAACTGTATATGGACACCGTATTTTGTGGTGTACATGCGTTTCTCGTAGGCTGCATTTAGCACTAATTGCCAGCGCATTAAAATTTGTCTTCAGTCATTTTTTTACTGGTTATATTAGTGTGTTGGGACACATGCGTTATTGGGGAAAGTTTGGAGCGAAACCGATCTGTATTGTCTCATACGTGAATTTAATGCAGCGTGGTTGGGTACTAACCAGCCATTTGAACCGCGGTTTATTTAAGGGCACTGCTTGAAGTAAAAGCTGTTGTTTTGTCATCTAATTTAATGTTAGCTTTTTTGTGCCTATTATTATTATTAGTAGTAACTGCATATTAACAAATTATTAAAACACCACTATTTTGCGGACAATTTCGTCTTGAGTGCGTTAACAACAACCATGCAGCCTTATCATGTGAGCTAACAATGTCATTTCTGCAAGTCAAGTTTCAGGCTGGTAAGCAGTAGCATCACCTACCAATGAAAATGAACAATATACATGGAAAACAACTGACCTATTATTTTATTCAGAACATGCTTTCCACACCCCTCCACCAATTATGAGACTTTACACTGAGCTGCTTATGCGTCTGAGATAATTTTGTGCAACTGCAGAAAAAAGTAAAAAATAAGCATAATTCAACAATGATGAGTGCAGCTTTGGTTCATGGGAAGGGTTGGTGGTTAGCATGACATTGTTTTGAAAAATAAATAAAAAATCCCCTTTGATAGAATACATTCAGGGTCCCTGTTAATTTGACTCGTGTAAACTGTGTTGATTTGACGCTGAGAATGGTTTACCTTCCTATAGCCTATATACATTTTTTTACACCAGGTAAATAAACAAAGCACAACTAAAAACAATATATATCACATGGGTTTGAACAAAAAGTCTGCATTTCATAGAAGAGTTGGATCACAGAAGATGTGTTCATTCATAAAATGGCCCCTGAATTTTGGGAGCCATGTGAGTTCAGTGCCATATTTACTCTTTAGAATAATGTACTCTTGTTTATGTAATAATTTGCTGATATAATAATTTGTGACAATTCGTTTCTGACAAGTTCCTGTCTTAGTTTCACCATCATTAGCCGTCATACCTTACTGTAACTGTTTTCTCAAGAAAATGTGCAGTCGTTGGGCGTGGGCAGTAGATGTATCTGGAATATGTATTTGCCAAAATGCATTTTATATGTAATACTTATAAACTTTCTTGCTTTTCTGTGTCACCTATCAAACCACCCAGAACTCCACCAGTTTGATTGTAGTTTATAGATACATTTATTTGAAAGGTGTTTTCTATTTAAATGTACAAAATACATTTTGGTGTATTTTAATGCCGTTCCTGATAGTTGAGTTACAGGACTTATGTAACAGCTTATTTGGTCTGTAAACAGATATAACTGTAGTCAGCTGAGGGCTGTGAGATGGTAAAAACAGTCTCACGGTAGATACACAGACCTATAGGTACCAGCACAACTGCATTTCCTTACAACTGCATGTTCCTGCCACTAGCGGACTGCTGTAGTGCAGATTTACAAAACAAAGGCGGACAAACAGCTGTGCCATTGGCGGTCCGGTAAGCAATGGAATGCTGGGTACTGTAGTTCAATTTCAGAGGAGCCTCAAAGATAGAGGATGCTTGGTGACACCCTAAGTCAGGGGTCCTCAATCTTATACAGAAAGAGCCGGTGTGGGTGCAGGCTTTTGTTCCAACCAAGCAGTTACACACCCAATTCTACTAATCAACCACTAGAGTCAAAGGATCTTGATTAGTAGAATCAGGTGTATAACTGCTTGGTTGGAACAAAAGCCTGCACCTGTACCAGCCATTTCTAGATAAGATTGAGGACCCCTGCCCTAAGTATTGCATCATTTCCTGCTGCTAAGAAATAGTTTTTTTGTTGTTGTTGTTCTTGCAGTTAGCTTGTGGTTCAGAATGTGTTTACTGTTCTTAAGAGTCCTATTCACTTGTAAGGTCAGGATTTCAGGGTCTCCTTGACCTTTATCCCACTATGCTACTCACTGTTTAAGTGCAGCTGTGCAACTGACATTAATCCAGTTAAAACTGGATCAAGTTGTAACAGTAGCACTTTTTTTTTTGTTTCGCCATTATTGCATTTGCAGTGTTCTTATCTGCTGGAGTTGTGTAATGAGGAGTTATTAAGTCTCTCTGTTACACTTTTAATTTTCTTAATTTTGTGTTCTACAAATTGAACAGTAAGCCAAACAATAAATAAACTAAGCACGTAAGTGGAATTTACTCGCTAACCCACATATCTATGTTTGTATGCATGTATGTTTGGTTGTTTGGTTGAATTGTTTTTGTTGGGCAGGCAGTCAAGTTTGACCACCTTGAGCTCATTAGCTATTAAGCCATGTTAAGCTAACAACAAACTATCTCAATATACTACAACGTTCATTGTGTCATAGCACTGTATACCAGAGTTTCATGTGACATTTTGATGGGGCTTCTGGCTGGCTTGTCCTGCTAAGACACCGGGCATGGCCCTGTTGCCCTAGACGAGATTGCAGACCAGCGTGGGGTGTGGGGGGTGTTGAAGTATGGGAATTGGCCGCTGACCTTCATGATTTAAATTTTTTCTTTTCCCATCCGCCCTTGTCGCCTCCTATGACTACATGGTACCCAGGAGGCCCGCAGGCTGACGCACGATTGGCTGTAGCATTTCCCACGGATCGGAGTCAGTCAAGCGGTGTCTTTTTTGTTGTTCACCTGTGCCCCAGCTGGTCAATCAGGTGCCGGCAAAACTCACCTGTTAAGCTGCACATGAAAGTGTTTTCCTAACGTCTGTGTGAGCCCGGCTTGCGATCTGCAGAGTGATAAGATAAGAAACAGTGACTGACCCCATGTGCTGCAGAGGAGATGCTTGTCGCTCTCACATCACAAACATTGCGATAACGTGCAGTTGAGCAGATTGGCGTTCAATTGGGAAAAATGAAATGCATTTTAAAGATGGTTAATGGTTGCAAGGTATATATATATATATATATATATTTAATATATATATATATTATATTAATATATAACTCCTACTACAATATTTTATAATTGCTAAAGCATGTCTCATATTTTATAATTAATGCATACTACGGCTTGTAACATTTTAGAATTGTTAATGCATTTTACAGCTCA
Source organism: Anguilla rostrata (assembly GCF_018555375.3). Lineage (NCBI taxonomy): Eukaryota > Metazoa > Chordata > Actinopteri > Anguilliformes > Anguillidae > Anguilla > Anguilla rostrata. Next base: position 35,077,097 of record NC_057946.1, on the reverse strand, counting down.
TAACCTTATGTAATTGTGAATGTATATTATTCCTCATAACATTTGGTAATTGTTAAGGCATATTATATCTCATAACATGTGGCAGTTGTTCATGCATATGCAATATCCTGCATACCTATGTGTTTAAAAATGGTGCAGGCTAGGTTGCCCCTCCATATCAAAAGCTAATATGGATGATTTGCAGGCATTCACTGTCATTCTCAGCATCAGAGATTTGGCCTACAGCTGTGTGCTACTCACTCTGTTCCTCAGCATGATTCTTAACTCTTTGAAGAGTTGGTTTTTTTCTTCAAAATTCTAAGTCAGTGTTCTACAGTAGAACTCCATTGTTTTCACAGCAGCATTTGAATGTTTAGTTAAGAACATTCTAATAGCATATTTTTGATCTTACACCTTAATCATATTCACATTATTTGAGAAATTACACTTTCAACCCTTACCAGAAGGAAATGTAAGTATGGTACTATAATGTATTGTGCCTTTCTAATTGAATTAGAAATTATACATTGCAGTTTCATTCTGTGATATTTTCTTAAAAAACACTGAAACTCAAGATTAATTATTTCAAGGCAGCACTGGTTTTATGTTTGATAAAATATCTCTAATGAGTGCATAATTGCCTTACGATTGACCTCTATTTAGGAACCATTCTGGATGAAACCTCCACTTTGTTTAAGGATCATTGGTCAGGCTGTGAATCTGAAGGGAAGGTGTGGAAATGAAGACTGAAGAGCATTCTGTGGAAATTTTAAAGTAATACTAATGCACATATTAGGAAAAGGGTGTTTGGATATCCCAAAGAACATTGTTGGATCAATAATCTGGACCTGAAAGCAACCTCGCACCACTCAGGCACTGCCTAAAAAAGGCCATCCCGCAAAAGTCCAAGCCAAAAGGAGACTTTTCAGGGAAGCCACAGGAGAGCCCAACAGTCACTCAATTGCAGAAATTGAATAAATCTGCGCCAGTCAATAATATTAAGAGCTCTGTATAAAACTAACTTGTGTGTGTGTGTGTGTGGGGGTGGGGGGGGGGGGTGGGCAAAGAAGAATCCATTACTCAAAAATAACCATCTCAAAGGACTTCTGGAATTTCCCAGAAAGCATGAGCCTGACCCGACTGAGATGTGGGAAAATGTTTTTGTGGTCAGATTGAGACCAAGACAGAGCTTTTTAGGGAAAAATTCGAAGTGCTATGTATGGCACAACCTTAAAAAATATTTGTGCATTAGGAAACACCATCCCACAGCATGGTGGTGGCACCATGCTGTCAGGATGCTTTTCATAGATAGGGACTGGGAATCTCGCAAAAATTGAAGGAAGAATGGATGGAGCAAAATGCAGGGAAATACTGCAAGACAACCGGTTTCAGTCTACTACAAAAAGGAATTTCTTTGGAGAAAGTTCACCTTTCAGCAGGTCAGTGATACCCTGGAATGAGGCCTAAGCAAATTTGGAGTGGCTTAAGATGAAGATGATTGTCCTGTCGTGGCCCATTCAAAGTCCTGCTCTTAATCCCATTGAGAATCTGTGGCCTCTATTCATCGAGCCAACCTGAAGAATGTGTGAAGAACAGACAAAAATCACTCCCAAGGCTGATAAATACTTATACCAAAAGACCTAAAACTGTTGCAGAAAAGGGTGGTTCTGCCAAACATGAATAAGTTTGCTCTAATAAATTGCATGCTGTTTAATTTCCATGAGGCTTTTGTAAATTCAGAAACATTGCATTGTGCTACCAAAGTTGGGGAACCTGTGAACAGCTCTGTATAAGAAATATCTGGCTGGAACCAGGTAGAACTGATAACAATGCTGAAGGTAATTGGTTTGCATCATGCAATACCTGCAATTTCACCTAACTGATTTTGTCACATGAAGACCATGTTGGCGAAGTGGCTTGGCAGCAGAGCAAGGGTAATACTGTACCTTGTGGAGTCAGACGCATATCTATTTGAACGTGTGAGTATCCTGAGAACATTAATGCTCTTCCTAGACCCTGTGACTAATTGTGTATTTCCATGGCTGACATAGAAGTAGCCCAACATATGCATAACCCTTTCAAATAATTTAGCCTCTCTTGAAAAACACAGGTATCATATTCGATACCTGTGCTCACACTAGAAACAACCCGCATGTGCACGCAAGAGCTACCAATACGTGCTATAAATTAAAGCTCAAGCAAAGAGAAGCAAGAACAAGGAAATTGGTACAGAACAGCTCATAGCTCAGTAAATGAGCATAAAATTGGCATTAACAATTAAATTACTTTATTAGCATTTATTGTTTATATGTAGCCTTACTTACAGTGCCTAACTATTACTCTTCAGAGCAACAGACTAGCAGCATACTTTAACGTACAATTTCTGTAGTTATCATATCACAACCATAAATGTTATCATATTCATGTTGTTTTCATAGTTACATCATAACAAGTAACATATATATAATGTAATAGCCATTACCATAGTTTTAATATAGCGCTGTAACATTGTCTTATATTTTATTGTCTAAATAGGAATGTTGCATCTTGTGCTTCATCTTTAGAGAACCTGGAAAGGGAAGTTACATTTTGTGAGATTAGTTTCCTGCAATATGATCGGTTCTAGTAAGTGTTATTTAGCATTGTGTTGATTTGATTTGAGTGACTGCCTCCAAGTCAAGCCCCATATATTCAAGGTCAGGATTCATCATTAAGACTAACTAGGCAGGCATTGGTTTATTAAAAAAGCACATTGTAGTGTAATGCAGTGGATGTGCATAAACACGCCCTGGAGGGCCTTAGCACTTACAGTGCTTGAGAGGCACAGTGCCTGCAGGTTTACGGGGGGCTGGAGGTCTGTAATGCCTGCAGGTTTAACTCTGATCCTGGAGGGCTGCAGTGCCTGTAGATTTTAGTGGTTGCCTTTCAATCGACAGCCAGTGTTGGCCTTGGAAACAATGTCTGTGGAATCCAGCCAAACAGATACTTAAATTGATCACTTAAGCACTGAAGCGCACTAAAACCCTGAAAACACCGTCGTCCTGCAGGAATGGATTTTTTACAGCCTTGTTTGTAAGGTTATGTGCCCAACAACTGAGGCTTATGCTGCATTCGTGTCATATGGGAGCCACAGAAAGGACCACGTTTGCGACCGAGAAAAACCGTTCAAGTTAACCTACAGAGCGAGTTTTAATTCCAAGCAGGAAATACCCGGAACTTTTGACGGCTTTGTTATCTCCGAATCGGCAGGAAAGACACCAAAGTGTGTGAATGCAGTAAGAAAAAATGGCTTTCACGACTTCGAACATGGCAACCGTTCGAGGTAATAAATTCAAAAACTAATTTTATGTATTTATATTTTATTTGTATTTAACAGGATGCGCGGTCGCCATCTTGAGTTTCCTAACGCGTGTACACTTCCAAGTTGGAGCAATGTGAACAATGGCATTACATACATCATAGCAGTGCTCCTAGTGCCCAGTCATCATCAGCAATAGCCGCATTACAGCACATACTCAGGGTTTGGGGAAAGCTGCGTAGATGTGCGATCTGAGGTGAAGTCAACCTGAGTGAAACCAGGGTTGATCAATTACAGGGAAGCACAACTCCAGCCGTGAAGGGCTGGTATGTATGTTGGTTTTTCTTCCAATAAATTATTGCTAGTTTAATTTGAAAAACCACTTCACAGTCCTATAACAGACCACAGTAAATAGCTTACCCTGAGGATACAAGTTCAGTCTGCAGCTGTAAGTCATGATTTCGTCAAAAAATCACATCACAAATGGAGCCGAATTAGCAGCTAAGAGCAGACGTTGGCGTCAAATCCTGAAACAGATTAGCCTGATTTGTGCATTTACTTTATCTACAGAACCAGTGGTGTCAGTTTTTTCAGAATATTGAGAAGTAATTTCTGTATTCTGGAATCGTACTGTAATCATGCTTTAAAAAAATATACATTTCATGTGAAATACAGCTTCGGAGCCTTCATAGGGTTTATTGAGGTTATTCATGTTTCCAATATATACACAATGTGTTTGCTCGCTATGGACTTTCAACACAATCTTCTGTGTGGCTGAAAAATATTGTTCAGGTCGCAAAAACACCATGCAACAAATGAGTATGTAGTGACACTGGGGGAAAACAGGACCCAGATCTATTTTCTGTTTTGTATTTCACCATAATTTTTCTTTCCATTTGCACTTTGTATGATATAGAAAATTCAAAAACACACAATCCGCACATTTATTGTCAAGCCACGATGCACAATTCCAAAAAGCTCAAAAATTGCTAGTAACAGAAAAACACAACAAGGAACTCAAAACTCTCAAAAAGACTCAAAACCGTAAAACATGCATGGGCACTCTAAATCCTCAAAATACACGGGACAAACAACAAGGGAGCACAACAGTAGGAACCAGTACTGAGTGACAGAGAAGCAAGACTTATATACATAGAGGGCTAACCAGACACAGAAGAACACAATGCACAATCAACCCAGAGAGGAAAGGGATAACGAGACACAGGTGGGCATAATGATTGAATAACGTGACACCGATAATAGAATCAACACAGGAGAACGCAATCAGACAAACGAACCACAGTACAAAGATGTGAAATGCCGCTAACTGGCAGCCAAAAAAGGAGTAGCCGGAACAGAAAAGGCAGAGCCATGACATTTATGTGCATGCTGTTGACTTCTTGTTGCCTTGATGAGCACTAGAACTCATGCATTTTAATGCAGCAGCCACAAAACGTAATACGGTCTCCCTGAGAAATGGAAGCGGGGTCTCTCGCCACCGCAGCCAGCCGGGACGAACCCCCACCACCTGAAATGACACATCCAACGTGTGATTCCACCCACGCCACGGACCTCTCAGAGCCATGATCCACTGCTCGCATTCTACATGTGACATTGTGGCTCCAGAATTTCTGGAATAAAAAAGGTGATGCTGTGAATCACAGGGGGATAAATAGTGGCAGTGTCATTGCGAGCTGGTACGTCAGCCCGGATTCAGTTGACTTTTGACCTACATTTAACTAGCAAATTGACGCTTGTGCTTTTGTGTTGTCTTTTGCACACAGACAAGAATTAGCTGGAATGATCTTATTTGTTCAACTCGCCTACATCATTTGTAAGAAAGAAAAACAAATGCATGCATTTACTGTATAAGCTAAAGTCTAAGGCAAATGTTGGTCAAAACCAGGCCAAAAATGTAATAATTATACATTGTTACTTCCTAATAATAATAATAATACATTAAAAAATAATTATAATGATAATAACATATTTATAATTACCTTACACAAAACACAATTGACACTGATTCACTGATTCATAATACAGGGATGCAAACTAGTTACATTTAGGCATATAATATATATTTGCTGTTTTGAATCCCAAATATGACGTGTGAAAATCTCATAAATCATGTTTCATCACACGACCTGCTGTGCTAAGCGCATAATGGAGTTACCCTAGCTACGTCACTTCAACATGAAAAAAATCATCTCAAACCAAAAAAGCTTAGGGGCAGGACTGAGTAGTGACTGAGGAACTTAACGCAGTAGGCATCTGTACATCAAACATGAACAGAACAAAAATGCTTGAAGGCAATATTTCACGTGTCAGGAAAAAAAAGAAATCACAATTTCAGTTCAGACAGCGAATGATCTAGTAGCTTCTAGAAGTTGAGAAAAGTGGCATAAGCCATTTGCAGACCATGTTGCTTGCATAAGCAACATACCGTTTCCATTTTAACAGGTCAGCGATATCTGTGTGTAGTGGGCTGTCAATCAGTGAATTTGAAGTCAATATCCATTACCAGGGTAGATATGGCATGACATTTCTAAAGACCCACTCATGTGCAGAAATGACATGCTTTACATTAAAAAGAAATTGCGTTCATTTGCTGTTTGTACATTTTGAAAGTGTGTTTACATCTTTAAATTGTAGCTTAACGAGCACTTTAAATGTCTCTCTTGGTGGTGTGTGGTATTTAACACCTAGTGCTTCTCTGTTCACTCTTTTTTTCCTCCTCCATCAGTTTTTGCAATAGTGGGTATATATACTGAGTATGCACTCACTGAGTGCACTCTGTGTGAATGATTTGTTAGAGCACTTTAGAGTGCAGACACGCAAGATCACGCATGCTTAGCTCTGAGAGATTGGGGTTCTTGGAGGTCATCTATGTGGAGAGGAGCACCACTCGTTCTTGGTTACTGTTTGCGTGCCAGGGTAATCGCGTGCTATCACGTCAGAACCGATTCGTGCATCTGCACATATGCATTTCATATGTAATATGTGCTACTTGCCTGTTTTATTTGCGTAGTTTTTTTTTACCTATGTAACACCTGCAAAACTGCCTGTACACCCACAGTTTTGATTGCAGTTCATGGATACATGTTTTGAGAGGTATTTTGTATTTGAGTCAATGTCCTGTCACTCTGGAAATGAGTCCTGCATCATTTTTGATACAGGACAGTACGCCGTTATGTAGAGGTCGAATTGGACATAGGAATGTACGTGTCCAGTTATCTGTGTGATAATATGATACTTCAGCATTTTTAAGTCAGTAGTAAATAAACCTGTGTATGTATTTCTTCAGAATCTTTGGAGGGTTGCTTTCTTGGTAACCACAATCAGTCTGTACGCATCACACGTAACATTCTCAAAGGAGGCCGTCTGTGGGCACGGCTGAAGTGTTTGCCCTGGCTCCGGTCCTGTGTGCTTATAGTCCCAGTATCCGGGATTTGCAATAGAAACAAATCCTAATTTTTTGAACTCTAATCCTAGATTAGATTTTTTAAACATTTGCCCTACTTTCTAGCTGAAAAATAATTCAGTTAGGTACACACAGGTACACAAAAGAAAGGACCAAAATATTTTTTTCTCTTTTACTATTGATTACTGTGCATTCATTTAAATTTTTATAGTAACTCAAGCCTTGGAGACATGTTCACAGTGATGAATGTAGTTTCTTTGCCATTGGTATTTGTTTGGAGAGTGAGCCGAGGTTCACTTCCTCTCCCAAGTTTGTTCAGTTGTGAAGGGAGTTTTCCCTCACAGACGTGACCTTATCTCCAGTCAGCGGCGGTGGCAGGTAGGATCAATAGTAACCATGGATACAGAGTATGGATACTGCGCTCAGTGATTGTCCTGTACCACACGACTGTATCCTTGAGGCTATTGTAATCCCAATCTCATGCCGGCACTGCTCTTTGTGAAGGTCCTTTTAGTCGCTCAGTCACACAGGGAGGAGGGTCTTCTTCCAGCTGATATATGACCTGTGTTTACTTGAACTACTTTCTTATGTCGATGAGCAGTAAAAGGCTGTTTACAAATGATTATGAATTTTACAGCAGCACCTTTGCGGTAGGAGGTTACGGCTTAAGATGTTTTATTGGCGAATGCTTCCGTTTGGTTCCCACTAATTACAAGCCCGTTTGAAAATATAATTCTGTGCATTGGTAGCACATTGAATTAGGGAACTGTTTTAAACACTGTTTTTTTTCAAACTTTTACGTTAGTGTTCTATTACTTTCAATTACTAGTAGTGATTGTTACATTAGTATTAGAATGTTGAGTTCAGAAGACTCTAACCACATGTTTCTGATCTTAAACCTTGAGCCAAAGAGTTACAGAGATGACCGGATGGGAGGAAACTGTACCAAAGTCCATGCATGAAGCACCCGTCTTAGTATTGGGCTCTTTCTTTTGGGTTGTCAACCAACTGTTCCACCAAATAAATTACTAATTCAAAAGCTATTGCAGTCATTTTTTTAAATTTGATTCACAAAATGCATTTTTGTGCAAAAACAAACAAAACAAACAGAAGAAACCATTGCTAAATGCAAGTTTTAAGTTTTTTCTCCTTAAGAAATGCAGGTTGGTGTGTTCAGCAATCACCAAAATGAAAGTGGCAGACTCTTTATCAGGAAAAGTTATAATCTTGCATATGTTTGTCATTCAAAGGACGAACGTTGTTTGAATCCAGGCCATTATCTCTGGGGTTGCATGAGCCTTTCTGGAGCCTGACAGATGAAGCCATGCAGTGGGCGGTGCTTGCATTAAATGCAGGCTCGTAGAATGAAAATGTTGTCCAAATGTTCGGTCTGTTGTTGGACAGGAGTCCAGGGTGTGAAAGTGGGAAGGTGTCAATTTTTATTATCAGAACACTTACAATATTTAGTTAACGGTTGCTGTAGAGGCTTGCTGTGCTTTAAAATACCGCCACAGATCGGACATGATTATGAAACTCGAACCTATTTCCCCCCACTGTTGCTATATTACCTTTAAAAGTATTTGTGTGTTTTGTTCTGTTTATTTATGCCAGTGTCTCATTGATGTCCATGATGTACTGTTCTCTCTAATTACAAACTACAGCATCAGACATGTTTGACATAGTGTGACTGAATTGCACTATAATGCTGTAAATATGAGGTATTTCCTTTCAAGTAAAATATTAAAAATACCATAGTACCATATGTTCAAAGCCGGGTTCTGGAACCCTGGAAGGTTACAGGATCTGTTCGTTTTTATGGTTACTGAGCACTCATTTTGTCCGTTAGAACCTCACTGGTTTCTTGGGTTGCTAATTTTAAGGTGAAAACAAAAACCAGCAGACCCTGCAGCGTTCCAGGTCCAGGATTGGGGTCCCCAGCAGACCCCGTGACTGGAAGATCAGTTTCACTTTTAGTAGCTGGCTGTGACACCAGTCAGGCATATTGTGCAATGTGCTTTGTGATTTTTGGAGAAATTATTATTGTGGTGCACAGTACATGCGTGGGCGTCATGCAGATGAAGGGTCTCGTTGTTGTCTGCGAGAGAGCTTCAGTACGTGTGATCTGTTTGATATTGTTTAATGCTGGATTGGTTGTACTTGTGTTGCGCTGTAACCGTATACTGTAGCAACCCAATGCTGTTTGGGAAGATATTCACCGAAGTGCCACGTATGGCAAAAAGAGCATCATTGGCTGGGATATTTTGTCTAACGTGGGTATGGTGTGGCCCATGTGTTCCACTTCTCTGGGCTATCATGATCAATCTCTCTCCCCCACACACTCCTGAAACTACCCTCTTTTCTGTAAACCTCCCGGCTGAAGCTACTTGTTCTGTCTATGATTTCCTTTTCCTTTGCCTGGGTTCGAGGCTCAGTTCTTTCTTTAGCGTCACGATTTGTAAATCTGCAGTATTAGCAGTCCGTGATATTAATTCTGTATGGTATTACTGATCTGTGATATTAGCAAACTATGATATTAATAGCCTGCAGTATTAGCAATATGCAAAATTAGCAATCTGTAGTATCGAGAGTCTGCGGTATTAACAGTCTGCTGAATTCATGATCTGTGGTGCTAACCAGAACCGGAGTGCCAAAAGTTTCCTCAATGTTTTAATGTCATGATAAAGAGTGCAGTTACTCACCCTTCCATTTTGGAACTTAGCGGAGGCTTATACATTCTTCCTTCTGAAGAGTTTTTATCCAGAAAAGCCAAGCCAAAATCCTGCAAACATTCAAGTGTGCTGCGTGCGTAAGGACTCGTCTGGCAGACATTTTGCTTACAGTCACTTTCTTGAGACATGGTTGGGAGAGGCCATTTTCACAAATTAAAGAAAAACAATTTGCAGTACTCAAATCTTAATCTTAAGAAGCCACTTTCAGCAATGAAAGAAGACATTACAAATGGATTGCTTATCATAACCAGGTCACATATATTGCCATGAAAATATATTGCCACATATTGAAAAATTGATTCGCATTTGATTATATGGAGGAACTCCGAATATATTTCCAGTACGTGCAATTGTATCATTGTTTTTGCTGTTCTATATTTGTCAAACATTCTGTTCTATATTATATTATAGCTCATGGACCAAATCAGAAATAATAATAATAATGAATAATAAATATTTTTTATATTTTAATACAGTTCTCATTATAAACATTGCTAGATTACATATTTAGATTGTTTATTGTATATTTCAAAGTTTATTATTTGACTAATAAGTCGGTTTTTTTGATATTACATTTCATTTACTTTGCAGACATTCTTATCCAGGCTGATTTGTAGAAGTTGAAAACATCACTGTTAGTGTCAGAAAGCTCAGTCCACCACAGAGGGGCCAGACGAGACAGGAGACATGACTCAGAGGTGCAGGTGGGGGCGTGTGGGGGCGTGTGGGGGCGAACACAGAGGCATCAGAACAGACAGGTCTGTGTGTTGGGCTTGATTATTTTTTTAATATGTAATGAAGTTGGTACCCTTAGTTGTCTGATAGGCTAGCACCAAGGTTTATAATTCAGCGCAAGTTCATATAGGTAACCAGTGGAGGGAGAGCAAAAGGTATTGTTGGTATGTGTAGTTATTATGCATTTCATGTACAGAAAATATGTTTGTCAAATGTTGTCTTACAGAGGATGGATGCGTTTTAACTTGTTCCTTTATTCAGGAAGAGATAGCCTGATCTCTGCGATGGCCATTGAAATGAGAGAGCATAAAAACAAAAGTAATTATATGGCTCCTATACGGAAGCATTTGCAATCCTGCCTGTCATAATGTCTGTTCATCACACTGTGTTTCAATAAAAGGCTAACAGTATTAAAAAAGAAGAGATGGACATGTCAGTGGTCAGTTTTTGAAAAGCTAAACAATCTGTATTTTTCCGTTTGGACACTGTTCCGACATCTGCGCAAGTTCTGCAAAAACTGAACTGTCTTCCTAACTGTGAAGTTTAGAAAAAAGCTTCTGTCAGTGACTGCCATGACATTGTCTCATAATAGCCTGCACTTCAGCTGCAAGGAAGAGGATGGAACTTCTTGTGCTTTTTGAGAACTTTGCAAACTGAATTTCATCAGAGTAATCATATTAAACTTTAAATTGGACTAAACTTGACATTTGACTTGACACATTAGATACCTTTATAACAGTGATTGCTTTTTTTGTTTAGCTTCTTGTTTAACATGATATTACCTGTCATGTGAATAGGTTTTTCCCCCAATTTCTTTTTATGCTTTATGTCTTTTGGTTATTTGAATACTTTGAATAATTTCCTACCATAGCCCAGAGGTTCTCAAACTCCCCACGCAGTACAAATCCGCAATTAGTCAAAATGAGGCACTATTTCCAGTATAAGGCCTTATTATGTCAGAAATAGGTGTCCATCTGCATAGAATGAATATCCCATATTTTTTCAAGTGGGCATAAAGAGCACTTAACCATTTGGAGATTTTGTGCCAACTTCTGCTCTGTTTAATGAGCTCAATCATGTGTTTGAAGGGACATTTTGATAAACTTGTGAGCTACAGCTGCAGACTGCATTTGTCTGGCTTAAACATTGTAAAGGAGCAGTTTCTGGCCTGATACGTGCTTGGACGAGCATTGGTGTTTACAACCAGAACTGTAATTCCATGCAGGGCTACTGTTGTGCTTCCCTGATTTAAGAATTTTCAAATCAGCCGCTTAAGCTCTCAGTCTCTTTCATTTTTTGTGGATTTTAAAAAAAAACGTTGCTTTGCTTTAGGTAATGCTGAACTCCTTAACCCTGATACCCAGAACCCAGAACCAAATGTGTAAAATGAAGAGCTCTGATGCAAAGCAAATGCGTTCAGTCTCCAGAGCAAGCCTGGTCCTGAAGGGCCACAGGGTCTGCTGGGGTCCCCAGCTCTGATCCTGAAGGGCCGCAGGGTCTGCTGGGGTCCCCAGCCCTGATCCTGGAGAGCTGCTGGGTCTACTGGGGTCCCCAGCCCTGGCCCTGGAGAGCCGCAGGGTCTGCTGGGGTCCCCAGCCCTGATCCTGGAGAGCTGCAGGGTCTGCTGGGGTCCCCAGCCCTGATCCTGGAGAGCCACAGGGTCTGCTGGGGTCCCCAGCCCTGGTCCTGGAGAGCCGCAGGGTCTGCTGGGGTCCCCAGCCCTGGTCCTGGAGAGCTGCTGGGTCTGCTGGGGTCCCCAGCCCTGATCCTGGAGAGCTGCAGGGTCTGCTGGGGTCCCCGGCCCTGATCCTGGAGAGCTGCAGGGTCTGCTGGGGTCCCCAGCCCTGATCCTGGAGAGCCGCAGGGTCTGCTGGGGTCCCCAGCCCTGGTCCTGGAGAGCCGCAGGGTCTGCTGGGGTCCCCAGCCCTGGTCCTGGAGAGCTGCAGGGTCTGCTGGGGTCCCCAGCCCTGGTCCTGGAGAGCTGCAGGGTCTGCTGGGGTCCCCAGCCCTGGTCCTGGAGAGCTGCAGGGTCTGCTGGGGTCCCCAGCCCTGGTCCTGGAGAGCTGCAGGGTCTGCTGGGGTCCCCAGCCCTGATCCTGGAGAGCTGCAGGGTCTGCTGGGGTCCCCAGCCCTGATCCTGGAGAGTCGCAGTGTCCCTAACCCTAACCCTAACCCTGGCACTTCAGAGAAAGGGATTGTTTCCCTCAGCTGGGACTTTAGTCTTTAGCTCAGTCAGCTAATCATATCTAAAAGTTGTGAGATATTTGTTTGTGAGGTAGTTTCCATATTTAGCATGAGTACCCAACATATTGTGGTCAGGATCCTGTAATACCTATGAGTGTACAGTGTTTAAGAATGGGATTGCCAAACTCTTAGAAACAGATTGAGGAATCACAGCCAAATTATGCTTAGTACACACTCTTTTTCACGTAAGTTGAAGCGTACTGTTTCTCAGTTTGGTTACAACCCTGCCCAATCTGGCCAGTGTTAATTGCCAGGAAATGTAAGCTTGTTTCTCATTGTGCATTTTCTTCATGAAATTTTGCCTAAAACATACTTATTCTAAAAACAAAATACATTTTTAAGGATAACAAACCCAAGATATTAAACAGTGAGATGTGGAGTTTCCAGCTTGAAGTATTTTTTAAATAAAAACTGAAGACCAGATTTCCTGTCTCTTTCCTGCTCTCTCAAAATGGTGCTCAGACCTTCCCTCCACACTAATTAAATGACTGACAAGTTTGGGGATAGCTTCAGTGACAGTTTGAGGAAAATGGCACCGCAAAGAGAGCTAACTGTGTAAGGTATATACACGGTAACATTCAGCGATACTGAATTATTAGGAAATTGAAGACATTTGGGTGCCCTTAACACTTAGGGAAAAATCAACTGCACAACAAACTGTGACAAAAATAAAGTTAATTATGGTGAAGATGAGGCTTGTATCTCTCCATGCATTGTTATTGTGCAAAGTGAACTATGGGATGAACTATGTGTGTTCCACTGCAGTGCCATTGTTTTTCTCATAAGAGGATCTCATGTGTGATTCACCACCTACGGAGAGGACTGTGGACTGGAGTACTTCATTTCCAGAATGCATTTCTGCAGAATATTTTTGCCAATTTTTCTTTTCTGAGTGACAGCTACATTTAAAGAATTTCACATTTTTGTTCTCAGCCTGTCCCTTTCTGATGTGTGTGTGTGTGTGTGTGTGGGAAGGGGGGGGGGAGGTGTGAGAAATTATCTGGGTTTCATACTGGCAAACTATTTACTGGCCAGGAGATGTATTTTGCTGTTTTATTATTGAACTATGTCTCCCAGCTTGCAGAAGTGATGCCCAGAATCTGGTCATTCATACAATATTATTTAATTGAAAAATGGAACAGACACCAGAAAAGAGAACAACCACAGCCAAATCATGCTTTATGCTCTTTTATATGCACGGAACAGTGCAATGCTGGTGGATCAAATTATACAGGCTCAGCTATAGGTTAATGTCACTTCAGAACTGTGCAGTTACCAATGCCCTTGCACATTTTTTTAACAGTGAATGACATACCAAGTACTACACTGTATTAGCAAGGGTGTTAGCAATGGCCTATTGTATGAGACAAAAGCTATTGTAACATTACAATTGTGACATTATTATTGTAACACTGTCAAAGTGTGTTGCACAGCCATGTTATTCTTTCAGTTGATTTAATGGAGGCTCTCACAGGTAACTTGTGTGCCAGACTGGTACTCTCTGTTATAAGCCTGGCACCAGACCTGGGTCAATTACGTATTTGTTTTGGATTCAAATACTTTTCTACGCTTTACTGATCTGGTGTATTGGAACCAATAAAATACTCTCAAATAGTGCAAACCCCGCCTTCTGGTCATATTGGCAGTATTTGAAAAGTATTGAAAAGTATTTGAATCCAAAGCAAACACGTATTTGACCCAGGTCTGCCTGGCACCACAAAACACTTCTCAGGATGTAACCAGTACTTTGTAACCATTCCATTACAGGTATTTAGCAAACCCTCTCATCCAGAGCAACCTATGCAATTTATTTTTTACATTTTTTACATAGTATCCATATAGCAAACTGAGAAACACAGCGGAGTGGCAAAGGGGCATGTGTCAAATGTATTACACTTCTTCAACGCCTTAGAACACACTGAGTGTCTAAGCAGGCATTCTCCTCCATGCCTACTGCTGCTACAGTAAGTGCTCTCCTCTGATGGCAAGGCCAAAGTGTCTTCAGATCCCTCAGGACTTTGCTGTCTAAGTTCTCCCCTAATGTGTGCAACTGTTCTTTCTTCTCTGAAAACATCAGTTACAAATTATGTTTGTCAATGAACCAGATTGGTTGAGGTCTTAATTTCTGATACTTAGAGTACATATTGAGCTTTAGGACCATGCAGTTGTTGATGGTGTATGAGAAATCACTCTTAGATCAGGGATGGGGAAGTAGAGCCAGCTTCTGCTCTTTATTATTAATTAGACATCTATGTGATATGCCATTTTAGCCACATTTCTTGATAAGCTCATAAATGGCTGCTCTTCCCTGAAGGAAATGCTCTACTGTGGTCTGATCTATGAGTAATCTGACACTGGCATGTGCAGCTAATTAGCTAATTGAGCCAAGATAATTGCTGGAAACAAAGAACAGTACACACACACACACACCAGCTGCACACACACTCTAGCCTTTCAGGAGTGAAGTATCTCATTCCTGTTTTTTAGTGTGTGCCCAATTCGCTAATGGCTAATAACGAACTAATCCCATTCTGAGAACAAACAGGTATCCATTCAGGTAGAAAAGGGCACCCTGAGCATCTCCAGTTTGGTCTGCTTTCACAGACGGATTCTTGAATGGTGGTCGAAGCTGCTGCTGCGTATGTGGAGGATCAATGTGTTTCTTCCCATGAAAAGGGGAACGCAGAGGGAATGAACGGGCAATGACGTGCAAAATCAGTTTTTTTTGCAAATGGCGGTTTCTCTTTGTTAATGTACAGATGAACATAGCACATAGCATTACGAGGAAATTGTGTGCGTCAGTATGCCTAATTACACTTAAAACAATCTGAGTATAAGTCTTTTATAATTGTAGATTATTTTAAATGTGAATAATTTCCACAACTCATTCTTACCACCTTAACAAAGCTGATTTCTGTGGGAAAGACTTCATTGTCATTATTTGGCATTGTGACTTGGCAGGGGGCATTAATGAACACAACTGATCTGGATATTTGTTTACTGCAGAAATGTTTTGTCTGAATCTGACTGGGTCTGTATGAAGTAATCTGTGTCGGGTGTAAGAACATCATACGCTGAACAATTATTTGGATCACATGCGTTTGACTTTCTGCCTTTAGAATTGTTTGTGCTCATGAGGTAAACCCTCTTATTCTTGGAGGGAGGCTTGTTGTGCACAGAAAGTGTAATTTAGGGGTGTTTGAACTGCAGATTATTTTGCAACTTCTGCATAGAAATGAATCCCAGATCTCATTAAAAACATGTGGGTTGTTTGCATGAGGATTCCATTGGAAAGTATCATTTTGAATGCATCCACAATTTTTTATTTTTTCCCTTATAGAGTTTTTGACAGGCTGCAAATTTGTCATTGCCTGCATTCTTGAAACTTTCCCTATGATCTATTTTCATAAATGTTTCCTGGTATATTTTATTGTTTATCTTTTGTTGTTTTGGTTTTTTTTTTGTTTCTTTTTTATTGGATCCTTATAAAATGGTACTCAGTAGATGGCTCATAATTTCTTTAGGGAGCAGAACAATCCTTAAATCCCATGATAAGTAAATATGAAACCCCAGAAATCAGTGGCACAGCAATGGTGCTTATCAGCTTTGTGCAAATGGCTTGACCTCAGTAGTTTGGTGTTTCTGTACACAGTCAGATCCCTCAGGCAGTTTTAATAAAGATGGACTCAATGAGGGCTGAACTGAGACCAAGGACAGTATTTGAAACCCACTTTCAGCATGCAATATACTGCTGCTTTGGAAGAACTGTGTCTTAGATGGGCGTGCTTTTCTGTTTTCATTTTAGCACCATTAGTCTCAGTTCCTGCTTTCCTATAAGAGTCATGAAGCTCTCTTGTGGCTTAACCTTTCAAAACACAAGTCTTAACGTGATTGTGTCTTCACTACGAATATTGTGCAGTGAACTCAACTTGGATAATAATTAAAGGTATGCCAGAGACATCTTTTATTGACAGTCTGACTCCAGACTTCTAAGATATTGCTGCTGAAGGGGTGGATGGGTTTTGCAGTTAACCTGTAACCAGATCAAGTTAGCTGATCTCCTTGCTGTTTTGGTTTTGAAAGGGTTTGTCTGTGTATTGTTGGTCTGGTGCACTTTGAGGTCAAAGTAGACCTCTGCCCCATATATACTGCACTTTCTAAGTGTGTGTGTGTGTAGAATTACAGCTTTGAGTATTCTTGAGTATGTTTTATGAACTTTTCACATTTAGATTTGGAATCTTTGTCCAACTCTGCTCAGTTAGATGAAGGATATCAGTTTATAGCAATTGTTAGGTCATAACACTGATTTTCAAGGGGATTTAAGTCTAGGCTTTGGCTGGGCCATTCAAGATTACTGGCCTTCTTGTTTTTAACCCATTCTTTTGTAGTTTTTGCCATGTACTTTGGATCAGTGCCCTGTTGGAACATGAATAATTACTCTAAACACAGATCTCCTGTGGAATGATGGGAGGTTCTCCTCAGTGATTTGCCCATATTTGGGTCCAACCATCATAGAGGTCTGCATCCTGACCTGAACCCAGGCCTGAAAGTATGCTGTGATGTTGTCAGGTATCGGGCTTATTCTTAGCTCTGTGATGTTGGGTAAAATCAGGTATGGGCCCACTGCTAACTTAGAGGTTTGCAAATAGTACTGTAGCAAAACTTCCACCAGCAGGTGACAACGATAAAGTTTCCAGTTTCCAGTTTTTGTAGTGTAGCATTATGGTCAATTAAAATGGTTGTATTTGACAGCACCGGAGCAACAAACATGTTAATGTCCTGTTTAACAAGGAAAAAACGGTGGTAGGGATGGTGTTTCCTGGTTAAGCACAGTGCTTTGCTTTCCGGCCAAAAAGGTCAACTTTAGCCTCATCAGACCACAAAATCTTCCAGAAGTTCTCAAGGCTTATGAGCTGATGTAATGCTGGTATTTCTCAGCTCTAACTTCTGTCTAGCCGCTCTCCCAAAGAGGCTAAATCTGTGAAGTGCTTGAGAGATTGTCGATCTCTGGACAGCGTCTCCCATTCCTGCCAGAGAGCTCTGCGACTCTTCCAGTGTTGTAGTTGGCCTCTTAGTCACGACTCTTGACAACTTTCCTTCTCCTCCGGTAATGCTCGGTTCAGTGGAATGGCCTGATCTTGATAATGTCTGGGTCATTCCATATTTTTTACATTTTGTTATAATTTTGTTATAAATTGGACTTAATGGTGTTCTAGGGAACATTCAAAGTGTTGCCGGTGTTTATATTTTTCCCAAGCTTTTTGCGGTCTAACGCCTTAATCGCGAGATCCACGGGCAGATCCTGGGCCTTCTTGACAGCATGACTGATTTGCTTCATTGCTTCTGTTCTGAGTCCCTACAAAGTCAGCGATAATTATTCTACCGTTATGCAGTTGGAGCACAGGTGGAATCAAATTCAATACACTGTAGGTAGCTTATACACGTATGCATCTACAGTCATTTTATTAAAATGTTCAATAAAATAGCATTATCCTCCATTATCCAGCTGCTTTGCCTGAAACTGAAAAAGGCACAAATAATTGTTTTAAAAGTTTTCTGAAAAGCTGATGAATTAATCACATTAATCAAACTGTTTGTCAGTTTCATGATGAGTGACGGTAACTTGAAAAAAAAAAAAAAACTTTGTTTAACATGTAAAAATTACACCAGTCAACTGAGGACACTTTTTTCAGGGTCATCTGTCCTCAGAATGTGAAGCATCTCATTTGGGCTGGGTCTCTTTCATTCAGCAGTGATGAGCCTGGGTTCAATCGACGTTTGCCCTAATCATTGACTTATCAAATGTGTGAGTGGTGGGATGAAAAAAGGTTTTATGCGTTCATTTAATCTCGGCGATGGCAGAACTCGGAAAACTAATTGTGAAGAATAAATGAACCACTTGAATTTGTTTGAAAGTCAATTTTTGAGCAAATGTTTTTATTGAATCCTGGCCTTTGAGATCCACTTCAGAGAAATGGAGACAGATAGTTGAACAATGTAGTTGTGTCACTTGCTTTTGGTAATTTTCCTTCCTAAGTGCTGTTTTGCAGAGATCCATTTGAACTCTAGGACATGCCAATAGAGCCAAGTTACTCCAACAATATGGGGGTAGGACTAGAAGACCATTTATACATAAATAAATTGATATATTAAGAGTAATATTTTCTTGATTTATGTAAAAATATCTGTAAATCTCATGCAACGCTTAGAGTAAGAAACCAGTCCAAAGAATATTTTTTTCCTCAGATTATAGTCATATTGGCTCTGAAAGAAAATGGATTCCGTTCAGCAAAAAAACAATTCCAACCACAATTTTCTATTTTCTGGTAACCCTTGGTCATAAAAATATAATACGTGTGATGCAGTCTCTTCTCTCAGCCAGTCCCAGTCTCTGCCATTTTCTTCAGCCTGCTCTGAATGTGAAAACGGTAACTTACAGAACGAGTCACAAACAAGTAATCACAAATGGCAGCAGTCGGCCTGGAAAGCCAGTTAACAAGTTAAAAGTTTTTATTCTCAGGTGAGACACATAGTGCTGTTTAGTTTATTGAAAATAAAATATTCGCAAACGTCAGTGCTTTAAATCACTGAGGGTGAATAAGCAATGGTAATGCTGTCTTGTTGTGAAGAATGCCTTGAAGAATATCTTGAGATGTGGATAACCTGTGCTCTCCGGTTACTTCGAACTCCAGTGTGGCTTGGAGATTCGGGAGTGGCCCTTTAGCCTCAAACAGCTCCCGGGTTAGGAGTACAGCTCAGAGGGGCTGAAAAAGACCCTGACACCCCTTGGCTGTGGAATCTGGAATGTTCCCCCCTCAAGGGATCTCACCAAAAAGGTGCTGTCACCCCACTGGGCTAATCCTCATTTTAGAGGGATTGTGAAGGTGGCACCTGAAGAAGGGTTTTATTTAATCACTTTAATTTATGTCCGACTTTGTCATCACCTTTGGAACATGTTTTCTGTGGACCCTGTCTACAGCCCACTAAGTTTGTACAAACCTTTGGTGTGTGTGGATTTTAAAAAAAGAGATGTTTCCATTCCTATAACAAACAACAGGAAATGAACGTGTTTGTCTGGTTTTCCCCCCATCCTTTTCACGCCATTAGAATGTAGCATTAGGATGAGACACAGATATAAATGAGTCTATGGCTGTACCTGGAGAAATGTGGTTGATGGTCAGTGAAGATGGATGCTGCTGTGGCTCTGTCAGGTTTATAGGAAAGCATGCTGTCATTTTCTTTCATATTAGCAAGCAATCTGGACATGTTCTCTTTTGGAGAAGAGAAAGGCAGTATCAATAATCAGATAAAATCATTGCATGTGAAACAATAGCCACAACTATTTTTTAATACCTTCAGTAAAAAAACTCCGAATTTGGCCACTTGTGATTATAAGCCTGCCAGACTGTTGCTGCTTCTCCCATCAGATTTATCATTTTTAAGAGAGCACAGTTTAGCACAGCCATCCTCGGGAACACACACACAATCAGACACCACTTCCTTTAACCGCAGTCTTCCAGCTGAGCTGTCCAGTCACTGATCAGGCACACTGCTCATACTGTAGGTCTACAGTCTATCACAACAACAGACAACCTGCTGTGTACATGGCGGGGTTTCCTGTCAGTGCAGCATCTCAGTTTTTAAACTATCTCTAGCGTCGCTCTGCTTGTTTTGCTTTTGTCATATCCCAGTGTTCACCTTTATGATACATTTATGAATGTTCACCATATACAACCCTGCATTGGGCGCTAGGGTTTTGGGTAGGGTTAGGGTTATGATAAAAAAATGTATAAATGTTCACACATTAAATCATATTTTTTAAATAGTCAATCATACTATTACAAACATAATAGTATGATTGTATAATAGTATGATAATACATGACCTTACATGATATGTCAGTTTTGGGCACTTGGACATGTTTGGCACTGATGTTTTCGCATGGTGCAATTGTAAATTCTAAAAATGGGCTTATTCATTATAAATCGTAAATCCTAATGAACATGGTTGTAATCTAATCTAAATACTAATATGTTGTTCTATTATTGTTTATTATCTCGCAGCAGTGCATTGTGGGGTGGGCTAGGGCACGGCCGCAGTGGAGGGCGCATGATGAGTGCATTTGTTACCGTGTATCACACCTGTGAGAAAAGGACGTGCGTGCCGCGCATGTACACTGTGCGTGATGATAAAGGCCCTGCATTGGACAGGGCCTCCCATGTCTGCCTGATACCCCTGATCAGGGCCACCGTTCATACTGAGAGATGCCAACGTTTCCTTGCTGAAATATGGGACACAAAGGGATGCGCGTCCGGGTGGGGTGCTATTTATCAAATTAGTCTAAATACATCTGTGGCATGTGGTGACCCCATAGCCACCCCCAATTTAATTGGTTATTCACAAGACCACTCTCTACAGGTCTGGTATTCCAGCCCCCTGCTTTGTTTATCACTGTGTGTTATAGTAATTCTTCAGTGGCAAGTAAAATCTGCTAGACAAAAAGACATAAAACCAATTTTGGCGGAAATAGGGGATGTCCCAGCTAATGTGGGTCTGTTGAGTCCTGACATGCTTCACAGCTGGTGCATGCAGGGTATTGGCTGGTGGGGAAAACCGTGCTGACCAATCATGCCTGGCCATCACGTATATCCTTGTGTGACTCTGCGCTGTTCAAACTGTATTTTTGGTTTCGGATACACACTTGTATGTACAACTCGGTGATGAGTATGTTTGAGGTCTGAGGAGTAGAATTATCATTGAACATGGACATCCAAAACCCTTCAACATACCTTTATCACATCTTAATTTTGGCATATAATATTGATTTAACATAATTCTACCATCACATTCCCATTTCTCTCTTAGAAGAGGGGTCTTGCTTTATGCAGGTTCTTATGGCAACCGTAATGTTTTTTAACGTTTATTATTATTATCATGTTTTTTGATGCCACATTATGTCAGAAATAGCTATGCATGCCATGTATAATAAATGTCCCATATTCACATTCTGGGACTTTTAATCAATCAGGTCTTCTAAACTTTGATGTGCTCTATAATAAATGATTATTTTAGAAAGAGGATACATTTAACTTACTAAATTATAGTGACAGGTGAAATCAGTGGGGTCCTAATTGTTGAAAACATGGATACTTCCTCACTGACACTAGACCATCTGTGGAAACTGATCTAGTCAGAGAAAATGGCACTGAGTCAAATCGGTGGCATGTTTAAGGAAGAAATATGGCTTACATAAAATATACTTTTCACAATCATCCAAAGAGTTCAGCTTTAACAAAAACCAGCACACACAAGCGGGCCTCAGGACAGAATTTGAGAACCCCCTACAATGACCTTACTGGATACTTACTTCCTCATATTGTCTATGTGTGTTCAGACCAGGAAGTGTCTAAAACCCACCTTGCCCTTGCATATTGTGACAATAGATATAAAAATCTGGATTTAAAAAAACCTTTTGAATAGATAAGAGGTGTTTGCTTAATGATCTATGAGGTAAAGTGAAAGCGCAGATGTCTGTTCGTGATGCAGTCCAGACCAGCTTGCTCCTTCACTAATGATATCAACACAGCTCGGGAAAGTAAATCTCTGGCTAAAAATAAGAGAATTTTGTCAGATGCTATTAAGATTAAATGCCCGCATCTTATTGGATGCCCATAACAAAATATTAAATACTGTGTGGATTATCTGAAGCCTAGAAAAAAAGGATAAAATTCTTTTTTTTCCAAATGCATTTCTTTGTCTGGGACGGCAGCCCTGTGTAAGTAGCTTTGTTTCAGAAGACTGACGTGTAGAAAAGTGACTCTCGCTGCAAAGACAGGCACAAAGAGATAAGACCACATCATTAGTCAATCGGGTATGTTGAGGGAGTCAAAAAATAAAGGTTTACTGTTATATCGTCATTTGCTCCATCAGTGTGGAGGAAGTGGTTGCTCAAAAAAAATCCCTGACTGAAATAATACCGTGTGACTGAGCTAGCAAAAGTTTTTTTGAAAGGAGACCTCTAGTCCCCAATCTCAATAGTATGTGTTTTATGTGTGTGTGTGTGTGTGTGTGTGTGTGTGTGTGTGGGTCGGTGTGCGTGGGTGCTGTATGTGTGTGTGTGTGGGTCGGTGTGCGTGGGTGCTGTGTGTGTGTGTGTGTGTGTGTGTGTGGGTCGGTGTGCGTGGGTGCTGTGTGTGTGTGTGTGTGTGTGTGTGTGTGTGTGGGTCGGTGTCGGGGTGCTGTATGTGGTGTGTGGTGTGTGGGTGCGTGTGCTGGTGCTGTGTGTGTGTGTGTGTGTGTGTGGGTCGGTGTGCGTGGGTGCTGTGTGTGTGTGTGTGTGTGTGTGTGTGTGGGTCGGTGTGCGTGGGTGCTGTGTGTGTGTGTGTGTGTGTGTGTGTGTGTGTGGGTCGGTGTGCGTGGGTGCTGTATGTGTGTGTATGTGCATGGTGCATGCTTACTCACTCTAAAGCAGGGGATAAGGCTACTGGCATGCAGAAGTTCTGTAATCTCAGCATTGGGATTGTGAGAAGAGAAGACAGACAAATGTGAATAAGTCTGCAATCTGCCCCTGTCCCAGCTATCTCTGGGCTGGCTTAGTCCACAGTCTCCCTCCACACCACACCACACTGGTGTAATTACAGAATCGATCATCCATGGCTGTGTCTCTGGTTTATCTCCCGGGTTTGGCAGAATATCATTAGACTGATTTTTACTGTGTTGGCAAATGCAGGTGTAAATTCACAGGGACATGCAGTTTAGAATCTGGTTTGCACCTGTCTGGAGTGGCAAACTACAATACCTTCATAATCACCACATCTTTTAACATTTAAGTGACATGACCCATGATTGTACCTACCTCCCGTGCAGCTAAAAACCAACTTAGGTTCCCATGTTTGTGTATTACCCCACACCGTGTGCGGTTTGGTCCACAGAAGATTCTGTTTCCTTTGTTCCATCGCGTCCATTTTAATGTGTCTCAGCAGCTCAGCAGGTCATATTTAGCATCTATGTATGAACAAATACGGAGGGGAACGTCTAAAATCATAACGAACGGAGTCAGCAGACCTGTGCAGAGTCAGTGCGCTGTGCATTGCCGGGTCAGGACATTTCCATCCAAAATCTGACAGCGAGCCTACAGATTCCCCTCAGAAGCGCCTGCGTCGGGAGGGTGATCTCCACCGGAGTGAAAACTCCCGCAGCTGGGCTAACAGCAGCACCCTCAGCCCTGTGTCTGTACCTGCCTGGAGCACAGCACAGTCCCCCACAGACACGGCATCTGCCTTCTGGGCTTTAAAAAGGCCCCATTTAGCCGACGAGAACTTACCACTCACAACATGGGGAAAGAGCTGCTTAACCCTGTGCTGTCCTGTGCAGTGGTAGCTGGTGTCGGGGGGGGGGGGGGGGGGGGATTTCACACTTCAACTGAATCTATTCTATTGAGAAGTGACTAATATCTTTTTTTTTAATTGCAGTGGAGCTTTTCAGATATGAGGTCAAAAGTTCACAGCAGTATCAACTGAACTGTGCCCATTTAGGGCTGTTAAAAAAGGCAAGCGGCGTGCATAAATATACTGGGGTTGGACAAAATAACAGAAACATACACATGAAAAAGGACTTCAACTTTGAACTAAATCACAATTACAAAGGCAGCTAAGCAGATGAGTCATATGAAGTTGAATGCCTGTTAGCAGCATGTGTCAGCTATAAAAGAGGTTTGATATTCAGCACTTTGATATGCAAGTTTCTGAAGCAACATGAAGCTACTAACAGAGTTCTAAAGAGGCCAGGTAGTCACTGACCTAACTGCAGGCGAATCGGTCAGAAAGACTGAAAAATGATTAAGTTATTTTAAAAAATAAGCAAAATTATTCAAAGTATTACATTGTGCCAAGGGAAATTATGTTGTGTTGAAAACAATGGCAGCATATGCCAAACTCAGACTGTACCAGCAAAAGAGGAAGAGTGATCTCAAGTTGAAGCTCACGGACAGAAATAGAGACTTAACAGAGTAGTTGCTTAGCACCCTCAAAGCCACAGTCTCAAAAATGACAGCAGAATTGAATCAACACTTATCTAAAAACTGTATGTTGTGAGTTTCACAAAGCTGGTGTTTATGGCAGGACCACCATTAAGAAACCTCTTGTGTCCGAGGCTACTGTACAAAGAGACATAGCCTGAAAAACAGAGGGGGATAGCGGTCAGAAAGCACAATGTCCTGCCCTGTGTTTCTTCTCCCCCATGAACTTGGCCAGCTGATTTCTCTCATTATTTCTACCTCCTGGCGGAGGAACTGCGTTAATTTGCAGTTTTAGCATTTGTATCGAGGTTGTCTGTTGCAGTGCACATGGCTGTCACTCAAAACAGGCAAAGCTACCCAAAGGCCGACTCCTGCAGTTTCATAAATATTTGACCAGGTCTGGGTTGTCATGGCTCAGACGGCACTTCTGCAGCACCTAAGTCCTCAACACAGTAAGCCCAGTCGATGTTATCTACCACCCCCCCCACCCCCCGCCCCCGCGTCCCCTCTTTATCTCTAGTTGATACCTCAAGCGGCTTTGAGCTGCCTGGTGAGTGTATGAAAGTAACACCTTACAAATGCAAGGCCGGTCTGAAAGATTATAACGAAAGATTGAATTCCCCAAATTCATTTTTAGCACTCACTTTATCACATTGTCAGTGGTTTCATAAAAAATGCAATTCAAAATGTCATAGGTTAGTCTAAGTGTCATAGGTTAGTGCTGTTAGATATTGTTTCTGTGACTGCCCAAGCAAGGAAAGAAACACTTCCATATAGTAAAAACCTCAATTTGAAAAAATAATAAAACATTGCTTAAAAGTTTGTGAAATTATCAGTAATCATTAACAATATTCTATGTTAACCACCTGTGGTCATTGCCAGAATTATTTTGATGTACCCCTATCCCAATTTTGCCCATTTACTCCAGTGAACATTCGTTTTTATAAACCTTAGTTTTATTAAATTTATTATCCTCCTTTATTTATAATGGGTTCGACTTCACAGAGTTTTCAGGGATTTATTCATTTATTACATTTTCCACAAATTTGCTGCAATTTTTCGTATTTTCCCCATCTTGGAAAGCCCGATTGATTTTTAAAGCAAGCTTATCACTAGGCTTCTTGGGGGAGAGCAGACAGTCACTCAGTCTCCTCTGAAACAGACGACGTCAAGCCTCTGCTTCTTGTCTCCCAGCAGCTTACTAGTTAAGCTCACACAGACCTTGAGGGCCAGACTTACTGAAGGGTTGCCACTGCTTTTTGATGCAAAAGCAATCAGTGCAAGGTTGCAGTGGGTCACAATCGCTAATAGGGTGTGACCTGCGGGGATTACATCCCTCCTTTTAAAACATAGTTACATTTTTTTCATCCGTATGTATAACTTGGGTGATCGAGTTAACACAGGGTGGAGAAAGGCAGTACGTGCATAAAACTGGAACCCCATTACCAAATCCTGCTGCCCAATGTGGAGGGGACCTCAGTTAATATTGGACTACTAGGGCAAAAAGAATTACGCAAGATTACCAGATTTCTGACAACTATGAGTCAACCTACAGTATATAGAGGAGGTAAGGGATCTGGTCGTGTGGGATTACAGACACCAACGTCTCCTTCTTCAACATCAGCAAAACTAAGAAGCTGGTAGCTGACTTCAGGAAGCTAAGAGGAAGACGCGCCGATCACAGTGGAGAGGGTCCTCACCTTCTAGTATATTGCCGTCCATATCCCCAAGAACCTCACACGCTCCTGTAAGGCACAATAGAGTCTGTCCTTCTAAAGGAGGCTGAGGAAATTTGGGATGCCCTCTGAACTCTCTCCAACTACTTCAGACGTGCAGTAGAGAGCACCAAGCAGCAGCTGCTCTGTCCTGAGGACTGCGAGGCTCTTCAGCGGGTGGTGAAGACAGCTCAGTCCATCTGTGGGGCTGCACCTGTACCAGTCTAACCCTAACCCCAACCTATACACGCCTACTGTCTGGCTGGCAGTACTGGAGCATCAAATGCTGAATCTCCAGACTTGAGAGACTATTTCTGCGCACAGGCTATCAGGCCTTTTATCAATGCACATTAATCCTCTTAGCACTTCACAAAACTACACAGTAAAATGTCCAGTGTTAACTCTAGCAAAGTACATATGAGTTTAATAGGGACCATATGTACTATCTATGCGTTGAATTAACACATCTTATTGTGTATGGATACTTCACCATTGCTCATTTTCATACTGTCCCATGTATTATATGTATACTGTATGCTGTTGGATTTCTACTTTGTGCACACTTTTGTTTTTTTATTGAACAATTTAATTGCATTTTGTAATATTTTTAATGTATTGTTTTTTGTGCCTCTATTCTCATTTCTTTTTCAAATATTACCTGATTTATTGCACTGTGAAGTAGGTACCTACAAGTAGGCATTTCATTGTTCTGTGCATTTGACAAGGAGAGATAATATGTAAATTAGGTAAATTAAGTGTTCTAATTTACTAAAGGATGCCTTTGTGCCTCTCCTTTTGTGTGTGGATATCAAGAACTCCTGAAAGCAGCCAGTAATTTGCTGAACACTGACATAACCTAGCTCACATTCTGTAAAAGGTATCTTTAAAAGGAGTTCTCTCTCCCAAACATGGCAGCAGTCATCTGAGCCAGGTTCTTAGTTTCATTTTGGTATGAGTAATTAATTCAAGTTCATGTCACTCCAAATTTCTCTCTCTCTCCAAATTATCCATTTGTGTGATATTCCTGTGGTATGATATGGCATTGTGATGTTGTACCTCCTTGACCATTCGTCCTTACCTCTATTTTATGCTATGTAACTTTAAGTTTTCTTTTTCTTGTGACTGCCTTGTTACTTGTGCTTGGTTGCTCTCTATCTGTTTCTTGACACCTTGAAATCTGGACATGTAAGCATTCCATTCTGTTTTGGATTTTTTAAATGGGTATCTTCTACTGCAAAATTGCAAATGAGGGCGTTTCAATTCTTTGATTGTATAATTAGAACCGGTCTTGGTAAATCAGTTGTTAATGTGTCAGTGTGACTGCAACAGTGCCGCAATATATAGCTAATGTTTTTGTGTTGAGACTATTCTAAATCAGGAGGTCCATCTGTCTGCCCGGGTGGCACTGTGACCAATTATTCATGACCCCACCAGCATCAGTACTGGAACAGTGCCCTGTCAGATACCAGACTGTGGGACCCATCCACATGCTGGAACAGTGCCCTGTCAGATACCAGACTGTGGGACCCATCCACACGCTAGAACAGAGCCTTATCAGATACCAGACTGTGGGGCCCATCCATGCACTGGAACAGTGCCTTATCAGATACCAGACCACCACATTGTGGGGCCCATCCATGCACTGGAACAGTGCCTTATCAGATACCAGACCACCACACTGTGGGGCCCATCCACACCCTGGAACAGTGCCTTATCAGATACCAGACCAGGCTGTTGGTAACAACACTGTTGTAGTCATTTTGCACCTTATTTCTAACACCCTCAAACTACAGCTTTCAAACTGTTGCATGTTATAAATGGGTCCATATCTCACATACTTCTCAAAAACACACTGGAGAGAGCTTTTTTTTAGTTGGTTAAATTTGTTGTGAATCTAGTCTTCTATCTATTGTGGAAAGCTTTTTGGTGTGACTGTACGTAATTAGAGTTAATTTCACGCAGAAAAATGTTTATTCCGCGGCCCGATTTGTCGTGGGTGAGTATGGGGTCTGAGACTGGTGCTGTACTGGCTCTGATGAACAGGTCTCTCTTGCTTCACAGAGGGGCCACAGGGTCTTGCTTGGAGGAATCCCAGCTGACGACCTCCATGCAGGTGACCAGTGATGGACACAGAATCAGGTCCAACAGAAAAGTAAGGAGGCGATCTATGACCGAACCAGCGTTGGTTGAAAACCCTCTCTTCAAGTCATATAGACTGGATAATGGCAGATTCTTTCTTTTTTGACTGATATTGCCATTTTTTCTTTCAATATTAATTTAATTTGCATAACATTTTAATAACTAATTGAAATTGTGTTGGCTTTCATGCAGATTAATGTTGTAATCAGTATGTGGTGATAACTGATAGGCTTGTAGTAAACTAGCAGCATTTTGCAGTTTGAATTTTATTGATGTAGACGTGGATTTTTTTTCCCTTAGGACTAGACTGCTCATTAATCTTACTTATTGGCTGTATGATTATAGATAATTTCTTGTCATTTTGTTGAGACTGAGTGGGAGTACTGTTAACACAATGTATTTACAGTTCAATCAATGAAGAGGTCAACCCTGAGCAAGTACTGAACTCCGTGGAGAGAATCATTCTGAGCGTGTTCCTGGCAACACTCATCATCATGACTGTTCTCGGAAACCTCCTGGTCATGGTGGCTTTGTGCAAAGACCGGCACCTGAGGTAAGGCTTGTTGAGAATAGCACCGTGCTTTTATTCAGTTGAATCTGTGGAAGAAAAAGGGGATCTTTTTCAGTTAGCCTGTTTGCACTCCTTTAGTTGCTGCTGAATGCTTATACTCGGATCTTAGATGCAATATTACTATACATTTGCTGAATTTAACAGTTGAAAAAATAAAACAGTAAATGTGGCATATGCAAAAGTTTGGGCAAAATTCCAGTTGATCCATGAATGCTTTTTTTAAGGTCTCAGAATTTGATTGGCTCTTTAAAGCCTTAAAGTAAGCCAGATGAACGTAATAAATTTGGAGCTTAATAATCTGGTGTTACAGACTGGGGAAAAGGATAGGATTAGTCCCTCTGGATAACAGCATCTGCTGTATGCCCAAAATGTACAAATATAAACTGTCTGAAGAAGTATTGTGTTTGAAAAAATAGCCTACATTAGCATAGCACAGAGACAGGGGCTTGAGGAGAGGGTGCCTCCTTTAAGACACAAATTTTACTGCACTGTGACATATATTTAAGCATACCTGTTCAATCATACGCATCTTTGTTTTCCCGATGTTATCGGCAATTTATTTAAATTGCTTTGAGTGCGTGGTTGCCATGGTGACCATTGGTTCCCCTCTCGCTCCTGGTGAAATGCATGCAGCTTATCTCTTGTGAAGTGGCCCTTCACAGAGAGCAACCGGGCATGCTTCTGTGAAGTCCTCTCTATCACGTCTGCGGTGCCCTTTCTGCTTTTCCAGATCCACGTGGTTAATTTATTCATCTTTGAAAAGATCCCCATGCGAAACAAATGACCTTCTCAGCAAGAAAACAGGTCTACAAATAACATGGTCAGACCTGTCGTGGGAATAAAGGACTATTTCGTATGTTTGCGTCTACCGGCAGGACAAAATGGGACCTCGCTGAAAATTGGTTCCAAAGAACTGGACTTTTTTTTGTTTTGTTTTGTTGGGATGTTTCATTGGCCTTTGCAACAGCACCAGACAAAAGCAGACTTACTTATCTACAGGGATATTTCACAGTGCATGTCTTTGGAAGAAAAAAGGTTTTATTGTTGAGATGCTGTATTGAACTCACCTTGGCAATTTTTTCTTTAACATTCTATTTCCACTCAGTACTTATAACCAGTTTCTGCTCTTATTGTGCTCACACCCAATTTGATGAACTTTTGCATAAATTCCTTGGCCTTGTTATGTTGTTGGACATAATGTTACACCTGTGTTAATGTAATCCTGGAAGTGTCAGCAAATGTGCAACTGCTAGTTCTTTTATCAAAGTATTACTGATTGAAGCCGGTTGTGTTTCTGAGAATATGCATATAGTGTGGTGCAAAATTCCCAGTTAATATTTATTTGAGCTGAAGATGGATATGCTTTGTTTAACTGAGAAAAGCCCTGTCATGCTTTATGTGAGATGTATACGCATGCAGTGGTGTTTCAAAATGTTTTATTAACAATTAGTTCTGAATTATCTCAGCTAGTTTATGTACTATTACTTCAAATGTCTCAGATATAAAATGTCTATTTTAACAGGATAAGAGAAGAATTTGCATTAGTCACGGAAACTAAATGTAATTTCCCATTTTGAAACTGATGGTAATAAGACAATAAGTGACAATAAGACATGATATGTGCCACATTGCGAAAGGCAAAGGGATTTGTTATCCTAACTTGCTACGTATCAGGAATTATACCCTAACCCCTTAATGGAAACGGATCACTACGAAGTAATTCCCAGTGAATAAATATTTACAGCATGCTAACAGCCCTCTCTGAATTAAACAATGTCACGGGACACTGGGTTACAGGCCTATAAAGGAAAGGTAGCACTTCACAGCGTGTTTAATCCAGCAGAGAGAAAGGTCATGTGACTGAGGAAGCTATTTGCCCAGATTGCCCTTACTGAGGTGTCAAGTAGAGATCCTCTTCAGAATCTTTGTAAAGGTAGACAACTTGGAGATCTGGGGATTTAAAAGTACTATTTCAATTTTGGCGTATGCTTTCTGGGCGGCAAGGTGGTGTAGTGGGTAGCACTTTCGCCTCACAGCAAGGGTTTGAATCTGGGGTCCTTTCTGTGTGGAGTTTGCATATTCTCCCTGTGGGGGTTTCCTCCGGGTACTCTGGTTTCCTCCCACAGTCCAAAGACATGCAGGTAGGCTAACTGGAGACTCTAAATTGTCCATAAGAATGAGTGTGTGAGTGAATGGGGAAGGAATGGTGTGAGTGCCCTCCGATAGATTGGCGGTCTGTCGAGGGTGTATTCCTGCCTCTCGCCCAATGCACGCTGGGATAGGCTCCAGCCCCTCCTGCAACCCTGCTCAGGATAAGCAGGTTTAGATGGTGGATGGATGTATGCTTTTTTTTTTTTGGGGGGGGGGGGGTCGGA
This sequence comes from Anguilla rostrata, assembly GCF_018555375.3. Classification (NCBI taxonomy): domain Eukaryota; kingdom Metazoa; phylum Chordata; class Actinopteri; order Anguilliformes; family Anguillidae; genus Anguilla; species Anguilla rostrata. The sequence continues at coordinate 35,045,872 of NC_057946.1, read as the reverse complement.
CAGTTTCTGTATGCAAGGAAGGGTATTTTATTTCTGACATTCTGACATTGTATTTAGCAATTTGTATGTGGGATTTTGAGAAAAATTCACTCCAAGTAACAAAGGAAATACACTTCAAGTGACTCCAGTCCTGTTTGTGCGGTAATGTTTCCAGAAGCTGTATGTAGTGGAATGCAAAATTTGGGCACCCTGGTCAAATTATATGTTTTGTGTAATTTCTTAGTGAAAAGTAACACAACACAACTTCTGCAGGGTACAAACTTAAACGTGACTTACATATTTCTGTAAATATTAATGCACAATTGCTATATATTTGCTGAATTTAACAGTTGAAAAAATTAAATAATAAATGTGGCATTTACAAAAGTTTAGGCACCCTTCCAGTTGATCCACTGATGTTTTTTTTTAAGGTCTCAAAACTTGATTGAGTCTTTAAAGCCTTAAATTAGGCCCAATGAACACAACAAATACAGAGTTTAGTAATCTGGCTTTCCAGATTGAGGGAAAAGGTGGTATTAGAAAATGGACCGTTGTTGAAAGCATTACCTCCACACTGCTGAGCAGGGATGTGCACGGAGAGCCGTATCCATGTCCTACCTTCAGTTACTGAGGCTTTGATTTAATTGAGGTCTGCATTTTCTGCCCTTTGGAAGTGTGGACTTGTTTGCAGCTTTTGTACATTTCTCGCCTTGTCCTGATCATATCCAGTGAGTCCTCCTTCCCCCCCCCCCCCCCCCCTCCAATTTCAACATTTATTATCCCTTTTCTCTCAGCTGTCAGCCTCATCTTCTTTCCCTCTCTGCTCTGCCCAGGAAAAAGAAGACTAACTACTTCATTGTGTCGCTCGCTTTTGCCGACCTCTTGGTGGCGCTGGTGGTGATGCCGTTCGCGGCTATTGAGCTGACCACTGGCCGCTGGAGTTATGGGGAGACCTTCTGCCTGGTCCGCACCTCGCTGGACGTCCTGCTGACAACTGCCTCCATCCTGCACCTGTGCTGCATTGCTCTCGACAGGTAAGAACATAGGTACGAGCGCGAGACAGGTAAGAGAACACACTCACACACACTGGACAGGTCAGAACACAAACTGGACAGGTACGAGCACTAGACAGGTAAGAGAACACATTCACACACACTGGACAGGTCAGAACACAAACTGGACAGGTATGAGCACAAAACAGGTAAGAGAACACATTCACACATGCTGGACAGGTCAGAACACAAACTGGACAGGTATGAGCACTAGACAGGTAAGAGAACACATTCACACACACACTGGACAGGTAAGAGAACACAAACTGGACAGATACGAGCACAAAACAGGTAAGAGAACACATTCACACATGCTGGACAGGTAAGAATACAAACAGGACAGTGACTGTACCGGAGAGCAGAGACTGTACAGTGACTACTGCAGAGGAGAAACTGCTAGACCAGAGATTTCTGTCTAGTCCATATTTTCCTTATTCAGGGTTGTTACCGGTTCGTATGAATATAAATAATTAAATTTTGTATTAAAATGATATGCATTTAACTGTTGTGCATATCCAGGGACCCATGATAAATGTACAGGAAGGCCACGGTATATTGTTTCTCACTTCAGCCTGAGTCAGTTTATGAATTTCATACACTGAATTTGATGTCTTCTTTTTTCATCAACAATTTCCATTATTGGAGGAAGCGGGTTCTCAGACTAATGTACAGCTTGTGCTGCTTCGACTGTTGAGTCACCAGATGCCGCCCCCACAAATTGTGCACCTACTTTCGCCTCTTCTGTGTTTTATTTGTTTTGTGATATGCACTTACTGTGCTTTAGCTAGCCCCACTGTCTGTTTGTCATATTTTCTTGGGTCCAGACTGTAGTTCTTTCTGATTTTCATGCAGTGAAGTAAATGGTTCCAATTTTTTAGCTGCTTTTGGTCCGTGCTTCGAAGAACCCGACTCTGGGGTTTTTTTTTCATTGCAGAAGTGATGCATGCGCACCGGTCCTCTGAGTGACAGGTGCATTGGTAGCTGCTGGAATCCAGGAAAACTGTCTCATTTCCTGCTATTTTTCATCAATTTTAAGCAAAGCTATTTTTCTGATGCAAGAAGTTTTCATTTTCATTCATTTGAGAGGAGAACTGTTTTTTGGAACCCCACTCCCTTTGTATTTCCTGTTGTTTCTACCTTTCTCCAAAATTACAGAGCCCAGGAGGCTCAGTAGTGTCTCTGTAACATCCCCTTAAATTCAAACTATCACTCTAGAAAGCACTCAAGTTGCACAATAGCGCAACTCAAAATAACAGATGTTCTAGTGCATATTAGCCTAACACACATCCTCTATTACAACTCAGAAAAACACACATATGTTCTAGTAAATGCAGAATAACACACATGTGCACTAGTACAAATCAGATGAACACACATTTGCTTTAATACAATTCAGGCTAATACAACTGTGTTGTAGCACTCGGACAAATACCACTGTAGTTCAGCTCACCATAACGCGTGTGCTCAACTACAGATCAGACTAAGACATCTGTGTTCTAGAACAACTCAGAATGACACACGTGCTGTAGTACAACCTAGAATAACATATGTATGCTCCAGTACAATTGAAAATAACATGTGCACTGTAGTAAAGCTTAGACTAATACATATATGTTCTCGTGCTGGTCAGAATAACACACATGTGCTCTAGTGCAACTCAGAATAACCTGTGCTGTAGTACAGCTAAGGCTAATACATGTATTAGTGTTCTGGTAGATCTCTCCTCTAGATAACCTACCTTTATCAAAAAACAAAAGACTTAAAAACCGATAGAGAAAAATGGAGCCACTGCAGTCACATAAAGCTAAAATCATCTTTCTCTTTATGTGCAACTGTCATTCCTTTGAAAGCTGTTGTCATTCATTGGCATTTATGTGTTATTGGATACGTATTGCTTTGACATCTGTGCCAGACCATCTGGAAGGGTATTGTTCTTTCTGAAAAAAAAAAAAAAAAAAAAAAAAAAGATTTCACTCTGCCAAGTTAAATGGAGAAAAACGTGCTCAATAACAGTGCTGTTACTCTAGCACCATACTCATCACTGTCCCCGGGCGTTTCGCACGCACTGGAGCGCCGGGGCTCTGAGAGGACGCAAAAATGAGCAGTCAAAGTGTGTTTCGATGCGCACACCCCCACCTCTTCAGGCAGACAAATGCTTCTGTAGCGAGCACAACTTAGGCATCCGTTTCTTATGGCATTCTCTGCCGTAACTCAAATGACTCGTGGGACAGAGATCGAACGGAGAAACCTGGAAAAACAGAAATAGATAAAATGACTACGTTTTCTACTCACTCGTGTGTGTGTGTGGGAGGGGGCGGTTTGTGTGGGTAAGATTTCTGACACACATTGATTGCTTTATACAGTCTGATAAACATCCAAGGGTGTGTGCAGCCTGCTGTTCATTTTAGGTCAGTGCCAGCATCCACTGGATCATTTCATATTCTGCATAACAGTGTGATATAAAGTAGGTTCTATTTTAATTTTGTTGCATTCTAATCACAGTGAAAAACTTTACAGTGATTTTGAGCTTGAATTTAACTTGGTAGATTGGGGAAATAAATGTGGAAAAGGGAGTGAAGGTTTTCACTAGTAATTACTAAAAAAAAAAAAAACTGGTGGGGAAAATGGATTAAACCTTTCAATATTCAGCTTGACCAAGCAGCAGACCACATTTGCACTTTTTCCATTAAGTGACCACTGGTTGGTTGGAGGTTAAAGTACAGAAACAGTCAGAAATATCTGACTCAAATAAATAAAATAGCGAAGAATTATTTTGGTTTTTCTCATTGTGTCAGTTGGATAACCACACAGTGTCTTTCCCAAGCTCTTTATAAGGGAGGAAAGTAAGATGGACGACCATGGCTTGATAGAAGCATTCTGTAGTGCTGTAGTACATAAAGAAAGACTCAACTAGCTGCATCTGTTGAGTCTGAATTCCTCATATAAGTGAACCATTCCAGTCTTCATAGGTAAATTAGTCACTTGTTCAACAGATGATATTCAGAGGCTGTCTGTGCATTGTCAAATATTTGCCTGGTAGCTGTGATAACAAAAGAATATTTGCTGTATGCAGACCCGCACAGAAAGGGGGAGGGGAGGGGGTGGGGGGTGGGGGGTGAGGGTGGAAAAGCTTTCAGGGGCCCTGTCATTGGATCAGGCCCAAGAGACAACGGCAATATTGGCAAGGCATGTGTGTGTGTTTCTCTCCCAATTAAACAACCCCCCCCCCACTCCACTATGCTTTGGGCCCTTGGGATGATAGCCACAGTCACATTTGGAGGGGCCCAAATAAAATTTAGTTTAGGGCCCCCCCCCCTAATGGTGAGGGGCGGCCTTGGCTGTGTGTACTGTGTTCCTGTTAGAATGCACTAAACTAGGCTGTATCTTCTTTCTTTAACATCTAGGAAAGGCACAGTTGTATATATTGTTAATTCTGCCACACTTGTCAATCTTATTCTGACTGAATAATCAATAATAATTGACTGAAAAATCAATTAGACCCCCTCATACTCCTTTTTTAGTCCATTATGACCTCGAAAATATGCAGTCATCGATGAGGGAAGTCAGCTTTACATTGTTGACAAATTCTATTGAGTCTATAATGGTAAGGTGTCTATTCATTGCTAATGAGGTGTATGATGGCTGCACTGTGGCACATAAAACCTGGAAGGGGAGAGTGGATACACCCACACTGAAACAGCAGGCATTTGTTGCCGTCTGCCTGGCTTATCAAAAGGTAATTGCGGGCCATTTTCTGTCATATGCTATTTTATTTGATGTAATTATTGTTTCCATGGTGCTGGGTCCAAGACTGTGGAGCTGCAACTGTCTTTTTGGAGTAGGTGGAGGGGGGGTGGGGGGTGTAATCTGAATATTTACTTTTTGTGGTTTTTGTGTGACATAAATGAAAAATAACATAATATTCTTTTAGGAACAAATTATTGTGTGTGACTTTGATTATAACTATTATAATTATTAAACAATAGGGCAATCAGAAGATACAGAAGATAAGAACATAACAACACATAATGATGAGAGAGAGAACAGGCGATTCAGTCAATCTGCAACATAAGAATGTGAGAATACATAATAAAGAGAAGGGCCAATTCAGCCTTATCTAGAACATTAACATATAAAGAATGCATAGTGGGGTGAACAGGCCCTTCAGCCCATGTAGTACTTAAGAACATGCTGTAAAAACACATAATGACCAGAATGGGTCATTCACCCCATCTACAAAGCAAGATTATAATAATACATAATGATGAGAACAGGCTATTCAGCCCACATATAGAACAAGATTATACTAATACACAATGATGAGAACCCTTCAGCCCACCTAGGTTCATCATTGACCTACTAGTGACTATTCAGCACTGTTTCTAGCATGGACTTGAATACTCAATGGGTATGATTACTACTGATACATTTTTTTAGTCTTATTATTAACAATACACTCCAAACTTACTCTTTGCTGTACACTCCTAACTCATTACTGTACACTCAAAACTCACTCATTACTGTACTCTCCGAACACACTCATTACTGTACACTCCAAACTCACTCATTACTGTACACTCCAAACATACTCATTGCTGTACATTCCAAACTCACTCATTACTGTACACTCCAAACACACTCATTACTGTACACTCCAAACACACTCTTTACTGTATACTTCAAACACACTCATTACTGTACACTCCAAACACACTCATTACTGTACACTCCAAACACACTCTTTACTGTACACTCCAAACTCACTCATTACTGTACACTTCAAACACACTCATTACTGTACACTCCAAACTCACTCATTACTGTACACTCCAAACACACTCTTTACTGTACACTTCATACACACTCATTACTGTACACTCCAAACTCACTCTTTACTGTACACTCTAAATACACTCATTACTGTACACTCCAAACTCACTCTTTACTGTACACTTCATACACACTCATTACCACTGGTACTGGCCACCACTGACTACAAACCAATGGGGATGTCCTCAAACCTGACCCTGACATTACGGACCAAATGGATCTCCCCCCTCCAGTGTTATAAAGAAGGAGTGGTGGGTGGCAGTCTGCTCAGAGACAGGCTGTCTGACTCTTTGTCCCGATTTGTGTTTGTGTTTTTGCACATTTGCAGCAACATGATTATGTCTGTCCTAAGCTCCTGTTCGATTTGCAGAATGGTTTGCTTTTTCATTTACTGTGCTGTTTATTAAAAATAAAAATTCTCAACCATTCTGGTATCGTTTAAGTTATAGCTTCTCTTCTCTGTCTCAGAACGGTGTCTTCCTCAGTGCCAGACCCATTTAAGAGCAAAAGTTGGCTAGATTCCTTTTTGTATTAAACTCACACTTGTAATGTGAAAATCTGGGTTCTTGGTCAATCTGACATATGTGTTAAGCACCTTAAACAGGAAAAAACAATTCAACAGCCCTTCAATTCACACCCTGTTGTATATATTTGCTCAGGAGGAAGAGCCCTTTTTTGTATTTTATTGCTGAAATGCAATGATCTAAACACCTCCTGAGCTGAACTCAAATCTGAATACTGCTGAAATACAAGTGAGGTAGTTTCCTAAGAACACCCTGCACTCCTGTGTCTCCAGCTCAAGTAAAATAAATCTGCTTTAAGTTTTGCATACACAGCTTTCCATGATACAGTTTAAAGTTTAACATTTTTTCAAAAGTAGAAAGATTTTAAAAAAATATGATGGCAGAACCTACACATGATGGAGGCATTGGAGGTGACGACAAGCCAGTAGTGCTCGCTTATTGGGACATTATTAGGGCAAATTCAACATGGTGGGTGATGCCCTCGTGAGCAAGGGACGTTGGCGAAGGATGATGTTATATACAGCCTGGGATGTGCAGCCTTACTGCTCATTCTTGATCGCGGTTATTATGATTTTTTAATTTAGTTTTTATTTCTATTTCATTTTCAATCCCACTTTCCAATTTAGTTTGATTTTAGTTCATTTTCATGTGTGTCTGTTCCACTTTTAGTAGACTGTTCACTCCAGACTCACTCTTTACTGTTCACTTCAGACCCAGTCTTTACTGTTCACTCCATACCAACTTTTTACTGTTCACTCGTGATCCACTCTTTACTCTTCACTCCAGACTCACTGTTTTCTCTTCACTCCAGACTCACTCTTTACTCTTCACTCCAGACTCACTCTTCACTCTTCACTCCAGACTCACTCTTTACTCTTCACTCCAGACCCACTCTTTACTCTTCACTCCAGACTCACTCTTTACTGTTCACTCCAGGCTCACTGTTTACTCTTCACTCCAGACTCACACTTTACTCTTCACTCCAGACTCACTCTTTACTCTTCACTCCAGACTCACTCTTCACTGTTGTGGTTGTTTGGTACAGGTACTATGCGATCTGCTGCCAACCCCTGGTATACAGGAACAAGATGACTCCTGTAAGAGTGGCTCTGATGCTGGGAGGATGCTGGGTCATACCATCTTTCATCTCTTTCCTTCCCATAATGCAAAGCTGGAATGCCATCGGCATCGAGGACTTAGTAAGTAAAGCCCTTGACAGTTTTGTAATTATTTTAGCTGTATTAGTTTTTTTGAAAGTGTATTAGCTTTATTCTGTTTTATTTCAGTATATCATGTATGTTTTTGTTGTGTGAAATGCTCTATGCATTGCACACAAGGAAGGAAATGGCAGAGATTAGATGCAAATTGTGACCATTGCCATCTTTCTCCGGTTTAAAAGCTTGAATTTCTTCCAATAGTGTAAAGGGTATGTTCTTTCATCATTAGACCACAACTGTGAAAGTGTGATAATCACTGTAATGTACTACAGGAGTTTTCAAACTGGGGACCCACTGTGCAAGCTGATTTCATTCCAACCGTGATTGCAAACTGTTAATTGTTGACGATTAGACACTTCTAAGGATTAAAGTCACATTGTGTCAGAAATAGTTGCTGTGCGGCATGAATAATGCATTTCCTATATTAACACTCCAGGACTTTTAATCAGTCAGATCAGTTAATGATTTCATTTTCTGCAATGTGCTATATGACAAATGATCCCCTTTAGAAAGAAGTTACATTTAACTTATTAAATTATGGACTGACAGGTGAACTTAATTTCCAAAAGTGTGAACATCTGGTCTCTGAAACTGAACTACGAAGACAAAGCAGATGGCAATTACTCAAACCTGCAAACTGATTGGGGACTGAGCTTGAGAACCTCACATATGGGGGGGTGGGGTTGAGAACCCCTTACACAGGGGGGCCCTATACTGCGTTTTAGAAACCCACACATAGGGGCGGTCTATACTGTGTTTGAGACCCCACACATGGTGTGGGTAGGGAGGCAAAACCCTACTGTATGTTATAACAATTCAGTTCAACTACTTGCAAATCTTGTGGAGGAATTCACAGGGGAGAATGCCTTAACCGGATGAGCCACCCATCAGCCCCTAGAATGACTCATTTTAATGCAAATCAGGTGTCTGATTCACAATGTTGGAAAATTACCACTCTCAGTAAACATGGGTTTTTAAGACGAGCCAAAACTTGGCGGTAAATTGGTGCAGTCTATTTAAAAGCCATGCAATGATTAAACTTATCAATGGCCATGGAAACTGTTGTAGTTACAAGACAAAGACACCCCAAATATGTTAAATGTGTAAGAGAGTGGAACCGAGAGAGAAATTATTAATCACTACAAGCTGAGTCATGCAATGCTAGAATTGCTTGACGACACAGATGACGGTGAGCCTTTGCTAAATATTTGTTCTGTCTTGAATCTGTCTTAACCCTCCTGTTCTGTTCATTTTTTAGGTACAGCAAAAATGTTCCCGGGTCAATCCCCATACAGGGGGGGTTTGCAAATACATGAAATGAACCATTTTCATTTAAAATGTTGATTACACTAATTAAGGCCAGTAGAAGAAGTTTCATACTGAAAAAATAATTTTAAGTATTTTTCCTAGATTTTCAAACTTTAAAAAGGGTCAATTTGACCCGCAACATAACAGGAGGGTTAACATTTGTCTGTGTACAATGACATAGCCTGCTTAAATTATAGCAGAAAAATAAAAACGATTTCAATATGCACGTTACTTTAATTTAAAAAAATATATTTTTAAATGGGCCAATTCTATTAATTGAGCTAGTTATTCCAAGAAATATTGAAGAGGTCTATTTGCTAGTCATCCAACCAGTCTCGACTGTGGCTCACTGTGTCCTTTCGTTAGTCATTATTATTTGTGTAGCATTATTTGTGTGCCAAATTAGATTGAATCCCCTGTAAAGTAATAGGCAAGTTTTCAGATACTGTTGAATTGTTGTTTGGTCAACTTACAATAGATGTGTACAAAACTAGCCTTTTACTTTATTTGTACATCTGGAGATCACTTGACACTAAGATCTGTTTTTGAGTTATAAGTTCGAGTCAGAGTGGCGAAAAACTACATTTATTAACAAAAGACAGGCGGAAAAGCTGGGGCAACAAAGGCAGAGAAGTGAGGGTAAGGGTAGCAGCATTGCTAGTGTCCTGTCTTGGCCATTGGGTCAGTTGGCTTCACTCTCTGTATTGGAAAAGAATTCAGAGGTTAGAAAGTTATGGAGAAAAAGAACTGCCAGTGTAGGAAACCAAGGACCATTTGCAAGAAGGCAGCCAATTATATGAATGGGCTTCAGCTTCCCATCTGTCTCCCAAATTGGCTGCCTGATTTAATATTTGGCCCTTGGGGAGCTGTCCAGGCTTGAGTGTGGGCGAGTAGGGGTGCTGAACTGGCTCCTGGTCCCACAAGCACTGTCCAGGGTGCTGAATTCCTCAGCGGTGGAAAGTGACAGCAGGAGTATGCACTTCCATATGCTGGCAGGGATGGGGATTCTGATCCTTGCACCAAAGCCACCCCCCCCCCATAGAGTCACTTTTCCATCAAGTGGGGAAAAGGTCCACAGTGAGTGTTGGAATAGTGCATCTGCATTGCCATATTGAGCGCTGGGCAGTACAGCACCTGAAATGTGAACACCTGAAACAAGAAGACCCAACAAGTTAACCTGCCACTGTTGTCCTTTTCCCGAGCCTTCCACAGCAGAGGGGCATGGCCCGTCACCAGGGTGAACCTCTGTTTCAGCAGGTAGTACTGGAGAAAGGAGAGTGCATTCTTACTGGCCCAGGGCCCCTCTCCACTGCCACAAGCCATGACTCACAGGTCTGGAGCTTGTGGTTCAGGAAGATGATGGGATGTTCCTCCGAACCGAACACCTAGGAAGCAACCGCTCCCAGCCATGTCTCTGATGCATCAGTGTACATGATGAATGCCTGCATAAAGGACAGGGGACTCGTTAGTTGCTTGAATGTGGCCTCCTCTCATTGTCTCCATTCCAGCTGCCCCTTCCTGGTGAGGTTTGACAGAGGTGCAGCTGTGGAGGGGAAGTTAAGGATAAAATGATGATAGTACTTGGCTAAACCCAGGAACAGAAATACCTGCTTCGTAGTGGTGGGCTGGGGCCAATCACAGACTGTGGCAACTGTCTTCCCCTTGAGGTTTGAGTAGGCCCCAAGCAATGGAGTAGCTGGTACTCTGTCTCATTCTTGGTGATGTAGGATTTTTTTGGGGCTAGCAGTGAAACCTGCTCATCTAAGGGTCATGAGTATCTTGAACATGTGTTCTGGGTGTTCCTCCCAGGTGGCAGAGTAGATAACTTTGTCTTCCAGGAACATTGTTCAGAAGTTGGAGTACTACAATATGTCAATCAGGTGCAGGCATGTGAAAAGGGACCCATGCAACTTAACTTAAAGGACACAGTACTGGTACTGGTCAATAGGGGTGGAGAATTCCCTTTTCTATCAGTCTGCCTAGCTGAGCAGAACCTGCCAATAACCCTGAGTAAGGTCAAGTGTGGTTATGAAATGTGACTCGCCCCAGTGTCTGCTCAGGGCATTTGGTTGGCTTCAATCTCCCGACACCATGTTCAGCCACTTGAAGACATTGCAGGGAGCCATCGGGCCTGGCACCATTATGATGTGGCTGGACTATGGGCTGCAGTAATTCCCAGGGCTAACAACCTTTTTTGACCTCCTCCATGATGGGTTTTCCCCATGCCTCAAAAGCCTTGGGACCCTCAACCCACTTTATGCAGGTTTATTGTTGAAACAGCTACTGCAACCTTGTTCTGCCAGGCTGGTATAGGATCCCTGCCAAGAAGCAAAAAAATTGTTGGTGGTAGGCACTAGCAAATCTCACTCATCTGGCTGGAACACATGGGATTGGACTGGATGGTTATTGGTATGCTGCTGAACATGCTGAGCTTCTTCCGCACTAATTACATCACTTCCTTGATGTGGCTCCTCATTTGCTGGACATGTTCGATCACAATCTGATGCGGTGATGGTTGTTCTTCCTTGGTCTCTTTGGCTAGGTAGAGGAGTCCACAGGGATGCCACTCATACAGAAGTCCAATGGATGCCTAGGGTACCTCCTGCTCAGCAAAAAGCATGTAGGATAAAAGCTGGTCCTAGTTGGAGCCATCTGCAGTGATTACCCTCCAGAGCTTGCACTGGTTGAAGCACTCGATCAGCCTGTCAGTTTGGGGATGATACACAAAAGTGTGAAGACTCTTGATCCGCTCCAACAAATTGAGGTCCTTTAAGAGCAGACATAAGGACAGCTATGGGTCAGTCAAATACCAGCTGAACAAAGGGATGGGGGCTGCCAAAAGACATTATAAAGACAAACTTGAAGAGAATTTTTCTGCCAATAACTGCTCAGCTGTCTGGAAAAGTCATTTAAACATCACAAATTATAGAAGAAAATCATCCCACTCAGCAGAAGACCCCCTGTTTCCAAAGGAGCTGAACCAATTTTTTTTTACAGCAAATTTGAATCACATAGGAAATCAAATTCAACTATACACCCCCCCACCCTTCCCACCCCCTGCCATCCACTTCGCTCAGCCACTTACTGAAAAAGCCCTCCCTCCCCCACCCTCAACCCCACTTCTCAACTCATTATCACTGAACGAGATGTGAGCAGATTATTCCATAAGCAGAGAAGCACCTTGGACCAGCCGGCGTATTGCTTGCCACATTAAAGTGCTGTGCAGACCTGCTATCCCCTGTATTCATGGACATTGTCAGTTAATTACTGGAGCAGTGCACTGTTTCTGCCTGGTATAAAACATCTATTGTTCTGGTCACGTCACCCATCATAAAAACCTTTGACTGTTTTATCTTGTCCTATCTACTATCAGTCACTGGTATGTATGTATTCATCTATTTGGTTATATTTCTAGTTTTAAAACTCCAGGACTCCAGAAACCATTTTAAACAGTATGCTGATTATATATCTGTGTCCATATTGTTGTTTTATAAAAAGGAATGATAGGGAAAATCACCCAGTTTGAAACAATGGTGCATTTGAACCAATTGACTCCAAATAGGTTCAATGCTATTAGCGACCTGAACCTTTAGCTCCACGTTGACACCTTCTGGTACATGGCAGGCATAGCAACAAATTAATTTACTGGTATGAACATGTCTGTTATCTTGGATAGGTTGTGTTAGTCTGCCCTGGCAAAATGATAATTTTTGCCTGTGAAGTTCAAAATTATGAACTTCACAGTGCAACATATTTCAGAATATTTATAATTACCAAATTATGTAATCGATAAATCAATGAAGAAGATCATCATGTGGGTTTATTTTTTTTACAAAGTAGGATAAAGCAGTTAGCCAGCTAACTTTTGTGGGCTAAATATTTGGACATAACATTCACTTTTGTCTGATCAGATTACACCCAAATTAAACTATTTTTAAAAGTTAAATACCTAAGTCCTTAATCACTTACTGTCATTTAAAGGCTTACTACACTTAAACCAAGGCAGGCAGGCCACTTACACATGTCAACACTCTTACTTCCTTAAGGTGCATTAACACTCTTAAACATCCTCCTGTTTCATAATATAGCTTAAATTGTTACTAACATAACAGTGCCCTGGCAGTGATTTCCAGTTTTAACATTCTCACCTGCCCAAAACTGCCTACAGTGGCAAACTCATGTGAACCCCTTGGAGGGGTACAAGTCTCGGTCTGTCCAGCAGAGGTAATTGGGGCAATCTGGGGCCACATCTTCTCTCTCTCTCTCTCTCTCTCTCTCTCTTTCTCACTCTCTCTCAATTTCAATTTCAATTTGCTTTATTGGCATAATTGCAAACAGTCATATTGCCAAAGCAACACATGTAAGACACAGAAACATGGAAACCACATATATTTTTAGAGAATTCCTCCCTATGTTGATCATTATATGAATAATACAAAAAGAAAGGAATCTCTGTCTCTACCTGATTACTTGTGCACTGATCACACAGCCTGTTGTCCCTGGCTAGCCAGGTTTTCCTGTGCCAGGCTGTGGTCACTGACACGATATTTGGTCAGGACCTCCCTCTATTTTGAATTTTTAACGGTGAATAGATATTCTGCCCATTTATATTTTCTGTTTAGGGCCCAGTAGCATTCCACTTTGCTTTCAGTTTTAATAGTTGTATGCCAATGGTCCAAACAAGAGTTTTTGAGGTACAATTAAGAGCAATTGGTTTAATTGTGCTGTTGAATATTTGAATCCAAATTCAATGGGTGGGTTGCCACATATCCCTGTGTCCAGCTATTCTGTCCCTCCCAGGGTTGTTACCTGGAATGCCACAGTTTTTAGCATACTACATGGGAAAAATCTATGAACACTCTGCTGGGGGGTCGAAGTAAACTTCCTGATGTGTTATGAAACACAAGGAAGTTCATATGTGTTATAACACAAATGAAGTCATAAGATGGAGCGCTAACACAAGCAGGTATCGACCCTACGCATCGAAGACTATGGTCTTAAACGTCTAGTGAGGGTGCAGCACATCAATTTGTGGATGTAAGTAGCTGTTGACATGTACTGTTATTATGTAACACGTCAGGGGCACATGCTTTCTCTGGGAGGTTGGAAGCCAGTCAACTGGAGCGCACACTAATGTCCTGACACCTCCCTTAGACATCTCAAAAGCAGCCATTATTCATTGAGCCCTTACTCCCAATTTTGCTGAACCTTCTACTGTCAGAAAATAGGTTTGCTGTCACTGTTTAAAATGTAGGTGTTGCTAAATGCAGCACCTGGATCGAGATCTCCACAATTACTGACATAAATGATCTAGTGGCGTACTGTATACATGCCCCTTATGTCAACCGCTTTGAAACGAGGTTGTTCTGTTTACATCAATATGTAAATTAGATGTGTAGGAGGCAGTGTTCACATGTCATTTCACTGTGCCAAGCAAACATCTATGAAGCAACGTAATTACGGCATTGACGGTGAGGACAATACTATTTTAATTGCAATTTCAAGAATGAGGTTGTTTCTTCATTTTTCCATATTGCCAATTCACGGTTTATTTGTCCATTCACATTTTTTTTTATCCATCCCTATTTTATTTTTCCCATTCACAGTTTTTTGAATTCATGTGATCTGGATAAGATTACAGTATAACTTTCTCTTCAGGGATCTGAACCATCAGCCATCTTGTGAGGAGTTCAGTGCTGGAGCTACTGTATGACTCCAAATTGCCATCTGTATATTTGAAGAATGCTGTATGTTGTGTTCAGCTAAACTGAAGTATTTAAGGTGTCTTCTGGGTAACAGTGATCAATGATGGTTTGTGTCCTGGGTTTGTTTTTTTGACAGATTGAAGAGAGGAAGTTCAGTGGTGTAGCCAACGAGACAAACTGTGTGTTCCTGGTGAACCGTCCGTACGCTCTCATATGTTCTGCAGTGGCCTTCTACGTCCCCTGGGGCTCATGGTCCTGGCTTACCAGCGCATCTACGTGACGGCCATGGAGCACGCCCGGCAGATCGGGACCCTTCAGCGGGCGGGGTCGGCGCCCGACAGCTACTTCGGCCAGGACCACCAGGGGTCGAGCCGCATGAAGATCGAGACCAAGGCGGCGAAGACGTTGGCGGTCATCATGGGCTGCTTCTGCCTGTGCTGGGCGCCCTTCTTCGTCACCAACGTGGTGGACCCCTTCATCCGCTACAGAGTGCCCTGGCAGGTGTGGACCGCCTGGCTGTGGCTGGGATACATCAACTCGGGGCTCAACCCCTTCCTGTACGCCTTCCTGAACCGCGCCTTCCGCCGCGCCTTCCTCATGATCCTGTGCTGCGGGGACGACCGCTACACCCACCACGGCAGCTTCTCCCGGCCCTACTCTGCCTCCGTTAACGGCACCTCCATCGCCCTCAGGTGAGAATCTCCTCATGTTTTCCATAGCTTCTGGTTTTGTTCAGAGCAGTAATATCAAACTCCAGTCCAGGAGGGCTGCAGTGTCTGCGGGTGTAACTCCAGTCCTGGAGGGCTGCACTGCCTGCAGGTTGAACACCAGTCCTGGAGGGCCACAGTGTCTGTAGGTTTAACTCCAGTCGTGTAGGGCTGCAGTGCCAGCAGGTTTAGCTCCAGTACTGGAGGGGCGCATTGTATGCAGGTTTAACTCCTGTCCTGAAGGGCTTCAGTGTCTGCAGGTTCAATTCCAGTCCTGGAGGGGCCCAATGTCTCCAGGTTTAACTCTGGTTCTGGAGGAGTGCACTGTTTTGTACTTTATCTTTGATGTGATCTTAATGTCAAGTTGCACTTGAGCCTGATTCATAGAGAGATCTATGATTGAATAGAGTTGCATATACTCACTTAATGTAGCAAGGCCTGTGTGTTACGCACCTGTAGTTCACTCCTGAACTTCAATTAGAACGCATGTGAATGTGCTTTTACAATGAGTTTGCTTAACATTGATTGTCTTATAAATATGCACAGTGAAGACCTTTGACACATAAAGTGTCAAATATAAAAACACTTAAAGAAAGACAAACTTTACCAAAGAAGAGATTGACACACTGCTCGATGAGATGGAAGACAGAGGCATGGCATGCTTTTTTCAGTAGCTTCAATAGCGGCATTACTTAGCTGTAAAAGAGAGCTTGTTGCTTGGCAGCCTGTCATAGCCGCTAATGAAGTGGGGCAGCAGAATAGAACAGCGACCGACAGGAAGCTCCTGGGGAAAAGCATACTGAAGCATGTACTGTATGCGGCAGGCCCACCACGAGAGCTCATGTGTGCCTCTCCGGTCTGCAATAGCAGGTGATGTGTGTGAGACGATTGCGAAACCTGGGATGGAGCTGCTTCCATGTACAGGTTTTTTAAATGACTGCTTTTGTTGCGATTATTGACGTAGGTCACTGGATAAGATCAAATATGATCGTGAGACCTTTTTTATAAATGATGCCCCAAGAGGATTGCAGCGTCTGTTGGTTCTTGTAGTTTCCTTTTATTCGGCAGCTAATTTAGTGGACTTTTTTAGTACCTCATGTTCTGTCATTTTTGTGTACAGCAAAATGTTGCCCGGTCAATCCCTATACAGGGGGGTTGCAAATACTGAAATGAAACATTTTCATTTAAAAATGTGTTTGGGTTACAATAATTAAGGCCAGTAGAAGAAGTTTCATACTGAAAAAATAATTTTAAGTATTTTTCCTAGATTTTCAAACTTTAAAAAGGGTCAATTTGACCCGCAACATAACAGGAGGGCTAATCAGTGACTAAAATTAAGCAGTTAATTTCTGAAACACACTAAGAACCAGAAGACACTGTGGCCTGCTTGGATCTGATTCTGTTTTAGAGAGAAAGATAAATTTGTGATTGAGGTCAGAATTACCAAACAAGGGTTGAGTTTTTTTTTTTTTTCGGTTCAGCATGGTTTCAAGTCTTTAACTGAAGCTGTGGTCCTAAACCAGTTTCTTCTATGTCTACTACATTTTATTTATATGAATCACATAAATAATAATGATGTTATGCTAGTATAAAATTTAATGTTTTGGATATTGTGTGAATAATATCATTGTAAAAAATAATGTTTTTTAATGTATCTATGGGGTAAAATCGCATTTCACCTTAGCAGAGCGGTTCTACTTACCAGTGACAGTTTATTTTTGTAAGTGTGCAATATTTTAGTAACATGTCTGACAAAACCATTATAATCCAGCATGAAGACTTGCAAATACATTGCGCTGTAATGCTGACATAGCTGCTGCAAATGTAATGACATGAACAAGAGAGGAAATCATTGATTTAAAAGTTGATTGGTTCAGAGTGGTGTAGCTCTTTCATTGTGTATGTTCAGCTGGAAGCCCATTGCTTGAAATATTGCTTTGTGTTAATAACAAAATGGTGGCTCTCCTCTGTTTCCATTTCGCTACTAGAATGGATTGCGCTGTGTCTATACTCCACAAGCGGAGGTCAGGGAATTATACTTGTGTACTCTGCCAGTGGAGAAATGGCATTTTCATTTTTTAACTGCTGTGTGGTGGGTTGGATTCATAAACAGCCTTGGTGGCCAGCTGGAAGTGTTCCACATCCACTTTGTCTATAGAAAACCATTATATTATAAATCAGTTCAGTGACAAGGTGCATAGCTTTTCACGCTGAGGAAATGGTCACTGTTTATCTAGCAAGTACACAATCATTGTTTCCATAGTTCTGTACAACCACACTTACTGATTCCCTGCTTAGACAACACCAGTGTTATGGAAGATATTAAAATATGGTATTATGATTAAATACGTCTTTAAAACTGTAAGGTGTTTGGAATGTGCTCACTGCATTTTTCAAATCTTTTTTGTTATGTTTTATTATTTCATGTCTTCAGTATAAACATAGAACTACAACTCAAACATGGACACGTGCAGCAATTAAAAAGGAAAAAATCTTTTCCATTAAATCTTCCCTTCCACTGAAGAAACAAAAATTTCTTCATAAAGCAACGAGTTTTATTTACCAAGAATTTTAGTTGATTTTTGTCCCTGCGCCTGTTTGGATTCCTAGCCTGACCTCTCTCTCTTCCTTTCCTGCTTTTCTCCTCTTTTCATTACACAACATTGTTTAGCACACACTCAGACTTACAGAGATTGCATTTTTACTCACAGTCCATTTATGCCGCTGGGTATTTTACCGAAGCAATTCAGGTTAGTACTGTACCTTCCTCAAGGGAACAGTAACAGCACAGCAGTCCAGCTGTGATTTGAACCCACAGTCTTGGAGTTACAGGCCCTTTCCCTAACCGTTATGCTATGCTACTGCCACTCTTCTCTAGCCTGTATGCATGTTTTTGGTACTAAGCTATTTATGTTGGTAGAGCATGCGAATCATGGGATTGTTTTTATACACCATGTTCACGTTTTCAACAGAACACAAAATCAGCAGTGTGTGTGCGTGTGTGTGTGCATGCATGTGTGTGTGTGTGTGTGTGTGTGCATGCACGTGCGTGTGTGTGCGTGTGTGTGTGTGTGTGCATGCATGTGCGTGTGTGTGTGTGTGTGTATTGCGCTTGTGTGTGAGAATATACAGTATATATGTACACATAAATGATCATCTTTGTGTATATGCATACACAGTACCATATAGTCATATATAGGTGGAAAAAAAGGAGCTATTTTTGAAAAAAATCATGGTATAAAAAAATACACCAGACATTTCATTCTTTTTTTTTCTACTAGGTTATGTAATATTCTGTGTATCAATCATAAATACGAATCTTTCGTGCTACCGTTTTGTGTGCAACATTTTTCTTCTTTGCTTTATAAGTCGTATTTTTAAAGGCCATTGTACTCATCCCTGCCCTTTCACGGACGATGTGTCCAGCCACTTTTAAATTTAAAACAAGCAGTTTGGAAAAGGTATGGGAGGTTTTACAAAACTGCTTTTTGTTTTTCTCCAAGGGCTTATTTGATGGAGAAATAGAGTATCGACTGAAAGGGGCAAACAAACGAAACTAGCTGAGAAATATAGCCGTTGCAGTCGCTGCTGCTTTTATTCAACCGGAGTAACATTTTGGGCATTTAGCTGATGCTCTTATCCAGAGACTCTTTAAATGGGAAAGGTCTAGATTCATAAATCACCAACATCCAAAGGAGCGATGAATGAGAAGTGCAATGGTCAGACCATAATACCCCGGCCATTGGTCATCCTTTTTCACTAGAATGAATATGTGGAAAGGAAAGTAGGGGGGGGGGGGCTGTGTAGGCAGAAGATATGGAATGGAGCAATGGGAATCAGGGTGTCCACTGCATTAGTCAAGATAGAGTCACCTCAGCATTGCTGTTCATTGAAACAATCTGTGTTCATTTAAGTCCTAACAGAATTTGAAATGTATGAAATGAAATGTCATGTATACTGTGTATCACTCTGTAAGAGTAGATTAACGCTGAACATTTTAGTGCATGTGTGGCATGCCAGAGCCCTGTAGTATGAAGCCATGGTTTTATATTCACTAAAACTAGGGGTACTAAAATATTTTACTGTGGCCAGATTTGTTATTGTCTGGCATCATCAGCCCGGATCATACTGGCACAAATATATTCATGCAAGACAGTAAAGACGGCTATAGAGCTCCTCAGTAAACTGGCACTCTCCTGCTCTAACCTGTGATCAATACTTTTTTACCCATTAAAAAAGACATTATTAATATTGTTGCAATTTTGCTCAACAGCACTGAAACTCATGACTAAAATTAGATATTGAGTTTCCCAGGCACATAAATCTCCCCATGTCTATTTTATTAACATTTATTAAGCTCTGGACACACATCTAAAATTGTAGTTGAATTTTGAGTTCTGGACATGTGAACATTGCCATGGCAACAGCTATGTATTTACGCAGCCAGGGGGCTGTGGAAAACTTATCCAAGCTTTCAAACCACATGTCTAAAAATGTAAAAAAAAATTTGTAAATGTATTTATGAGGTTTGTATGGAAGAGGATTAGGGCCACGTGAAATTCTTTTTGAGTTCTGACTTTAAAGTCAGAATTCTGAGATTAAAGTCAGAATTCTGAGAATAAAGTCAGAATTCTTAGTTCTGACTTTAAAGTCAGACATAATAATAGTTATAATAAATAATATAATTTGCATTGATACAGTAATGGTGTTTCCTATTTTGGTTATATTTTGTAATAATGGTGGAATAATACTAACTGTATTTGCAAGGAACACAAAATGCACTATTAAAGTGTGCATAAAATAAATAAAGCAGAATAAAGTCAATAAAACAGTTTCAACAATAAAAGAAAACACTTATTACCACAATAGCAAAATGGTTATTTGTAAGGAAAGTTAAGTGGTGAGAGCATTAAATGGTATGAAATATGCTCTTGAAGGGCCAATGGGAATCGAGTACAAGTGATCATGTGACATATGAAGAGCACATATGTCATGTGACATGAAGATCATGTGACATATCATCAGGCAGTTTACCAATTATACAGCAACCATTTTTCTCACCTGATTTGAATTTAGTCTGTTTTAAAGTGCTGTGAGTGATAGCTGCCTGTATGTTCACTGCTCTCACAGCTTTACAGAAATACTAATGACATCACAAAATACCCCCCCCCCCCCCAAGGAAAAAACCCATCATTAGAGATTTCCATTTGTACTGAAAATGACTGGCACTGTTGGCAGAGTTGCCAAAAATAACATTTACTTGTGTTGTTGTTCATTCTTTTTCATTGCTCATACGGCTGACACTGTAATCTATTTGACATATATTAATTATATCTGAACATAGTGGAGCTATTTTCTCTGTGGCCTCTGCTACCAAATGGAAAAGAAGTCTGTTCGTGTTTTTATTTGTGGGTGTATGTTTGTTTTATTGTTTTTTCCTTTGTCATTTGAAGTGTGTTTATTTGAAGGATTAATAATCTGGACTGTGGTCCAAATGATTTATGCCCTTCTTCATTATAGTGGAGGTTTTATGTAAATTACATCTTTATCACAAATGAAAGACACCTCCAATTTTAAATGTGATCTAGCAGAGGCAAATAGCAGCCATTAACCACATACATTGCTTATATTGTTTGGAATTGAGACAGAGATAATATATAGAGTCTGTTTGCATAAATGTAATTTCTGTATTGCTTTAAAATCCTGATAATATCCTGGATATATTTGACCCAGGCTAACTGTCCCACAGGTACTCATAAATAGGTTAAACAGAGCACAAGGGTTAACAATGTCAACTCTGTGTGTTTCCTTTTTATTCAACTAAAACATACATATACATACATATGTTACTGTATAACGTTGTGGCTGTATGTATTATGCTATATTCTATACTATATGTATTAAGCCTTTCAGCGTAATACAGGAAGGAGAAAAACAAACACTATTAGACACCCTAACTGCCACATCTTTAAACGCAGCAGAGAGATGAAGCAGATGGGTTTCTCCTCAGGATCTGATTACAGCACCTCAAATAGAAGCAGCCAGTGAGTCATTCCAGGCGGTTCTTGTGCAATAACTGATGTATTAATTTGTTTTATATCACAGAATGCTGTAAGCTGTAAAATGATGTATACCGCTCTGCAAAAGACTCGGACATTCCATGTTACTCTGATGCATTAGGAAACTAAAGCGTTGTGTCTTTACTGATCGCCTTTGTCTTCAGAGTGAATAAAGTAGAGACTCTTAGCATCTTAGCCGATGCCATAAGAATGCTTACTAAGCGGTGACAGTGTAGTGAAATGGTTAGGAAACTGTGTTTGCATCTTCAAGGTTGTATGTTTGATCCTGAGGTGGGGCAAATGCTGTTGTACTCTTGAGCGAGGTACAGGACCTAAGCTAAATTGCTTTAACAAATACCCAGCTGTATAAATGGATTGCGTACAAAAAATCATGAAAGCTTTTTAAGTCACTTTGAAAATAAGGTCTGCTAAAATGCCTTAGATATAAATTACTTTTCGTTTTTAAAAAGTCATATGTTACTAAGTAAAGACTACACAGTCCACATCAAAACAGTTGACAATTAAAATGACTGTTTCCATAACAACCTGCAATGAGTTGGTCTCAGATCAGTCTCATTTTTTATATAAAAGGAAATCAGACAGTCTGCCCCCCTTAAATATTTTTCCACTTCATTCAGAAAGAAAAAAACAGAGAGAAATAAGATATTAAAGAAAGACAGGATCTCAGTATCAAAAATTCCAGTACACTTTCATCTGAATGACTTTTGAAAGGTCCTTGAACAAGTGTGGAACCTCATTCTCTGAGATTAACACATTTATTTCCTACCGCAGTTTACAGTTTGTTTACAAATGTCTGAGATTTTACACAGCATTGTGGTTTTTATACAAATTCCTGAGACTTTCTACAGCATTGTCCAGTTTTCATTTAAATGACTGAGACCTTGTATGGCAGTATTTTTTTATACAGACATTTTATACTTTTATAACGCAGCTGGCAGTTGCTCCATGGTATTAATTGCATGTCTGTTCTGCATCCTGATTTTTTCTTCTGTCTTTTTTATGTGTGCCTTTGTGTACGGTCTGTTGAAGCTGTGTGTAAGAGTCCCAGCTTTCCCCAGTTGTTTCAGTGCCTGATTTGTTTTGAGGAAAAACACATTGTGCTTCTCTAAGCCTGGACAGTAGAACTAGCTGGACATGGTTTAAAATGTAACAACAGCTGCGTGTGTCTACAAGGGATATATGAGTACAGGAATGCTTGATGAGAACATCCCATCGGCAGTTGTCCTTGACTTTAATTTACAAATAAATTTAAAGGAACTATGTTTTTTTTATCTTGAGACACAAAGTTGGGAGAGCTTCATGATCACCAAAGTTAACCCTGTTTGGGAAGAAAAATGTTCAAATTCGTGCCGTAGCAGCAGCAGACGCATCTGGTCTCGATCCTGCTCGGCTTGGGTTGCCCCGCGGTTGATTTGTATGTTTCCACTCATCGTGTTCGCCTCTGCTCCATCTGTCCCATTAACATACATCTGTGGGTCCGCCGGAGCTGCTGCCCCACGCCGTGTTCCACACCCCCGTGCGATTGCCCCGACGCTGAAAAAAAAACACATTTTAACCTGATGGATTATTGTTTGCCGTGGCTTTGCCAGGACAGCTCCTGCCCTCTCCTGCGTGTAGACTGGATGCCAGCCTCGTGTGCCAGACTGATGCCTCTCCACTGTGAGCCTGCAGTGCAGTTCAGAGCCATAAACTTTGCCCACTTTGTCCGGATATAAGCAGTATTTTTAGACCAGTCACTTCAGTTCAGTTCAGGTGTATCCAAGGTGATTCAGACATAAACTATATAACTATGCGATGAAGGGAGGCGGTTGAAAAGCGGGAGTCTGTGTGTGTCAAACACGTTATACTTTGCTGCTGCAGGAAATGCTGTTCACAAAGAAGACCACCCAGGGATGGGTGATAGCCTCCCAAATAAGTGCATCTGTATACTATCATCAAAATGGTGGCGGTGTAGGTTGCTTTGCAAGTACCACAGAAATAGAAACCATACAAAAAAAGAGGAGAGTATTGCATATGAAATACGTACATGCAGGTGCATATTTCATATACACGTGTGTGAAACACTGCCCGTTCCTGTGCATGAGTCTTCTGTGTGATGTGAAGGCTCACGCCTGTGTGTGGTTGAAGTGCTCCAATTTGATCTAATTTGTCTAGAATATTCAGCGACCCCACAGCATACTCTGGGCCCTATTGAAGACCCACTCTGTTGAAAATTGTCTTTTCATTGGTTGAAATGTCATGTGGGTATCTCAACCACAAACGTTTACAGCTTACAATTATACATTTTGATGACTGTAACATACTGTAGCTTGCGGCTCCCCATTTTGAAAGAAAACCTGTTTTACGGGGCAACCTCTGAAATTTCGAGGGTAGTTCAAACAAAATGTAATATGATATTATGGGATGGCATCCTGCTGGCTAGCAGATTCTCAGTGAGTGGGCTGGATGACCCCCCTCCAGGCGAGAAGTGTGGCATTTACATGCAAAGTAACAGCCCACATGGGCTGTATGGCAGTAGTTGTTCATGCCGGTATGCAAGGTGTTGTCTTTGTCTTTGAATTCTCACACAGGAGACTTGCTTCAAAAGCAGCCGCTGCGCACCCTTAGCTAATGTGTGGTGAGCGTTCTGGCGCAAAATGGCTGCCGTGCATCACCCAGGTGGGTGGTACACATTGGTGGTGAGTGAGGTGAGTTCCCACTCATCACTGTAAAGCACTTGGAAAAGTGCTTTATAAATGCAATCATTAATTAATTAATTAATCCATTCATTCATACACACACTGCCCATTTCGAGTTTTGAAAGAAAATACAGGGCCAAACTTCTAAAGTGGTAGGTGCACTACATTAGAAGTCTCAGAATGTTCTAGCATGACAAGCATGACTGCTATGGCTATAGATTTGACAGGAAACAACTGTATACTTTAAAAGGTTGTTTTGTGCTGCTCTGTAACCAAAGTCAGTACTTAACATTATAATTATATATTGTTGGCTTGATCATACAGTAGCACTTCATAGCCCAGAATGATCTGAAATTTCTATAATAATGAGTCTTAAAGTATTTGAAAATTCTGCACAATTTTGGTAATGCACATTTGTTAGCACTGAGCCATTTTGTTCCAGACTGCTCAGCAGACATGGAGTGAATTAATTATTTAAAGATTACACAAAATTCATTGAAATATTTATGAATAAATATCCTACTAATCACTCAGATACATAAAAATACGTCTGCCAAATTGCACATAGCGTTTATAAGAACTGGCTTATAACCTGTAACTTGGCTGAATCAGAGCTGAATAAAAGCAGGGTTTGACCCAAAATAGTAACATTCTGATAAAACTCAAAGGTACAGAGAAATAATACACATATTATTAACATAATATCCATTACCTGCCGTCTCTAACAAAACACATTTAATCACTCAATTAAAATGTGTTTTTAGGTTGTGGAAGGTAATGGATATTATGTTATGGTCTTATGGATTTATTGCATTGCTGCCGTAAAGTGACTTTTCCTGTGTAAAGGTATGTGTGCTCTCCATCTCCATTTACAACATAGCTGGAAAGATGTGGGAAATGTTATTAATCACAGCCTTGCTTCAATTTTGTAAAAAAAAAAATGTTTGCAATAGTCTTTTATGCTAGCTGGAACCATGGTCCTAAATAGCAATGAAAAGGATGGCAGATCTCCAGTTTTGATAAAAAATATTGCTCTGGCGTCGAAGGACATAAAGAAAAGCATCTGATAAATGAATATTGCTTTGTGGACTATTTGCCCCTCTCCGTATCGCTTAATATGTTATGTCCTTTTTAATGCTGACCGATGCCTGCAGTGCTCAGAATAACCTTTGGTGCTTCCCAAACTGCAGGTCATGCGAGGGGTAGAGGTGGGTCATGAGCAGACGAATGAAAAACAAACAATAACTGTGTGCGATTCCTGCGTCTGTTGTAGCTCGTGTTCTGCACTAGATACAGTGCACGTGCACGTGCACGTGCAAGTTGTTTTCGGTTGCTTTTGCCACCGCGCGCTTGATCTGGCAATAGGGTACGCAGCCTTGCGGGGATCGCGGCCAATATAAATGACCTTCACCGCTTGCCTAGAGTGTTCTCAGTGCCCAACTGTTACTAGAGCCGCCATTACCTTTGATGTGTGGGATGATGGGTAATTCTGCATGCTGCTGGGCAGTGGTGCATTTCCTACAGCGAGGGGAAGATGCTCTCTGATTAGATGCTTAACTTGTGTATATGATCTATTTGCTTAGCCATCCAGGGTAGTTAACAGAGTTTATTTTTAACATGCAATGTACAAACTACTGTCTACAGGCGTGCCGTTACTTCACACCGATTATTTAGGTTAACAACTTTGTTCCAGTGAGGCATAAACAGTTACCCATTTGTTATTTCAACACAAGTCCCCTTCAGACCAGGGTCAAATAACACTTGTCAAATAAACTTGTGTAAATCCCTGAGATTTCTCTAGAAAATGTGTTACCTGCCAAAACATACTAAAGAAGTCCTGTCTGTCCTTAAATTCTGACTCTGGACAGAAATGTCTGTATTGTAAGTCAGTTACAGTTAATAAGGTTTTCTACCGGCAAGATATGCAGTGTTGTTCAGTTTAATTTTCATTTCTGGCACCTGTGGTCTACATTGTAAGGTGGGCAAGCAATTCTTTCTCTAATCCTTTACAAATATTTATGAAAGTTGATGCTTCTGGAAAAAAAAAAAGATTTATCAGTAATCTGTAGGAATTTTTGCTGGTTGCTACAGACGGGCCTTATAAACTGCTCTACACCCTGCTGCATGTATGTGGAGAGCAGAGGGGGAGTATTCCCATGAGCCTCTGCTGCCAGGTGCACTTTGCTACAGCAGGAGGACGGTGGTCTCTTCGGCAACACTCCAAGTTCTGCCCTCAGATGATGTTTACAGTGCCTTTTTAGACCCCGCTTTACCCTCTATAAAGGCTGTTTTGTCAACACTGCTTCCCCCATTCGCACCGATCTGCATCTGGGTGGGCGTCGTCTTTCCCAGCTGTGCTTGTGTTGTGTCTTTTTCCTCCTTCAGCACGTGGAGCATTCTGAAGTTGCCATAGTTCCCCGCTGGCTTTCATCTCTAAATGTTTAATTTTGTTTCTTTCTCTGCAGTCTCTGCTCTTTACTGTAGACAGCAGTGACTCGATGTCTTCAGAATGTAATGGCCGTTCTTGCTGACAGTCTTCACTCTGAAGAAAGCCACACGGCCAAAGCACACCCAAAGCTTGTGTCCTTTGCAGTGAATATTAAACCACGTAGATACGTGTCGAAGAAGACAAGACCTAAGTTTGAGTGCAGACCTTTCTAACGGCAAAGATTGATACTGCTTCTGGAGATCTGTGCACTGTGTCAAATTAAAGCGCAGTGGTACAGTATGAACCGAGCGGACTGTCTCCATTGGACCGTGTCTGGCCACCTTGTCCAAGGACATGGGAGGTGAAATCGAAGGCTGAGGAATCTGACCTCAGCTTGACGTACAGGCGGTGACTGCCGGCGCGCGGGGCTCCCTCCCTCTATCCAGTGTTTGGAGACGTCCCGAGTGAAAAATTGCACTCGGGTCCAGAGTTTACACAACGTTCTTGGATTACACAGCCAGCATGGCCAAGATACTCATATTTCACACTGGAGTTTCTGTTCAGTGTTAAAGGGGAACATACTCTGTATGTTCTGTCATACCCAATGAATAATTGGTGGGACCTAGATTTTAGGTGTCAAATCCAAATCTTTCTTTTGTATCTAAAAAAAAAGTACCATTTGCTGTGGTGATGTCATTGGGATATCACACCTTATAAAAATGGAGGTTAAACTGGAGAATACTGTGTAATGGTGCCAAATTTGTTCTAAAGTCACAATCACAATAAGACAAAACTGAAGGCTTGGAGTCATGCTCTAAATTAATCTGAACTTTAGCCTACATTTTCTGAATCCATTCTGTACAATTATTAGAATCTGTAATGATAACTGCACACTTGAGTGCTGTGTGGGCAAACTTGAGTGAAAAAGAAAAGACAAATATGTGGAAAACGCTCCGTGCTATTTTTCTCTGTGAGACTTAATAGAGCCAACACTGGCTCTCGTGAAGCATAGACAATGAGAGAGGCTGAGAGCTGAGCTTCATTTGAAGCTTTGTCTTGAACCCATTTTAGATGGGGTTTTCTGGATTTAATAGGCATGCCAGTTGAAATAATCACCCATTAGCAGATTTTTCTTTTTTTAATTGACTGTGAGCAATGAAGCGCCATTGGTTTTGTGCACTTCGAATCGAAACAAATGCATCTCTGACCTCTTTGTTACAGTAATAATGAGCTAATGTTGCCCAATCTCTTAGTTCTAATTGTCATTGCTATTAAATGCCGAGTGCACAAATGTTAATGCTAGCGCTCTGTGATGGAGGGAAATGGATTATTAAATTGCATCTGAAAAACAGAGCCATGGTTATCAGTTTTAGTTTAAGTCATCTGCCTCTCTTATTTCTAACTCACTGACTGCTAAGGGTTATGAAGATGAGTTGATTATGGATGATGAGCAGGTTATGAAGATGAGTGGGTTATGGATGATGAGCAGGTTATGAAGATGAGTGGGCTATGAAGAGAAGAGTGTTATGAAGATGAGTGGGTTATGAAGAGGAGTGGTTAATGATGAGGAGTGGGTTATGAAGATGAGTGGCTTGCACAGATCGGTAGCTTAATGAAATGATAACATACCAGATTACTATCAAAACTGGGTCAACATGAAAAGATTGCCTATTACTAATGTGCTGTACAATTTTTCTTCCAGTTTTTTATTATTAAAGCAAAGCACCTCAGTTTTGACAATATGGAGAGTATTATAGAGAGATTGCATGCATACAGTGGCATGAAAAAGTTTTGCCACCCCTGGCCAAATTCCTTCCTTTGTTGATTTTCTAAGTCAGTGTTTTTTTTTTGGAAATTGCATTTGCTGTGTCTTTGGAAGCTAGTGATGACCCTGATGATTACATTTGGGCATTCTGGGGTTTGTGGTCTAAAGAAAATACACTTCAAATAACTTCTGAATAGCTTGTACAGTGAAGTTATGCGCCCGAAGGTTGGTAACTGTGCATATTCCCAGATTATTATTTTTAAAAATGTGATAAATATTATTTTGAGATGCAACTATTTCCAATGGCATATGCAACTGGAGACTGCTGTGCTCAAGGAAAGAAGTACCAGCTTGATATAAATGCAGAGATTTATGTTTATAATTGTGAATAAATGCTGTAAAATTTGCGTTTATACCATGGTATGCAAAACACTAGGCACCCCTGGTCAAATTGCATGTTTTGTTGATCTTCTAATTGAAAATAAGTTGGCACAACCTCTGCATGAAACCGACTTAAACATGACAAATGTTTAATCTGTAAATTTTAATGTACAATTATCTTTTATTTGCTGAATTTAACAGATTGAAAAAAAACAAAACAAATTAAGCATGTGCAAAAGTTTGGGTCTTAGCTCCCAGATGGTTAGATCTCAGGAGATCTCAAAATACTCTTTGCCATCTGGCGACAGCACTTACTGTAGCAGCGATAGGCCATGCCAGTGATGTGCCAGCTTAGGCACGGGTCAGATTCTCAGAGGTGTGGTTCTCGGGTGCATGACGTATTTGACAATAGCGCAACCTCTCGCAGTTCAGCCACTGTCTCATACTGTAGTTCATGTCTGAATCACCTTAAGCCTGTCTTTACAAAATCACATGAACTCAGTGGACACCTAGAAAATTGGTTACGTCCCAAAATGGTGGGTTGGTTGATGTATGGCTCTGAACTACACTTTTTTTCATCAGGCTAATAGCAGAAAGGTGTCAGGCTGAAGCACATAGAAAACTCCAATTAGTGTACAGATAAGTTTGAGTTTCATGGACTAGTCACAGTTGGTGAGTTTTTTTGGCTTGTTTGTTTTTAACTCCCTCTGAAAATAATGTCCAGTGTAAAGCACTGTGTTTGTAACCTTTTACCCATTGTAAATTACACTACACAAAAATAAAGTTTGATTAATTGAATAATTGGCTATTACACCTTTCGAGCCACCAGATGTGCATGTGACCGAGGCCTCAATTACAAAGTCTATATTTAACCTACCCTCTTCCTCATGGAAAAAGTGTTGAAAGTGTGACACCATCGAGATAACATTAGAAAGTGAAGTCAGTAGGTCATCTAAGCAGCTCAGCCAGTAAAACTGGCCACCTTATTGTTATTAAGAAATATGACAGTTGGTGTGAGACTGTGTGGCCTGTGGCCTAAATGTAATTAACATTTTCATCAACTTTTGACTCACAATTAAATGTTTGTATTCAGCAAATGAAATGTAGATTGGCTAAATGAATTAATACATGCGGTAATTTCACCTCTGTTCTTCCTCTCCACTTGTAAACCAGTCCTACTCCAGCTTCCCCTCCAATCTCCCCTCTTTCTCTCTCTCTCTCTCTCGCTCTCTTTCTCTCATCTTCCATCTGTCTCTCTGTCTCTTTTTCTACCCCCCTTTCTCCCCCTGTTTTTCTCTAATCCAGATCCTCCCTTCTTTCCCCATCTCATTCTTTTGTTCAGTAGCCCACGCTGGGAGAAATGGTGCTGTCATTAGTCATGGGTTTATGGGTTATTACAGTGCTGTGTACCTGTGGATGGCAGCACTAGTGTGTCTTTAATCACGCAGGTGTAAATACATAGCGTACAGGTGGTCTTAGTCACATCCAACCAAAGTGTGATTCTTTTGCCATGCTCTAGCTCTGTGTGAGCCTACTCTTCTTCTGAATATTCCCCCACTCTCATTCTCTCTCCATCCTCCACTTCTTCTCATCTGTTCTATTTCTCTCCCCTTCTCCTGTCTGCTGTTTTATCTCTTTTCCTTTTCCATTTCTCTCTGTCCGTCCCTGACCACAAGAGTGCTGTACAACACCAGATCAGCACGTGTGAATAATTAGGGAAATAATTCATATAAGGTTTATATAATTGTTATGTTATTAATAATATGAAGAAGAGGAGGAATATATCACATCTGTCCTAATTCTTGGCCATTACATAATGCTGAGACATTGAGGAGTGCAAGTTATTCATTATTTAGTTTCTATATTAAGCTCTGCACTAACCTTTGTATTCAAGAATTCAGAGAATTTTTGTGTGAAAATTGTTGAGATGAAATGCAGAGACCGCAGCAGTGACAAAGCGCACGGAAGGTTCTGGAACTCTTTGTTCCTGTGTGACGTGGCTTGTGGGCAGTAGTATCGGCAGTTTCATTAGATTATCGGAAATGTGTTTACCGTCGGCTGTAAAACCAAACATGAGTAATGGAGCTGGTTAATAATTGGACCGGTCGAGGATGTTTACAATTACAAGAAACGTCTCAGTGATGCAGACTGGTAGAGGAGGCCATTCATTGTTTGTGAAGGACTTACACTCAGTGAACAGTTGGGTATTTGGGTTACTGTCTGATTCTCAACCAGCAGCTGGTCTTGACCATGGGGTGAAGCAGTGTAGCAATCACATTTCCACCTGAGCCAATGGCCTTCAAATGAGCTTAAGCGGAGACAATGCAAAACTCTACCAATGCAGTAACTCTGTTGATCGCCACATCCTGTCAGACTTACAGGATGATGATTTACTTCTGGTTAAACTTTATTAGCCAGTTCTTTGACTAATGTAATTCCTCTAAATCCATGCTTACATTAGGTATTATAGATTTGAATTGAATTGAATAGATTTATTTCGAACATGTAACAAATAATAATTAAGAAAACAAACACATAAAAAAATGAATGACCAATAAAATGAACAGTAAACATGTAAAGCAAATTCTCCATGAACAAAATAAATAAATATTATGTCCGAAAAGGAGTAGGAAGAAGTATACACTTATATGGTCCTACCCCTTTTCTATAACTTAAATGGTGAACTTCATGTTTATCATATATACACATAAATAATTACCTTCAATTCCATCATATACAACTTAAATATTACGTTTTTATGTTTTTATCAAATATAACTTAAATATTTATATTTGATAAAAACTAAGGTAAATATTTCAGTTGTATATGATGGACTTGTTGTTGAAGACAGTTGGCATTAGATAACAGAAATAGCGGGTCAATGTTTTTTTTTACTGGTTTTACATGTAATTTAAAGCTCTTGATCAAATACATAACTGGGTAAAGTTGCAAAATAAAGCACGATCCCAATTTTTAACTCAGACTTGCTACAGCAGCCAATGATGGAACTCCCTTTTTAAAAATATAAAACAAGTGGAATATTTTTTAATTCTGTTGGATATTTAGTTTTGGAATATCTTGTGATACAGGTTATTTCATATGTAGTCTACACCTGGTCACATTGTTTCAAAGTGGCTTATTCTGATCATTAGGCCATGGGTGGGTGACCTGATCGTTAGGCCATTGCCTGATTGTCTTTCTCTCCTTTCCCCAAAAATCAGTTAGACAATTAAAAAACACACTGAGGCCTTTATCTATGTGTACACATCTTGGATGTCATGGTGTCTCCTCCCTGGAAGGTTTCATTACCTTTGAGGAGGCATTAGAACACAAAGCTACACTAGATTTACAAAAGTATCTGGACAGCCCTTCTAATTATTGGTTTGGGCTATTTCACCTACACTCATTGCTAACAGGTGGATGAAATCAAGCACACAGCCATGCAATCTCTATTGAGAAACATTGGCAGCAGAATGGATCATACTGAAGAGCTCAGTGACTTTCAATGTGGCGCTGTCATAGGATGCCACCTTTCCCACAAATCAGTTTGTCAAATATCTGCCCTGCTAGAGCTGGCCCGGTCAACTGTAAGTACTCTTATTGTGAAGTGGAAAACGTATAGGAGCAACAACAGCTCAGCCACAAAGTGGTAGGCCACACAGAATATGACCGTCGGGTGCTGAAGTGTGTAGCACGTAAAAATCATCTGTCCACACTTGCAACACTCACTACAGAGTTCCAAACTACCTCTGGAAACAACATCAGCACAGGAACTGTTTGTCAAGAGCTTCATGAAATGGGTTTCCATGGCCGAGCAGCCGTACACAAGCCTAAGATCACCATGTGCAATGCCAAGTGTCGGTTGGAGTGGTGTAAAGCACACTGCCATTGGACTCTGGAGCAGTGGAAATGCGTTCTCTGGAGTGATGAATCATGCTTCGCTATCTGGCAGTCTGACCGACGAATAGTGCCAACTGTAAAGTTTGGTGGAGGAGGAATAATGGTATGGGGCTGTTATTCATGGTTTGGGCTAGGCCCCTTAGTTCCAGTGCTATAGCATTCAGTGACATTTTAGAGTATTGTGCGCTTCCAACTTGGAAACAGTTTGGGGAAGGCCCTTTACCGGTTCAGCATGACAGTGCCCCCATGCATAAAGCAAGGTCCATAAAGAAATTGTTTGCTGAGTTTGGTGATGAAGAACTTGACTTGACAATTAAGACAACATGTACAACAGTTTTGCTGGGTATGCACATCAAGCCACAAAAAAAATTATCAAAAATTACAGTCAAAAATCATGTTATATTCAGGGTCTTATTTATAAACGCTTTATGGCTTTTGGTTTATCAGCCTCTGTAACTTGTCTGCCTTTTCTTCATACCAGGTGAAATTCCCTGGGTCAGATTCAGGCTAGTCCGCCCATGTAAGACAGGCAGTTGCCTTGCCAACAAAACAGGGTTCAAACAGAAAAATCTGCCAAGTGGATGTTATGTTTCTGCAGTCCTGTAGCACTCAGTCGGATTTGAAGTCCATATATCTTTATATTTTTATCTTGTGAAGCAATTACCATTTTCACATTTTTATTTTTTTAATGCAGATGATGGTTTGGGATGAGAATTCCAGTTCTTTTTTTGGGTTTGTGAAAGCATAATCTTGTTTAATATGCCTGACATTTTATGGATGCCATTTTCAGTACTGTGGGGGTCACACCTGCAGTGGCTGTGACTCATCCGCAATGTTAGTGAAATGACTCATACGGCACGCAGTTTGCCCGTGAAAAGGAGAAATGAAGTGAGGGTATTCTGCTGAGGAGACTACCACTGCTGTCCTCTATGGAGACGAGATTCATTGAAGACTGCTGCGGTTCCAAAATCCGTTCCCTCCAGAATTTGCAGTGCCTCTGTTGTCTGTGTAAAAGGTCTTTAAGTACTGATGTCTGTTTGTATTTTTTTTGTTTTTTGTTTTTTGTTTTTTTAGATTATTCAGTGTTGCTTTTTAAGTTTTTCGCCAGTGTTTCAAAAAAGATGTTCAAAGGTGTGCAGGATAGTTAAGAAATCAAGTTTTAAAGTGGTGCTCTGCCTCATTTTTGTAATCTAATGAAACTTTCGTAAAATGATTGCCAGGAAATATGAATTTTGCGATAGGCTAGAAGTTGGGTATTTTTCAAAAATTATAGGAAATGGATTTGGACACAACAAATTTTGAACAGACCATTATATAGTGCAATACCATGTCCAAACACCACTATCCATATTCAATGGAAGGAAAGAAAGTTTACAGGTCTTGCACATGCATGTGTGTGTGTGCGTGCATGCATGTACCAGTTGGTTGACCTGGAGTCATCAATAGTAGTGTGCAGCATTTTAAAAAGGCATTTTTGGGGGCTGTAGTGGGCGTGGCTAGGATGTGAGCCAGCAAACAGCCGGTTAAGCACACCTATGGGTTGTGACATATAATTGTGCACCACTACATATGTGATGTAGGTCTGCTGCACATTTTGAATCATGGTTCTCACAGGTAGCTTCGTACAACAAGAGATATGGTCAGCCTGCGGAGCTAAGGACCAGGGTCCAGCGGCCAGTGGAACTAATCACGCTCTTATTGCTTCTCCAGGGGTGAGATCGCTTTCTGTAGCGGACGAACACGCGCTAACTCTCACCACTGACCGCCGCTGTGTTCTCCCCCTCCAAACAACCGCTGGGACCTCAGCCCAGTGATAGGCATCGGTCGTATTATCCCAGTCACGGCATCACTGTTAGGGGGGTAGATCTGTGAGGGCTCAGTGAAGGAAATCACACGGCCCGAAGGAAGGAGCAAAGACCAAAACATTGAGCTTCTAGAATGTCCCCTTGAAGGCCTTATTAATAAAGCAGTGTATCACAGCAAAGTCTAATAGAGCATCAGAGCATCAACATTATTTCTGCCATTCAATATATGGCCATGTGTAGCAAAAGCACATGTATTTTTGACAAATATATTTGACATTTGTCATCTTGATGAGCAGTGCTTTCCAGCACATAAAGTAGAGACTTTTAAAAAGGCAAAAGTTTTTCAATAACCCTAAAGATAAAAAGTTTACAGATGCAGAGCATCGGCTTATAAGTTATGCTAAATGATATGTGTCCACCTAGTATTGCTAATCATCAAGTACTATTATTCAGTGCTTTAGTTGATATCTGCGATTGATTCACGTGACAGAACTTCCTTGCTTTATCTGTTATTGGTAAAAACCAGGACAGAGCTAATCCTCCAAACTCACATGGGTTCATGAGTTATGGCACTGGCACCACTAGTTTGCTTCAAAGAGTATGTTAAATTGCCGTTGTTTTGACTGTTTTCATTATTACTGCATTTTCGGAAAACAAATCCATCCTTTTTTTTTTTTTTTTAATAAAAAGTCGATCTTATGAAATGAAAGAACCTCCACTTAGAGAATTTCTGCGGAAGCTTGCACTTCCTCAGCCTTGTGAGTCTTAATGTATGCGTGCTTGTGCTCTCTTGGTTAAGGGCTTCGGCTGGGGATCGTGCAGTGTCTGTTTCTGGGAAAGGTCTGATGAAGTCTTTTATTGAGTGTTTATTGAGTCGCTGAGGATTGTGGGGTAGAGCTCAAGCTCATAACCCTTTCTGGTAAAATATTCTCCTCAAAGACTGGCCAGCATCCACGTTCACAGGACGATGGAAATTCCCTGCATAACAGAAGGAAAGGCAATGGAAAAAGGATCATCACATGAGATGTGCATCGCCTGCAGTGTCTAAAATGCTACACGGCACTTGAGAAAACCTTCTTTTGCTTTACATTGTGCAGATTGCTTGGGTATAAGCTCTTTTGAACATTGCTTTTTTTTGTCCATTGGAATGGTTTTATGAGCCCTCTGTACAGACGTAAGTCATTTTCAGTCTGGTATTGATATTATATTCCAACATGCAGAGATTTTCTTTCAAGGGCCAACTGTAATGCAAATACCTTGAATGAAGATATCTTGTGCATCCATAGAAAAGTGAAATATCCAGTGATATGTACTGAATTGCATTCACAGATGAATGCAATGTTTGACTATATTTCCTGAATTGCTGCTCCACGCTTTCCTAAGGTGTGTCAGGCCCAAAGAATTTATAGATAACAGAAAACAGATGGCTTTGGCATCTTTTTCATGGTTCCACAAAAGAGCAGTTTCATACTGATGACGTCAGCATTCAGATTCATAACGAGCAATGCCACGACCAGGGCTGCCAGTGATAATTATAGTCATCATTTTAACATGCAACAGGTTTTCCACAATATGCCCTTTCCATTGCTGCTGTTCAAATTTAAGCTTGCAGAGAGCCCATGCATACACATTCCCACTCAGTATGCAATTAACAGAATGCCTCCACAAGCCAAATTACAGGAATCCATCAATATTATCTTAAACCAGTGTGTTCTCCTTCTGAGCAGCCAGTGCCTTTCGGATGAAAGTCTTAGACCGACTCTCTATCTGCTTCGATTTAACTTGAGGAAATTATTCAAAAAGGTTTGAAAATATGAAACATTTATGAATTGTTTTTACATTCAATACTACAGGAGCAAGCGGAAGTAATGGTTTTAGTTTGAGAACACTAGAGATTAATAAATAACAAATCCCATATGTCCATGCGTGAAAGTGCTGAATAAGGATGTAATTATTGTCCTCAAGGGGAAGATTGAGATCCACCAGTGGCTGTGTAATTACATTGATTTTCAGAGACAGAAAGTTTTTGAGGAGGCTATATTGTTATTAGTGCCATCTGTAAAGACTGCTTTATGTCCCTGTCTTTCCAGATGACACAGTTAGTTACCCCAGGAAAGCTATCCAATAGAACAGGCATATGTTCATCTCTAGCGCATTGCCTGGAAGGAGAGGTTACAGTAAAGATTGTTTAGACTCAAAATATACCCACCTCCAGGGTTCTTCTTGTCCTCTCTGCTTCTTAACTACAGGAGTTCCCAGTCTGGATTTCAAGATTTCAGTCACCATATTTCAGTACAGTCCATTTCCACTATATTGTCTTTGGTCAAAGCCCCTTAATTGATTTTCAGAAGTCACGTCAATTTTTTTCAGGTTTAATAGCGCTTAAAGACAGAGCATTTAACATTCAGAATTCATTGAGTCTCTAGATTCCGTTTTCATAGTTTTTATGTTTTCAAAATCGCATTCTGCCATTTGACAGGTTTTAGCTAGTTTTAGCCAGCATTGAGTTTACCCGTTAATAGATTTACTGACTCTCACCACCA
The DNA here is from genome assembly GCF_018555375.3 of Anguilla rostrata. Classification (NCBI taxonomy): domain Eukaryota; kingdom Metazoa; phylum Chordata; class Actinopteri; order Anguilliformes; family Anguillidae; genus Anguilla; species Anguilla rostrata. The sequence goes on along the minus strand of NC_057946.1, from coordinate 35,008,970 downwards.
GATAATTTAGGCTCACTCCAAGTGGAGCCACAAGTGCACATGCCTCAAGAAGCTGAAACTGACCAGTGGTTTATTAGCATCCCAGGAAGTTGAGCAGACTTACTGTATCTTGCGTCAGAGTGTCAGATTTTGTCAGGTTCCTCGTAATTTCTTTTGAGAAACCCAGAATTAGGGTAAGGGATCTATTCATGGACATTTAATGCAAAAACAGGCACATATTTGTATAATTATGGAACTTCTTCTACACACTCTCAAAATAACATACAGAAATGTGACCCAATATCCAGTTCACATGACCATACCCCAGACACCAGCAGAATTACTAGGAAATAACGGGAATTAGAGAAAAGGGAATTCATAATCCAAATATTATTGAAATAAATGAATACAATGGCATTTAACAGTTACGTGTTTTTCATAATTTTATATAATGTTGCACATGTTATACAAATGAACATCCCTGATGCTTTGACAAGGCTGATTTTGTTTTGAACACACAAGATCTAGATCTGGATAGAGATACGGAGGTTCCCACAAGACTTCTTTATTAAATTAAAGGGAAGTCATAGGCTTTGAACAAGCCTCTACCCTGCTCTTTCGAAATGTCACCCACACCACTTAAATCACCACCAGGTTTGGGGTTGGCGTCAGTTAGACGGTACAGTTAGTTGGGACAGCCTGAAGGGGCCTGCATCTTCCCCCTCAGCCTTGGTCAAACGCAGAGGGCAAGGTGAGAGCCATTAAAGAGATACACCTGAATGAGGCAGAGGCATCACTACCGTTCTGAACCACTGGATGGCACCACTGAACTACTTGGCAACCAAGCCTACTTAGACAGTTCAGTGCAAAAGCATCTTTGATTGCGAAAATAAGCCTCGATAATCATGACCACAGTGTTAATGAAGTATCTATTTCACTTCTCAAATAGGGTATATCCAATGTTGCCATACAGGTATTGACTTTGCCATGCGCTATGTGATGGGCCATGCAGGTAAGGCACCAGTAAATCGGTAGAGAACTATATGTGTGTGTTTCTTAAGCTGCGGTATGGCTATGGCCTGTACGGTGGGTGTTTTGTGTGTCAGCCTCCTGCGTAAATAAGGTTAGACATATTTGTTATTTTTGTTGCAGGGAATGTACTCTGGTTACATATTGTAGTAAATGAGTGAATTTCTCGTAGTGATCAGTTTCAAAACCCAGCATTAGTCCGCACGTGAATTATTAAAAATGACCTATTTGTTGTTGCATTGACTGGCAGATTCTCTGTAGATATTATCAGATCAAAATATTTAGCCATTCGGATCTAGTGGATCAATTTAAGAAATGTTTACATTCAGTGACATATGTATTTACATATACTACATCCATGGTACTGATCTTTTCAGACAAACATTTCTGATATATAAAAAATAAAAAATAAGGTAACTGTACTCATACACACAACGTCTGGAAATTATAGATAAGGTTCTCTGATCCTTGGAGGGTTCTTGTTCTCATTTCAGTGCACTAGTTCCGAAAACAAACACAGTTACTTCCGATATCTCCTTCTGGGAACATGACACAGAGTGCTGTCCATGACAAACAACTTCATTACAGACTGCAGGTCACCATGTTCTTATGAGAATAGCTTCATTTTTTTCAATAAAAACAAACTTGATTCTGAGTAAGTCTGGCTTTTTCTAAATGCCGCTGAAATATAGAACAGGGCTACGTTCTATAAAAATATGTTTACACATATGGGGAATATTAGTGCAGAGCATAATTTTAAAATGGTTCATAAATGGAGAACTTTAGCGTAAGTAGACAGATACTATCTAGCGCCATCTTATTACAGTGGAGGCCTATGAGAATTTTTTCGAAATTAATGAAACACAAGACCCTAAGGGCTACTGTTTTTTTTTTCAGTTTGACCCTTCATGATATTATGTTTTATAAATATATTTAGCATTCTGTACTGAGTCCAAATGTAAGTCTGTATATTGCATGCCGTGTGCCAGTGCGGCTCAAATGAATTCTGATAATATGTGTTATGGTGACTTATCTGTTGATTCAGCTGGAGTTTGTTTACCATGTCTGTCTGCTGCAATAACTGAGCTATTTTAAGTAGTGGTAAGATTGAATTTGTATAAGCCTTGTTAAGCCTCTCTGTGTGCAGCAGGGCTGTCTTGGCGTTGGGATGAAGCAAAGGGAGGACCGGCATGCTTTCGGACACATCCGCAGGTCCACAGCAGACTTGTGCCTGTGCTGACTGTGGAAGACTGGGATTCACAACCTCAGTTCTGAGGGACCCCTATGTGTGGGATCCTTAATCTCAGTTCTGGGGGACCCCTATGTGTGGGATCCTTAATCTCAGTTCTGGGGGACCCCTGTGTATGGGATCCTTAATCTCAGTTCTGGGGGACTCCTATGTGTGGGATCCTTAATCTCAGTTCTGGGGGACTCCTATGTGTGGGATCCTTAATCTCAGTTCTGGGGGACCCCTGTGTATGGGATCCTTAATCTCAGTTCTGGGGGGTCCCTATGTGTGTGGTTCTCAAGATCAATCTTGGGAGACTGCTATTTATGGGGTTCTCAAACTCAGTTCTGGGGGCCCCAGTGTATGCTGGTTTTTTTATGCAGCCAGTCCCTTGGCTGATGATAATGTATTTAAGTTCTTCCACACTGTTTCCTTAAACTTGTTTAAAAAATAGCTTGTTGCCATTTGCCCTGTGATTGAACTCTTCCTTTTCTACAAATGGCTTAGTGTTAGTGATGACGTGTCCACACTTTTGCAGTCCAGACCCTGCTGATTTCACCTGTCAGTCTATAATTTAATCAATGGTAAATATGACCTCTTTGTAAAGGAATGATTTACTGTACCATAGAACACAAAAGACATAAAATGATCAATGGGCATGTCTAACTTAGAGCCAATTAACAGCTTGCTATAGGTAAGAGGTGTGAGCTCTGGTTGAAATGAAAACCAACACACGCAGTTCATAACTAGGAGTTTGAGATCTGCTGGTGTAAGGGGCAGTGTACGCTAGGCTGCTGTGCCGCTAGTTAGCGCCCTCTGAATCCAGCAGGACATAATGGCAGAAGGACAGGCTATTCCAAAAGTGATTTTTCCTGATTCATTGTGAAATGCTGATATTCAGACCCTGGCTCAGATTCAGTCAGCATTTGTTATTGAAGTTTTAGTGAAGACTTTAAAGCAGTAATTATCTTTTTTTCTTTGAAAACATAGTTTTGTCATTTCAGCAATCAGTAAAACTAACTCAACCAACTGAGCTCTTGAGCAACTGAGCTTTGCAAATCTCTCATTTACTTGTAAGTCAATTATAAGGCCAAAGGTTGATTGAATACAGGGCTTTAAGTGTCTCTGGAGGCCACTGGTGTCCTCAGATACCCTGGATCAGTAATGTTTATTATCCCGCTTTCTAGTTTTATACTGATGCCAGCCTGTTTGAGTTTGTTGTCAAGCAAACGTGTGTGCAGTGTGCAGTTTTTGGTTTGACTGTGACATCTGACTGGGTATAGTACATTAGCATTACAGGATTTCAGTGATTCCCTGGTTAACTTGTGTGCACTTGCTTGACCGCCATGAGACCTGAGATGTATGGTGCTCCAGTCCGATCTCCTTGAATAGGTCAGTGTGCTGTGCTGAATAGCCTCTAAAGGAGAAGATTTAGGTGAGATCAATAGCTCCGTTAGCAATACATAAATACCTATGCACTAGTCGTAGTGTATGGCTCATTCACCCTCAGCGAGTCCACTCATTATTTTCTTAACATATACAGGCAAAAATCATGAATGCATTCAGTTGCAAAATACCTCCCAAAAATGCGTCTATAGACAAATCCATAACAAAACGGTGGAGGTGCAGATTGCTTTGCAGGTGTCACAGAGGTAACCATACAAAAAAGAAGTGAGAATCCTGGATTAGTTATAAAACACATACAGACAAATATATAATAAATACATGTGTTTTAAATGCAATCTGTACTTAGTTCTTAGCAGCTGAATGAATCCACATAAAATATGCTGCATAAAAAGAAGAATCTGTCTGGGACTTTGAGCTGAAAAATGCCAGCTGTCCCTCATCCCAAAACAAACAAAACCAGAAACAGAATTCCCAGGTTAACCAACAGCACACAAACCCTCTTACTGTACATCATGAAACAAAATTAATAAGCGACTAATGAGTCAGATTACTTGACGTTGCCGTCACAGAGGTGCCTCCTGCCTGACAGTGCACAGATGTTCTGTTCCGACAGGAACCTTGCGCTCCATTGTTCTGGATTTATTTACTCTGGAGTGCCTGGGAGTGCACGGGACGCTATCGTTTTCTCCGTTTGATCACATCGCTCTTCAGAAGTGGAACCATGTGGATTGGCTCCTAAGGAATCAGCGGCAAAATTAAACGACAAATTACGCGGCAGAAACAGACGTCCCCCTGGGTGAGCCTGTGCCTTTTCCTTCGCTGAGGTAATTTCATAGGGGTTAGGAGACGGCTGGCGGTGTTATTGATGTGGACTTACCTGAGCTTTCCACCTGGCTTTGTCGTTATTACCCTCTGCTTCACGAAAGGACAAACGAAAACAGAAACCTGGAACCATGCTCCTGGGGTCTGCATGCTGACCTGACATCCCCTCGTGCAAGTCAACATTTGCCTGGCTTTACCACTGAAAAGGAAACATTAACATTTTTTTTCCTGAGAGCGCACCCCAGAAAAAAAAACCATTGGCCGAAGCAAATGAAATAAATGAAAGCTCATCATTCTGGCACAGCAGAATGCAGCGATCTGTCTCCCTTAGGAGTCCTTGTAGTGGCAGCGGGTCATTTCTTGTGACTGTGCCCATTAATTTGAATTAATTTGAGTTTGGTTTGAACGTAAGGGCTGATTTGGTAAGCGCCGTGGCAGATATGTATTTATCCAGATGAGCCCTGTTGATTTTTTGCTTCCTGACCAAAAGGTAGCAGCTTGAACAATCACACAATAAAATACATCACAGCACAGTGAAATGCACAACGGCCTTAAAACAGAAGATCTTTATGATCTTCCAGCTTGCTTGCATCTGTTCTTCCTTTGGCAGGTGAGGTGCTGGTGGCCTGTAAACCACTGGCCAAGCCGTACAAAACTGAAGATATTTCATTTTAACATCAGTTGAAAAGAGCCTTTTACAGATTTTTTTTCATTTCAAGACTGAGTTACTGCAACCAGACAATCAAGCATTACAGTAATGCAACTGAGAGGTTACAAAGGCATGAATCTTTCTGTAGCATCCTATAGGGACCTTTTCCTCAATTTAGATATGCTCCTCAGGTGAAAAAGGCCACTCTTGTGATATTATTAATGCGGGTCTGAAGGGAGAGATCTGTATCAGTAATCACACCAAGGTTTTCATCAGCTGAATTGGTTAACACAGAGATAAGTTTAAAGTAAGTAAGTATAAGAATCTAGCTCTCAACAATTTGGGGCCTACTACTAATATCTCAAGGAATTCTCTCAATTCAATAACTGGAAAGTTTGGGTCATCCAGGCCTTTATCCCTCTAAGACAAGCCTCTTGTTCGATAAGCTGAGCAACTTTGCTGGGTTTAGCTGGTACATAAAGTTGCATGTCATCTGCATAACAGAAGTAGCAGTGGCATCATGTATGCTTATAATGTCCCCAAGAGGAAGCATGTACTGAGAAAAGAGCTAAGGACCAAGAACAGATGCATGTTGTACACCAAAGTTTATTCTTGAGCACTCAAATGAACCCATTATTTACACTCTAAATTGTTTAAACCAAAGTAATGAGGCAGCACATCAATGAAGTTAGTAATAGTGTAGGTAGTCATAGTATGACCATTGTACATCCTAGATTCAGTTTTTATAATGGGTGGGCTGATTGCACATGCAGAAAAATAAGAAAATGATCGAAAAGAATAAGACTTGGTGAATTTCTAAATCACTCATGTCAGTACCAAAACAAGACCAAATCTAGAGTATGTCTTTAATGTGTGGGGCCAACAATGTTTTGTGTAAAACCAGTTGATTCTAAAAGTCACAAACACAGATGTAAAGGAGTCATCTGCATTTTCAACATACGGGTTACCACCACTTTCTCTTAGCAAACAAATGAGCAAAAAGAGTACAGGCCAGGTAATAATAATAATAATAATAATAATAACAATTATTATTATTGATTTTTTTATTTTTTAGGGTTAAGGTTAGGGTGAGAAAAACAGTGTTAGGGTTCAGGTCAGTTTAGGGTTAGGGTTACAGTTAGATTAGAAAAAATCTTTCTTTCCCAAGTTACCGATTATGAGGGCCCCTTGGGAAAGAAGAGTTTGTCCTGGTTATTCAGTTGACTGGAGCTTTTAAGTATGAAGTATTTGGTCCCTCTTGTGTTGAAGTTTTATGTGCATTGTTTAATCCGTCTGGGAATATTGTGTTCACTTTTATGATCCAGAGTTTTTCTGCCCTACGTCTGTCTTCTGGTGTCCAGTTAGTGTTTGTTTCCAGGCTTGATATTCCTAGTGCCTCAAGTCCATGGTGAAGGAAATGAGCCACTAGGTGTATATTTGCATCACTATGGTTTTTAATGTGTTGTGCTAATCTAGTCCTTATCTTATTCCCTGTTTCTCCTACGTACAGTGCCTACACTTTATGATATAGACGCAGTTTTGTGTTTTGACTGTGTGTGTTTGTTTAACTATGAAGGTTGTGTTTGTAGTGCTGTTCTTGACTGTTGTGGCCTGTTTGTAAAATACCAGGCCTTGTGTGTGTACCATGTTGATTTTTGGTAGTTTGCTGCTTGCCAGATGGTCCTTGAGGTTTTCATGTTTATTGTAAATGGAGATTATCTTGTAGTCCTGGAACGTGTTTGCGTTCTGTAGGGTCCTGGCCAGGTTTTGCTTGATTTTTTTATTAGCTGCTTGGCTAAATGCTGAGTAGGTGGTAAGCCGTGGGATTATTTGCCTTGTGTCCTGTCCTTCGGATCTGTCTGAGGAAATATCTGGAGTACCCCCTTGGTTTTAATGCATTGAAGAGGGTTTTGGTGGCCTCTTCAAAATCTTTGTGGCAATTCTAATAAAGCCTTTAACAGAGTTAATCCCTGATTGGGATTTGATCAGGCCCTTGTTTAAGGTGGAGACTGTTCTTATGCAAAAGTGCATGTGTGTGTCTAGTGTGTGTGTGTGTGTTTGTGCTTGGGGAAATGGGGGTCTCATATGTGGTTGTGTCCAAGAAATATAGCCCATAGCCATGCCTCAAATCTCTAAAAAGAATTCTTGGTTGAATTCAAAGTTGTTTTTAGTGAGGCTGATTTCCAGGAGCTGTAGGGGAGCTGTATCTGGACGGTTGTTGTCCAGGTACTTGTCCGTCCAGGTTTTTACAGCTGTTAGTCCTGCTGCTGTGTTTGTGTTTGTGTATAGGCTGTCAATGTCTATGGTGAACAGAATGACTTCCTGTGGATTTTTGTTTAGGGGATATCCAACCCAGTGACTGTATTAAAGTTGGAAATGTTTATTTTATTAGAAATTTAACTAAGCAAGGCACATCATAGCATATGCGCAGCTCTAACTTTCCCAAGATTGTCTTCTATGTATTTTTGGTCAGTTAATTTTTTTTTCTACAATAAGAAGTTTAGAATTGGCTGGGTTTGTGAGATTTGCTGTTCTTTTAACTGTATAACTGGATAACTGACTAAATTATTTACAAGTGATGAACTTGAAATTGAGTACTTTGCTGATGGTAATATACTGTAGAGCGACTTTGCATTTGCATTTGCAGATTCACGGTATTGTGTGACAGGACAGTTGAAAGGCAGGGAGATAGGTGCAGGGGGTAAGAATGTGGATTTACTGAAGGTTTTCTTTTTGGCTCAGAGGAGGTAAGAGATACCTGAGGAATTCACAGTCTGTCTGCTACGGAAACAGATGAGTCACAAAGTCACAAAGTGCTTCACCTCACCAAGAGTCACCACGTCTCGCTCTGCATGGATTTAGGCACAGGTGTTAAAGTAGGTTTCATTTACTACAATTTTAGAACCAGTTTGACCCAATACAATACAACCAGTGTGTAAGTTGTATTATCATCCATGCTCCCTGAACAGACTAGTTCTCGCAGTGCTGAGGTAAAACCTTAGGGTGTCCACATTACATGAAACATAGTTACAGTAGAACCTCTGAGATGCAAACACGTCTTTAATGGAATTCATTCCTTACTCTGAAAAAAAAATAGTTTTTGCACTGTGGCAGTGGGGGGCAGCAGAGAATGTTCAGCAATAAAGCCGAATACTAATGGCCCCCAGAAAACCGGTAATTCCTATTTTTAATCAGGAAAAATCTCATCCCTGCCTGTTATATGAATCAGACATTTGAACCCATGATAATCATTTATCTAAGTAACCACGTACAGTAAGAGCAGGTAAGGAGACTCTGAGGTGCAGAGGGGGCTGCGTGTGTAGTGGGTGTCTAGGTGAAAGACTGAGCCCGATGTCAATCTCAGTCAGTCATGAGGTGTGTGAATAACCTCATCAGCAATGCAGCGCTACATTTGGAGTCCGAGCCCAGTATTCTGTACCCCTACGCTGAATTCTCTCAGATCATCTTATTAACCCCTGAGTTTTCCAGAATGGACCCGGTGACCCCGTCCACAGACACAGAACCACCCCGCCCTTCAGCTGTAGTGCTCTAAATGAGACGGCTGTCTCAAACTGATGCTCATTCTGCAGTATTTTACTGTAATTTCACCAAGTAGGTTGACTGAGAAGCAGATCTCAGTCAAAGTGACCAACGACCTTCGGTATGCACTTATTGTATGTCGCTTTGGATAAAAGTGCCAAATAAATGTAATGTAATGTGACGAACTGGGGAATCAAAGTGAGTGGGTAATGCCTGAGACTGTGTAGGCAGTCAGATGCAGGGGGTGATTAGGTGGCCAGATGTAACTGTAAACAGATTGTTTTGGGGTCAATTTAGTCAGGATAACCCCCTTACTCTTTTGAAAGGAGGGCTGTGGGATCCTTAATGACCAGTGAGTCTCCATGAGCCAGGACCTTATTTAATTATCTCCTTTTACGTTTGACGTTTCCTACAGTATCCTCCTCCCATCACTGCACTGGGACATTGGAGTTTATTTAGTTGAGAGGGAAGAGAAACCCTAGGAATCTGGCCAGACCCAGCAGTGCCAGGTTATAAGCCTGATAAGTGAGGCTAGCTGCAGTGTAGTATAACGGTTACTTAGCAACCACCTATCAGACCATTGCTGATCTTGATCCTGATCTTGAGTGCCTCACCTCTGCTGTCTGAACTTGTAATTTACCTGCCTTGAGCAAGGTGCCTAAGCTGAACTGCTTCAGTAAATATCCAGATGCGTGCACACACACACACACACACACACACACACACACACACACACATACCCACAAGTAAGCAAGCACGCACACATTGATGTCAGTCTTTTACTTCTGTGACAGATTACAGATAACTGCCTTTTTTGAATTCTCTATAATCTGGTTGAAGATCAGAGCAGTTGAATGGACACATAGGCTATGGAAGGTGCTTGATCCATCCATGCTCTGTATACAGTTACTGTTGTTCTATTGCAATATTTTATCTGGATAAAATTTTTACATCAAAATTCACGTGAGTATTCAGTATTCAGCAACAGGGCATTTTAGATAGTGTGGTGTTGTTCCCAGAGAAACAGTGATAGGAGATTAAAGGGGGAGGGAATTTACGCTTCACCAAAACAAATATTTAACCACAGGTAAATTCACAGAGTGTTGGAAGAGCACAGTGTTTTAATAAATTTATCATGTAAGATGTGCTTCAATGGAAAACAGGAAAATATAAAAGACCAAAAAGGGACAAATTAGCAAAAAAAATTTAAATGTCATTTTTTAAATTCATATTGATAGGAAATCACATTCGTTTTACAATTACAGTGAAAGAATTGAATATCATTGTGTGTTAAGAAATTTATTTTTTTATTTATTATAAAAAAGGTGTTTCAGTAGAAAACTACTATTTATATCTAGAAGGTGAAAAAATAACAAAGGAAATATGAGTTTTTGGACATCATATTTATGTAACAACCAAAGGGAAATAAATGCATGAAAATGTGTTAGAAGAAATGTATGTTCAAAAAAGGATTTCAGTGGAAAACAAAAAATAAATAAAATAAACAAGACTATAGTCTGATGTTCAAAAAGTGAAAGAATTTTACAAAATTTAAATGTCATTTTTTGATTCAGGTGGATATAAAATCATGTTAGTTACACAACTATGGTGAAATAAATTAATGCAAATGTTTTTGTTTTTTTTAATTATGATGAAAAAATATGTATCAGTGGAAATCAACAGAATATATAAGCCTATGTTGTTTTATGTCCAAAAAATGCAAAGAATTTTGTCATATTTTATTCAGATGAGTACAAAATAATGTTAATTACACAACTATGATAGAATAAATTATTACAAAGTTATTACAAAAAATGTGTATCAGTGGAAATAAATAAAAAAATATATAAGCCTATAGTCTTTTTTCCAAAAAGTAAAAAAATCTACATGTCATATTTTTATTCAGATGGATAGGAAATCATGTTAGTTACACAACTACCGTGAAAGAAATTAATACAAATGTGTTTTAAGAAAATTATAATGAAAAAAGTTTCACTGGAAATCAACAAAATACATAAGCCTAGTCTTATGTCCAAAAAGTGCAGAGATTGCACAAAAAATAATTTAATGTAATTTTTTGGATAGGACATTGTATTTATGTAACAACCACAGTAAAATAAATGGAAAGAAATGTGTTTGAAGAAGTTTATGTTCAAAAAAGACTTTAATTGGAAAGCAAGAAAATATGTAAGACTATAGTCTCATGTCCAAAAAGTGTAAAAATAACAAAAAAATAAAATGTATTTACTCCGTTAGGTTATCAGGTATATCTTGCCACCACAGTGAAATAAATGCATAAAAACTGGTCTGAAGAAATTTATGTTCAAAACATTTTTTCATTGGAAATAAAGAAAATACATAAGAATAGTATTATTTACAAACAATTGTAAAAGTTTTTAAAATGCCATTTTTTGATTCAGATGGACAGGAAATCATGGTGATTACACAACTACAGTGAATGAAATTAATCGAAATGTGTTTTATGAAAATTCTGATGAAAAACATGTATCATTGGAAAACCACTAACTACACAAGACGTCCAAATAGGGAAAAAATGTTAAAAATAAATAAATAAATAAACAAATAAAAGATCTAGCCATCATGAAATAAATACAGATAAAATAACATTTTAAGAAATATACAATGAAAAATCAACAACATATGTCTTATGTCATAATCTTATGTCCAAAAAGTGAAAAAAAAGCAACTTTAATATCATGATTGTTTTACTCAAAAGGATAGGAGATCATGTTTATGTAACAACCATGGTGAAAGAAATGAATAGAAATGTATTTTAGGAAATTTATAATAAAAAATGTGATTCAGCAAAAAATAACAACAAACGAAAGACTATATATAATGTTATGTTCAAAAAGTGAACAAATTGCAAATTTATTTAAAAATATTAAGCAAATGCAGGAAAATGTGTTCTAAGAAACTCATGTTAAAAAGTGGCAAACAGTTTTTCAGTGGCAAACAGCAAAATACGTAAGATATACTTGAGGAGTCTTATAACCAAAATGTAAAAAGACATGCAAAAAAATTTTAAAGTGTCCTTTTTTTAAGTCAAATGGATGGGGAATAATGTTAAATTAACAACCACAGTGAAATAGATGAATAGAAGAAATCAGACAGATGTACACAAGAGCATCTGAACCCACACTTATGAGTGAGCAGCTGACGTTTGAGTGGGATTATAAATGGATTGGAATTACAGTCAGAACATTACACCGCCACACTCATGTGCTTCAAGGGTAAAATATGATTGCTCCATTTTAAATGCATTATAGTCTGTTTTTACAGATCCTCATTCACTGTACTCTGTAATCAAATCAAGTCCAGTAATAGCACTGTACAATGTGCAGCTTTAGTGCCAGCTGCCTTAACACAATTTTTTTATATACATTTTGTGTGCGTGTACTTGCGTGCGTGTGTGCTTATATCTTGATGTTTCTATGTCAAAATGTTCTGCTTCTCAGAACCACTTAAATGGCTGGTACCAATGAAATGTCAGTCTCATTTGTGTGTGAATGTATGTGTGTGTGTTTGAGTGTATGCATGTATGTGTGAGAGAGCGAGAGGTGGGTGTGCAATGTGGAACAGAATCAGGTTAAACAGTCAGTATCTCACTGTGTATCCTATATCTATCTATTCAAATGAGCCCTGGTCTAGTTTATATCTACCTCACTTATTTCCTTACTTGATAGAGGTATTTTTACATTGATACCTTTCTAGACAATACATTACAGTAGTCAGGGTCTTTGGATGGCAGTGTAGTTTAATGGTTAGTGAACTGAGCTTATAACTGAAATGCTCCAGGTCTAATTCCCAGGTGGGGTCGCTGCTGTCGTACCCTTGAAAGGAATTACTTCAATAAATATTCAGTTGTATAAACGGGTTGTATGAACGAAAATATAAGCTATACAAGTCCCTGTGGAACAGCGTCTGCTAAATGCTTAAATTAATCCTCCAGTTTGTCTTTTAGAGATAAAAGAGAATACTACTGCTTTATTTAGCTGTTTATATGTGTATATTATTACTTTCACACATGGTTGTAAGTGGTGTTGTTAAGGCCAAATCAGTCGACTTGGAGTTCCACTAATGCACACCTTTAAAAGAAATTAGTCTGATGTAGGGGTATTTCATGTGTTGCTGTTCAGAAATACCCTTTGTTCCTCCCTGAGAACAAATGCCAGTGTTTTGGTGTATGTGCCTTTTGTCTTGGTGAGGCTGGCTTTTCAGCATTGTAAATTCTGGAACTGGCTCTGAGTATGATTCTCTACTGCAGACAAATGAGAGGTCACAAACCCCCCAACACTGAGCATCCTGCTCTGTGTCTTCTCACATCGAGCTCGAGCCGGAAACGAAAAACCGTGCGCCTTCCAGAGGATCTGAGCTACGCTCACTGGAAAATACATTTTGGAAAGATTGTGATGTTAAAAAAGAGTTGTTTGCTCTCTGCCAGAAACATAAATCACACATAGAGTGAAAACTGAAAGTAAGATGTTGGCAAACAGCATCAGGAGTAAGCATCAACAATTTAATTTAAATCCAGCTCTCCAAGTAATCCCTTGTTTAATTATTATTGGTTGTAGGTTTTTAGCAATGGGGGTAGACTGGGTCATTCTGAGACATGTCCATGAGGTAGAATTAGTCGACAGAAAGATGTTTCTCAATATTCTTTATTTGAACCACTGTAATTGGCTTTGTGGCGCACACTGGAATTGACAGTTGTTTAATGTTGGTTTCATGTCTGAAATACAATTGCGCATGGTCACAAAAAGTCAGAAAAGCTTCAGTGTAAATTTGTGTTTCCTAATAGGGAAATAAGGTTTCTGTAAATGTGGTGAACTCACACTTTCGGTTTGGAAACCATTCATTATTTGGGCGCTCACTGTGAATTTATACAGTGGGGATTCGCTTAATTTGTCAGGATTGCATTTTAGTCTGCTTTCCCGTTAAGGAATTATTCAGTGGTACGTACACATTCCTGGCACATATGTACAATATTGAAATAGAACATACATTTTGAAACTGATTGCAGTCTCAGGGTGGATTATAAGCATGCACACACCAGAGCATTTGAAAATCTCTGTGTAGTCTAAACTTGACACCTAGAAGGGAATTTGCAAAAAAAAAAAAAGCATATAAAATAGTTGCATTTAGTCTTAGAGGCATGTCTATGCAATGGCTTTCTTTTGTTGGATGCAGGCCAGTTGCGTTTGTACATTTTGAATAATTTGTACTGGCATGACTAGGTATGAACCAGCTAAAAATGTAAATTTTTAGCTACATTATGAGCATCTGCTGGATGCATATATATTTACATCATAGTATTTGATGATGGATTGTATTTATTTAGCACTTTTCAGATGATCAGAGGCAGTGTCAGACTAATCACTTCAGCTCTTCCGCCACTGGTCCAGGATCAGACTAGGGGGAGCGTGAGTGATATCTACTGCAGTGTACTCTGAACATCTCTATAAAGCAGAATGGTTTCTGTAAATGGTTGTGGCAGAACATCCTGCTGACAAGATGGAGGTGGATTCTCATCTCGTTTTCTATCTATTGTTTTTTGGTCCATAGTCCATTTGACTTGGGAACTGTTTGGCCTCCTGAATTTGAATTTTGTCATTTATTAGGCATTCCGAAGAACTATCCAGGCTGTATAAGGGTGAGTAAATAATGATTTTGCATTTCGCCACTCAGGAACACGTGTTTTGAGGTTCCCTCACCAACTCTTCAGGAGCTGCTGAGGCACAGTTTCAACGGGACAGCGCAGTGCCCCCGCACCCCATGAGTACGCCAGTAAGACGCTGCCCATATCTGTGCTGTGGTCCTCATCTGTGGCTTCTCGTCCATCCTTATACATACCATGTTCGTTTGAGGTGTCTGTGGCAGTCTGTGTGGGACGTTCAATTGCTGTGATTGTTGGCTATTTCTATCAAGTTCCCAGAAGAATCTTCAAGAATTGAGTGGTGCTCCCAAGAGGCTCACCTGGTAAAGGTGTTCATCACAAGCACAGGTTTGGCTCCTGATAAGTCGTTCTTGGCCTGCACCCCTGATATTCTCTATCAGTGTGGGCCCCTATTGGTCTCTTACAATTTGGGGCTCATTTCAGCCTCTGTCACAGACTTGAGTCTCTCGTCAATCCAGCATTCAGCTATTTCTTGGATGAGAAAATTCCCTCCCCAACTGTGGCCGGTTCTGTCCAATAGAGGAGAGATCTCTCCATCAGACTGAAGGCTGGAGGCCTGCAAGCGGAGACTGGGTTCCCTGCAGGCTGACCATCATCGGTTCAGTTCCGGGCAGTGTCATTGCCACCTTCCACAGTAGATTCTAGCTCACCTGCAATAGTGCTGTAATTTTGCAGTACAGAGAAAGTCCTGCTTGTTTTTTCACTCGAGTTTTGGTAGTCAACACTCAAGTTTTTTGGTAGAAAGCCAACATCTGAGCTGATATAAAGTCTTACAGAACCGTTGTGAACAGTATGTCTGTTTTTCATGGCTGCTCACAACAGCAGTCTTTTTTTCATAGTTCACTGGACCATTTCTTCTAACTGTTGATATTACTAAGTCCTTACATCCATATGTCCTTACTAAGTCCATGGGCAGTTTTTCTAATGCACACATTTTCATATATATATATCTCTGCATGTATTGTATTTGTTTTATGTGACATGACTTGCTCATCTCTTTTCCATCCATCCACTTTCTATACCCGCTTATTCCTGGTCAGGATTACAGGAGGTGCTGGAGCCTATCCCAGCATGCATTGGGTGAGAGGCAGGAATACACCCTGGACAGTTTGCCAGTCCATTGCAGGGCACACACACTATTCACTTACACACACTCATACCTAGGGGCAATTTAGACTCCAATTAACCTAAGTGCATGGACACAAGGAGAAGGCCCTGACCTTCTTTCTGTGGGGAGACAGTGCTTCCCACTGCACCACCTTAATGTTTTTGTCATAGGAAACGACAAAATAAGGAGGGAACTGAATCTGTAAGTCCTGCCCTTGTTGTCAGAAGGAACAAAGAACCTGAATATGCTGACATAATTACATTTTCATAAGCAGAACAATGGGGAAACAAGAATGTACAACATAAATGGGTGGAGTATCACCTGTCAATCTGTTTCAGTTTGCACATGATAACTGAAATTTATCAAATACAACAAATTGTAACTTAATAAGAATCTAAAATTATTTTTTAATTATTAATTTTTTATTTTCTCATATACAAATCTGATCACATTTTGCTCTCTGTGCAGAGAAATTAATTTCTGAATTGTGAATTATTTTTTTCCCATTCAAATGTATTTAGTTCCAGCAACTGCCCACTAGTTTAAATATAGGAAATAACCCATCACTGATTGAATGAAGGAAATATTGAATCCTGGTTCTAATAATGGTGTGCTGTAGGAGTGTCCAGTCTTACCTGAGAAAGGCTGGTGTGGGCACGTACCTTTATTTGAGCATAGGATCAAAACACACAATTCATCTCAACACTTTAATTCGTTGAATCAGGTGCCCTAGTGCTGGGCTAGAATAAAAATCCTCGGTCTACACTGGCCCTTCTCAGTTTGGTTAGAAATTCCCTTGGTGTCTTTTCCAGTTGGTTTTCACTATTTAGCGTGCTGGTTCTATGGCTGATTGTGGGCTTCAGTATTCGTGTAGTGTCAAGTGAGGGCACCATGACTCATACAACTGCAGCATGAAGTCCAGTGCTCCGCCCAGCAATCAACAATCAGCCTGGCACTGAAACTAAACTCCACGTGCACTGAGAGCCTGCCACTAGATTGTTAGGCGTGTACCGAAAAGCTTCAAATATGAAAGGGGTGGCATCTTCCCCGCAAAGGTATCAGACCCTGACGGCCGCACCGTTTCCACGGTGTGTGCAGGTACGCGTGTGAAGCCATCGTCAGGTTGGGGGAGTGATGGGAATAACCGTAACGATCAATGTGTGTAAATGGAGCCCATCTCACCATACAAATAGCTATGAAGATAACCGAGACGGAAGCAGCTCTTTAAATACGGCGTCCCAGCTGTACGTCAGGGGTCAGATTTCTCCTGATTACTCCGGAAACTCTGGTTCTCAGCCGCGGTAGCAGAGGGACTTGGTTATGTCACAAGCACGCACACGTCAACAGCTTTTACACTCCAACAGCGGAGAGCAGGAGAGAACGTTCAGCAGTAAAGCCAAATAGAAGCAGCCCCCCAGAGACATTTACTGTAGGGTCTCAAAAACAGCATAACCAAAATGGGTCCAATTTTTAAAGGCTGCAGAGGCTGTGGAGCGGAGGTTACGAGATGGAGTATTCGAAAAGGAATTGATTGAAGTGTGGGGAATGACAAAAATGTTTTATGATGACTGGGAACACACAGATCTTTGTCACAGTGCATTTAACCTCACAGTGTGACCAGGCCTTTCATTGTACATTTAATCTTGTACATAAATATTTTGTGTTCATACCTTCTCTCTTGCATTGACCGTTACACCATCTGAGTGTCAAATTGTCAAATCTCCATTCTAACCTGTTTACGCATTTTAACCAGTATACTTCATGTAGACTGCAGCATTTCTCAGTAAAGTAAGTTTCTAGTTCTGACCTCAACATGCGTCTGCATTCCGCACCTTGGCTCCCGTGCATTTTCAAACTAGGGAACGAAGGTGCACGCGCAGTGCCTCGCGTCTTACATAACTAGTTGTTTAGGTGCGGTTCAGGTACATACAGTACTGCTCAGACTAACTGCATCTACACTCAAATTCTGTAGTCAATTCCTGAATTTTTCACGTAGTGACTTCGGTTGTAGAATGCAGTAGTAACTCAACCAAACTATGTATGGCCGTAACAAGATTAAGTACTCCATTGAGGAGTGACAACCGTATTTAGCTGCAGTGAACTCTGTGCACTCTACCAAAGGTCTCATCCTCGCATGGATTTATTTGAGGAGTCTGAAATTCACCGGACGGTTTGCATTTGCCCAAATGTCTAACGTTGTTCTCTCTTCCTTATTCGGCTAGATTAGCTTTTCTTCCGAACCGGAGCAGCAGCGATAATGGACGACGGATCCTGTCCAGCGAGATGGAGTCTCTGGACTCAGTCGGCGGGCCCTAGCGCGGGAGAGCACGGCAGCGTGCGGGATGCCTCGGGACACGCGTGGAGACGCACACGGACACAAAACCCGCATCCCGTCCCCACAGCACGGCCGTTCCCCCTCACCCCGGAGGAAGAACATGGCCGTTTTGCCTGCAGAGCTGGCACAGCTCAGTTTCTCCCCCCCCCCGCCTGTGGTCACTCTGTGAACATCAGATACTGCAGGACCACGTTATAGAGGTCAAAGAGAACATTTCACATTAGAGAATTTACATTGGCCGCAATGGAAACTACGCTCTCCATGGGCTCCTGAAGGCCATCGTCCAATGAGGGAACACTGTACTGCCATCAATTAGACTTGGGTGGTTATCCTAAGGCAGTTCTTACTTCCTGCATCCTTACAGAAGTCTACATCCTCTGAGGGAAACACAGAGAAACATAGAGGGCTAGTGACACCTGGCCAAAAGAATACCCCAATACGACAGACTACTCGAATATCGTGCTGAAGGGATGCACACAGGACAACAGCAGTCGGTTGAAGGAGGCCTCATTTTTCAGAGGCCACATTCAGCTGAATGGCAAAATGTTTGCTTGTCTGTACCACTCATACCGGGAAGAACATTATTGTTTATATTCTGTTAATCAACATAGCCACTATTGTTTTGGAGTTGTGGGGGTGGGTGGGGGGGTAGTATGTACTTCATGTCCTGGGTCCTGTTGCATTGCACCCTAATTTTCAGGACAGGGCACTTTAAACATGCCTCCACAAATGTAAAATTGTATTTATCAATGCGCACCTTCAGCTTCGAAAATGAGGAGCGGCGATTACTTTTGTTACTATGTGACAGCCTTTTTTTTTTTTATAGTCCGGTTTTTTTGCATCGTGTTGGAGTGTGTCATGTGTGCAAAATTAGTGTGGTTAATCGTAACTATGTGCAAGTCGAAGGGAAATCTCGGGAAAGTGGAACAAATTGATATCTTTGCTTGGTTGAGTTCCTCATCACCTTGAATAAACGACTTTCCTCTGGCCCACTTCACGTTGTCGGGATAATACATGGACATTTAACAAAGCATCTCCTCCTTTCAGCACACTGCAGATCCATTGTGTTCTGCTGACATCTAGGAGAGAGTTGGTGGAGATGGCGGAATAGTAAGCAGCCATAATTCTTTTGTTAAGGCACTGAATTACCCATGAAAGCACTTAAATGTCCAAATCCACAATTATGTAGTGTCGGTTTGAATGAGACAATTACACATTAAAGCTTTTTACTATTCAAGTGCGAGCAGAACAGAGAACAAAGACGGGCACCCTATTTTATGCGTTTTTTGTAAATTCTCATCGGCCTTTGTGCCACAGTTCTCAGGTCCAAACGAGTGTGTAATCAGAGAAAGTGGAATCTTAAAAAATTCAGGCTGTATTCATAAAGCATCTCAGCAGGAGTACTGATCCAGAAGGCACCTACTTCTGAGGGGAAAATGTGCTTTAACTGACACACATCCAGCATTAGTGTGCATTGATATTAAACCTGTGAGATCATTTCAAATGAAGATGTCATTGGGATAGAACGCCTCGTCTGATCATTTAAAATGAAATGAGGTACATTTTGAATTGGAAATGGCACCTAATTTATTGCCTTCTCCACATTTCTGAAGCCACAACTACAATGTTTCAGACATGAATAAAGGTTTGGAGCCTTGTTTTAATTTAATCTGAACTGTGGCCTCCACCAAGTTTCAGAATCCATTCAGAACAGTACTGAGGCAGGGCTGTTTACATGCCCTTCCTTATCGGTTGAAGTATTCTATGCATCACATAAGAACGAGAGATTAATAATAAAAACATATTCATGATTTTTGGCTAAAGTTCCCTTTTAATGAACCATAGGAAGACGGCACCATGACATTTACATATTTATTTGAAAACGTGGGAAAGCTAAAGACAAAGACATTAAGAGGTTTCGACAGAAAAAAAAAGTACACACAAAAACATACAAGTGCAGTCATCTTCAGATAAGAGTATTTACAAAGGAGTCAAGATCTAAAAGTTTCTGCGTCCTTTTCAGAACGCCGAACACAATTTTTTTTTTTCTTTATAAAAAGGTTTGGTGTGCGTGAAAATACCCTGCTCAAAAATCTAATAAAACAGTTGTTTATATAAAAACTTAGCTGCATAATTTTGACTTTGCACCCCTTTGAATATCCTGCGCAATAAATAGTACAAAATTACTCCAGCGAGGCAGGGAAGGGAGGGGGCAGGAGAGCTTTGTGGAAAATCTTATGCACCACGGGATACAGACAGTTTCACTTAAAAGCAATATGACCTGTCTGTAGCCTTTCACTGCATGAACCAATCAGGTAGCAATCTGCTTTCCTCAAGCAAATGGCTATATGAGCAGCCATCAGGTCATCAGACATCCAAAAGAATCCCATCTCTACCCCCTCCCTCCCCCAAAAGAACACAAACATGAAATAGGTTTGTTCTTCGGCGTGTGCAAATTGTATTTTGCAGCAGTGCTCAATGCTGGGTTTGGTGAAATTTAGTGCTGTGCTTAAGGGGATTAATGAAACCTGAGCCTTATCCCTCAAAGTGCACGTTACCTCTACTGACCTGGGAAGAAAGTGTGCGTGGATAGAGGCAAAGGCTTAACTAGCTAAAGAGAAGAAATAAAAGCGTTCACGTTTTTCAGAAAATATCTTTCGCGGTGGAGTTGAGGATGGCGTCTTGGTTGGTCTTCTTGGAAAGTTCACTCTGCAGGCAAGAAGGCATTGTGTTCGTAAGTAATCCGTTGGAACAAACGCAGAACACGTCCATGAGAACAATGAATGGTAAGCACCAGCACTGGCTGCGTCCGGACTAGCAGCAAAACCTCACAAAAACTGGCAAATGGCAGGCCATGCATTTGTGCTATGGTAGGGAATACAGGTTATGACATTTTATGGTCTTAGGTTGGTTCTTGGTTAGCACAGTTAATTTGCATTAGTACTTTAAGCTGCATATACATAAGCTGGCCTGAGAATGTTGTTAGCCAGGTCTGGCACTATTACTTATTTAAATCAGGTGGACGTACCCATGTTCTCTCACATTGTAAGTTGCTGTGGATATGAATGAAACATGGTTAGTGTTAATCAGTTTAACCTTCAGGGTTCAAGTTAAACTACGCGGTCGTTCCCTGCACTTGGACCGGTACTTCCCTCTAGGGGTTTCGTCATACTTGTTCCTGGTTATGGTTATACACTTTGTTGTACGTCGCTCTGGATAAGAGCGTCTGCCAAACGCCTGTAATGTAATGTAATGAATGCCTGCTAAATGAAGACCATGTAACAGCAGTGTAATGAGTCCCGGGTAAGGCTTGGCTCTACTGGACCGGAGGGAGAAGCCACAGGAGTTACGGACTCACCGTGAACTCGGAGTAGCTGCCGATTCTCAGGTTCTTCTTCTCGCCGTTCAGCTCCTGCAGAGGGGTGTGGCTGCTGTCCAAGGCCCTGCTCTTCTGGCCCTGAGGAGGCGACACACAGGCGGGACGGGGCGTCAGGCGGGCCCGTTCCGCCCCGCTGCCTTTCTCCAGCAGACGTTACATTCTAAGAGACTGGCTTTGACTTTGGCTCTCTGCACTCGATTGGCTGAGACAGGCTCCAACTGGAGTCCTCTCTGCTCTGGCCCAAATCAATCAGAGCAGCTGAGTTTTCCGCCCATTCCTGAGCAACACTGCCACCTAGCTGCCAACACTTAAAGTACCAACTGAGTTTAAGTATGAGTTTTATTTCACTGCTGAAAGCTTGGTTGATGGAAAACTCACTCCTCAAATTCCCCCAACAAAAAAAAATAAAAATAAGTCATCATCAAGATAAAAAAAAAAACATCTCCCAAAAGAAGAAGGAAGCTTTTATTATAAACTTACCATAGACCAGTTTTAGTTACACAGTAGATACATTATACAGTATGGTGTTTTGTATAACCTTTATTCACTATTTACCAAAAAGGAGAAAGAGGTTTGTATGATGTTCGCAATGTATAATGATGCAATGATATAACGTGCACAGGTTTAAAAATTAATTAATTAACTATAAATGAAACATTAACACTTCATATCCACTGATGTTCCCACACAATAGTTGCTATCTAATAGAAATGCTCTCTGAACTAAATTTAAGTCAGAAAAGTTATGTTAAGTGGACAGAGGAATTCTGGGCAATAAATAATAATAATAACAACAACAACAATAACTATAGTGCCTTCCTCAGATCCAAGGTTGGTTAACAGAGCATGGCAATGGAGATGCATACACAAAGGGAAGGGGGTGGGGGGACGGGGGGCAGAAATGATGTACCTTGTTTGCGCTCAGTGGAGGTTTGGCGGACATGCTGATGAAGGCGCTGGGCGTGCCGCTGGTGCTGGGGCAGGTGCTGCGCAGCATCGTCTGATTGGGCGTCTGCGGGGACGGGGGTGGAGAGTGAGGCAGAGTCAGATAAAATCGCCGTGGTTACAGGAACATTGTGCCGGGCTGCGTTCGAACTGATTCAAGATCCAAACCGTTTTTCTACAGCTTGCCATTTTCTAGCCTTTAACTCTGTACTCACTACAAAGAAGCTCTGCAATGTTGTGCAGCTTTTATGAAGCATTGGCTCCTTGCTGGTGGGCGTTGCCAGGGGTGTATCCAGAAGCAGCAAGCGACACATTTAAGGGCCATCCATCACACCGAACACATTTTCATTAACAGCAGCCATTACAGAAAGACTACAAGCAGAAGATCATTTCTCATCCCGAAATGGCCGTCGGTGTTGATGGTATCCGTGGAGATGGGCACGTTACCTTCCTGATCTTGTTGGGCGTGGAGCCCACGCTGATGCCTCCGTGGGGTCTCTTGCTGGGAGTTTTGAACGTTTGGGTCGTCTCGCCTTTCTTAGTCATCTGAAGGTGAAACAAAGAGTTTGTGTGGTTTAAGAATCATTCACAGGAAGGTCCGTCTTCATTACCTCTTAAGCAACATCACACTGAAACCAATTTTTGTTTTCAGAAAATATTGTCCAGCAGCAATACCTTCACAGGGAAATAATGGAAGATATATGAACAGAGCAAGGTGAATGTTTACCATTTTCAGTGCAGCAAGTACATACATTTAATGTGTAGGTTCCATATATTCCTAATATAACAGCAGAACAGGAGAGCTAGCCATCCAAACCTATCAAAAACTGTCACCACAGTTTTTAAAAGGTTTAAAGAAAATACCTTTTAACACCCACCACAAACAAATTCACAGCCCAAGTACAAAAAGATTCTACTTAAATAGATCAAGCAAACCAAACCACAGCAGTACATTCTGTAGTTTAGAAGATGATGGAATCAAATGAGTCAGCTAAGCACTGTGTTATTTAGGCTTACAGCCAAGCTGCAGGTCTCTCATGACACCAGCCCCAAAGTGAACCGTCTCCTAGACGGGAAGCATTCTAAAGCGATATTTTGCACCACATTTTTTCTTTTTGAAAGTGTAAAGGTCTAAATGTACCACCAAAAACAGCCAAGAAACAGGTTAGTACCAGAGCTGCACCATCAAGGGCTGGTTTCCAAATTCCTTTCAGGATTTAAAGCCAGCCTCTGCTCCTGCCCATCTGGCCTGACGTTTCATAAAGTCACGAGCAGCAGCTGCAGACTGCATGAGTGTGACTGTGGTGCAAATGTATTACTGACGCAGGAGAGAACCAGCGATTGGGACACACATCTGTTGCAGAATAACTGATCGGAAGAAAAAAAAACGGAAGTCACACCAGCCATGCAGAACAGGAGTTATGCACCCCTGTATTACACTCTCAAAAGGGATTAGTTCAACCTCTGGAGTATTTTTTGTTTTTGTTATATATATATATATATATATATATGTGCATGTTTTCAGTTGGACAGTTTGTGTGTTCAGTGAAGGACATTTCTGATATTTACAGCAGTTTGACAACCTGGCAGCGTTTTACAATGGCTGAAATAGGGACATTCGGGGGTTTGTAGTCTATAAAGCAAGAAAATACACTTCAAGTAACTCCAAAGCAGCTTGTACTGCAATATTATGCCTCCAGAGTTTGTATGAGTGTATATTACCTGATTCTTAAAATAAATTATGTGCAATCTTCTTTCCAATTGAAACCATTTCCTAAGGTGCAGCCTGAGACTGCTCTGCACAAACAAATCACTGCCAATTTCTCCTGCATCTTAAGCCAAACAGGAAATATTAATAGCGATTAATAAATCAGACACACAATGCAGTTCAATAGTGCTAATGTGGCAATCAGTCACAACCCCTAATACCTGCCATTTTGGTTTCGGAATGGATTTTGGACACGTAGTGGTGGCTAGCACGTAATTACCGGTAAGTGGTTTCCT
Source organism: Anguilla rostrata (assembly GCF_018555375.3). Classification (NCBI taxonomy): domain Eukaryota; kingdom Metazoa; phylum Chordata; class Actinopteri; order Anguilliformes; family Anguillidae; genus Anguilla; species Anguilla rostrata. The sequence continues at coordinate 34,984,848 of NC_057946.1, read as the reverse complement.
TTGAATGCTAGTCCTAATATGCATTCACACGATAGTTTACTCAGTATTACACCAAGCATTTCATGAACTGTATAGCTTTCTAGCTTTAAATGAGAACGACACCCATCTCCTTGTTTGTGCAATAGCAGTTAATGTGTGACGGTATATACCTGATATTAATAAAGTTGCCTGTGCATGATTAACATAATTCAGGTAGTCAGTCAAGTTGTGAGGTTGGTCAGTATTCCGGTGCTGCCTAAATGTTTCATGGGATGGTAGTGTGGCTTTGTGTATGTGTTCAGTCAAATCTGAAAAACCATGACTGGTGAAATCATCCATCAATCAACACTGTTGCTGCTGCAGGTGGCCAGGAATATTATATCATGTGCATTTTGTATTTATGATAAGTTAATGTGAGCCATGGCAATCCCAGCTGATTATACACTCATTACAAATCTATGCAGGTTTTGCAAATCAGTACAAAAATATTTCAGCTTGAACCTGTACTGATAAACATACCAGCTCTTTCAAAATGTAGAATCCTGTGTTAATGCAACCTCAAACAAAAAATAGTTTGTACTCGTGCAGTCTTAACTTGCTGGGACAGAAGTTTCACTTCCACCAACAACCTTCAGACAACCCAGATATGCTGACAATTTGTCCTCAGACAGGACGTCAGCAAGCCAATTGCTCTTCGACCTCAATCTCAGCCGCTGTTGCAACTCCTCACCCATTAAACATGGCCTGAATAAAAAAGTTGGAGAAATTTCACTGAAACCCTTCGTTTTGTAACTGGACACCATCGTAGGCTCAATTTCAATTTGTAAAGTAGCTTGCCTAAGGTTAAGCATGCACCAACTGGAACAGACAGAGCAGCTGCATCTAAACCACATATATGTTTGTATGCATTTGCCAAATAAATGCTATAAAATGTATCTGTTCATTTGTACAGCCTCTAGACCCAACACTGCTGTATAAGCCGCTTTGGGGTTATTTCTGTTACTTGTGAGGGTCAATGTAGTTTCTTGCATTAGAACACAAGCTGCCAAATGCCCCTATACCATACAGTAAAGTAAGAAGGTCTCCAGAAATGTAATTATCCTAACTTACTTAAACTGAAATTATCAAAGGGTCCTTCATTGCACACAAAAACAGTCTGGGCAAATAAAAAAACATATATTAAAATAGAAATATATAAAGAAAACCCCCATTAAACCCAAAAGAGCAACAGATCTGATTTTACCTCCTTGTGTAAACTTTGAAAAAGGAGTGAGACTCACAAGTCAGCTCTGCATGAAGGATGCCAGTAATTTAAAAGCATCTTTAAATATCAAATTATGAAACTTTTTTCTTTGCAATTGTGGATGAATTACAGTTATCCAAAAGAGCAGTACCAAAAACAGTATCAAATTACTTTCACATCACAATCAAACATGCATTTCCAAAGGCACACTCCTAATGTACAGTGAAGAATGGAGTAACCAATTAGTTTTAATAAGATTGTTACTGAGAATCAGTCCTTGCAGGAAAGATCCAACCTAATTACAGAAAACTTTATCCTTTAATGAGAAAAATACAAAATGACTGAGGGCAAAATAGCACGGAACTGCTTTTCCTTCCAACAATTTTCCTGGAAGTGTTGCTTTTTCAGCATTTGCAAGAACGGGGAAAAGATTTTTATTCCATGGACTCAATGAAGGGCCAAACCGCCTGTGAACCCTGCGTTCAGCTCACAGGACAGAGTCCATGGATGGGCAGCCAATCAAGCACATTTATCTGAAATATGCGCTTCAGATGCACTGTAAGTTTTTGTATGAGAAACTTTTTTTGCAGATGGTATTAAAGTGTACAAATAGACAAACATAAATAAATAAATAAAGAGAGCAGGAGAGGATGTGATTCAGAGAAACCACAGAACAAACAGACAGACCGACAGAGGGAGGGAGGGAGTAGCACAGACAGACAGACAAAGGAAGGGAATACAGACAGAGAATTTTAAAAATGGGGTGTAAAACAGAGCATGAGGGGGCGGGACTCACACGCTCATTCTTCTCCTTCCCTCGCTGCAGCCTGTGCTCCTCCCATTGGCTGGAGATGTACTCCATGACCTTTTGACCCCGCACCAGGATGGGGGACCCATGGATCTTCTCCCAGTCCTCCACTCCAATCCTCAGCTCCTCCTCCAGCTTAACAAACACAGGCCAGCAGTCAGTCAAAGTGGTATTTTCCTTGGGCAAAATCTAACCTTGTAGTGTTCCATATCCTGAGCAAAATCTAACCCTGTACTGTTCCATATCCTAGGCAAAATCTAACCCTGTAGCGTTCAATACCCTGGGCTAAATCTAACCCTGTAGAGATTGGCCCTTAGCTTGGACTAAATCCAACCCTGTAGCGTTCCATACCCTGGGCTAAATTTAAACTTGTAGTGTTCCATATCCTGGGCTAAAATCTAACCCTGTAGAGATTGGCCCTTAGCTTAAGCTAAATCTAACCCTGTACGGTTTCTCTTACCTTGGGCAGCATCTTCTGCACTCTGACTCTCTCCTTGGCCTCTTTCAGGAGGGCACCACCGCGGTTGGAGAAGCGGTTGGGATCAGACGCTTTCCTCTGCAGGGTAAACCAGCCTCATTATGAATCCTAATCGCTAAATAAAGAACAGTTATAAATGCAGCCGACTAGAAAAGGCTAAATAAGAGTCATTTAATACGTGTTAATATATAAGCTGGTGACTCATAACTGGTGCGGGTCTGTTATGAAGCACAGAAATCTGTGTGTCTGGAGACTTTCAATCCCGTTGGATTCCGCTTCAGTGTGTGGGTGTGCGTAACAGTAGTTAATGCAAACACACACTCATTTCGCATTTTCTTTTGCTGACTTTTCGGGAAATTCGATTAACATGTGAAAAACATTTGGATTGAAACTTAGTTTGTGTCGCACCTCAAAGTCCTGGAAGAGTGCCCAGTTCTTCTCCCATTTGTCCACGTTCTCCAGCAGGGGGCGTGCTTTCTCATAGCAGGCCTTGACCCGCTGCAGCTCAGCCTCGTGGATGGACAGCAGGCACTCCGTGAAGCTATCTGCAGGTAGACAGGCAAACAGTTATTTCACTGCTGCTTTAAATAAAAAGTTTCTGATGTTTTTCTATCATTTTGGGGATTGTTGAGGGTAGTGCCACCGGTCAACCAGCAGGCGACACTTTGCTCCATAAAGCAGTGATCCCCAACTCTGTTCTGAGAGGTACTCGCTTTCCAAGGAACAGAATAAAACATTCAGAGCAGGGATGGGGACACTGTGCTGCTGGAGGAGCCATGACGTGGATGACAAATTAATTCAAGGGGATTCAAGATTCCACACACCTCTTACGGTTAATTTGCTATCCAATCCATACCCTCCTCGGTTCATGAGGTTGTCCACAATAAGAGAAACATTAATTCACTCTACTCACCATCACAGAAGTGGCTGTTGAACATTTCTCTCTGGGCGGGGCCAAACATGCACTTTTCCCAGTAGTGCACCAGTTCCTGCCGCACCTTACAGATCACATCCCCAAGCCTGGCCTTCTGCTGCACCTCCAGCCGATCCACCTCCCTTTGCCACTGCACAGAGAAACCACACCTTCTACTGTTACTGCAGAGAAACCACACCTCATAGTGCTACTGCACAGAGAAACCACACCATCTACTGCTACTGCACAGAGAAACCACACCTCATAGTGCTACTGCACAGAGAAACCACACCATCTACTGCTACTGCACAGAGAAACCACACCTCATAGTGCTACTGCACAGAGAAACCACACCTCACAGTGCTACTGCACAGAGAAACCACACCTCCTACTGTTACTGCACAGAGAAACCACACCTCCTACTGCTACTGCACAGAGAAACCACACCTCCTACTGCTACTGCACAGAGAAACCACACCTCCTACTGTTACTGCACAGAGAAACCACACCTCCTACTGCTACTGCACAGAGAAACCACACCTCCTACTGCCACTGCTAAAAAGAAACCGCATATCCTAGTGCGACCGCACGGAGAATCAGCACCTCCTACTACTACTCCACAGCACCTCCTACTGCATAGTCACACAGCTCCTCCTCCTGACACTGCACAGGCTACAGGATCTCTGATGACCGCAGTGAGTTAGACTGAGTTACCAGGGCGACGTCCTCAGAGAGAGGGCCCAGGAGCCCTTCCTGAAACCCCTCCCGCTCCAGCTCCGGGACGTCCAGCCGCTCCCACAGGCTCACGGCTCGTCCTTTCAGCTCGTCTCGAGTGGAGGTCAGGGACTTCTTCTTCAGCTCAAGCTGTGAAAAACGGGGGTTTGTTTCCTTTTAAAATGAGCATCCGCAACCCTAATCCTAAAGAGCCGCAGGGTCTGCTGGGGTCCCCAACCCTGGTCCCAAGAAACCAGGAAGAGAGATCTTGAGGTGCCATCACCTTACAGTCACTTAACAGGACTTACTGTAGCAGCGACAGGCCACACCACGTACGTACACTGGTCAGATCCTCGGGGGGGGGCACAAGCCTATTTATTTGACATACGCCTGCTCTTCTTATTCAACCTTATATGCCTCGTATTATGGTCTTATAGGCTACGTCGGAATCTGACTCCACAGAATGGATGCAATTGGTCAGGAAGTACCGGTTATGTCCTGAAAGAGGGCGGATATATGGCTCTGAAATGCACTGTGTTTGGGTAACTGGCCTGTGAGGCAGTGTGCTGATAACGATCTCCAGCGGACCCCGCAGGGCTCCAGGACCAGGGCTGGGAGCCCGACCACAGAGCGGTGCCGACGCCGTTCCGAGAGCGCAGGGGGCTTGTGGGAAGGGACTCTGGTACCTGGCAGAGAAGCAGCTTGAGGGCTTTAATGTTCTCCTGGGTGAGCAGGAAGACGTCGTCATCGTTGCACACCGCCTCCTTCTCCAGGCTGGTCTCGGGTTCGTGACCCATCTCCTGCATCGTGCGGCCAATGTCCTCCCGGAGTCCCGCAAACACCTTAACTCTGCTGTCCTATGGCAAGCCAGGAGGGACAAAACTCAGAACCAGCACAAACACCCTCACCCTGTTTTTCTATAGAGAGCTAGGAGGGACAGAACATATAATCAGCTTCAGGAATGAAAATGCCAATCAACATCCTGACCAGAATTACCAATCATAGGTGTTTCAACACTAAATTAAAAACTGGAGTCTGCTGATCGCACTGGAGGGACAGAATGTTCATTCTCACTTTAAGAATAATGAGAGAAGACTAACAGTGTTTATAATTAGGAAATTTGCAGACCACCTTGAAGGGGGCACTTGGATCCTTGCAACTGTTCCGTAGCTCTTGGGGTGTTTGTTTACCATGTGAAAGGCACTTTTGGCAGTCGCTGGCATAAGAGTCTGCCAGTTTACTAAAGTGTAAACTGAAATTCAACTGCAGATTCAAAACATATTCTGGTTACTGTGTTTAATGAAATCACATCAGTGTTGCATGCTCTCATCAGACCTAGGGAAGCAATCACAGAATGCTCTGGACTGTTTATAAAGTACTCAGAATATGCCAGCAGCTTATTTGGGCAGTGCAAGATCTGCCCCTACCTTCTCCTGGGTGAGGGTGTGAATGTGCCCCCACCTTCTCCTGGGTGAGGGTGTGGATGTGAGTGTGTGGATGCGCCCCTACCTTTTCCTGGGTGAGGGTCTGGATGTGTTGCCGTAGCTCCTCGAGCTGGGTGCGGGAGGGCAGGCTGCCGGTGGGGATGTAGTAGGGTGTGGCACAGAGCTCCACGCACAGCTCCTCGTCCTCCTGCTGCAGGCCTCGCACCTCCTTCAGACGTTCCGCCTTCTCCTTCAGGAGCGCCTCCACCTGCAGACGCAGGTGCTTCTCCTTCTGCAGCACCGTAAGGCCCTCCTCCAGCTGAGCAAAGGGGGGGAAGGAATTAGGAGTTACACACAGCACCAAACATTCCCCCGCTACTAGTGAAATCTCTTTTACCAAGCAAATCTGAGCTTTAATCATATGCTCATGTTCAATGACCCAGTCAAAAATTCTGATGTTTTTTTTTTTTTTTTGCCCCACCTGAAATATCAAAAGAAAAACCAACGCTGAAAGAAAATTCCTTTTTAGTCGTTTTTTTTTTTTGTTTAATTACTGAACTGTCATAGGGCAGCTGACATTGTGCATCTACATGAAAGGTAACACCCGACATGGGCTGAATGTCACTTCTGAGCAGCTGTTCGTGATGCCAGTTGTATGTAGATAGGTCCCGTTGAATATTTACGCAGGACACTTGCATCAAAGCAGCCACTCTATCCCCACACCACCCAATTCCATTTCGAAAGCAAACAGAACGGAGCTTTTAATGAAATGGGTCTCTTATGGCATTTTCAAATTTTACCATTTGGACAGCTAGACAGCCTTGCTCTTAACAGGAACTAAAAACGAAGCTGTACTCCGTAAACGGACACATATACTGCAGCACACTTGTCTTTGTCATCCTCAGCCTAGTCTGGCTCCATTGTGGAGATAATCAAGAGCAGGCCAGCACAAGACACATACATTTAAATCTAAGCACTCACTTTGGAAGGCTCCAATGACATCTCCAGGCACAAGTTCGCCAACTGCGTCTGAAAATTGATGATGTTGGCGATTCTTTGTTTCAAAGCCGCTTCATCAGTGATCACATCATTCAGAAAACTCTTCGGAAGAAAGGGGGAATCGTCAAACATACAGAAGACATACCAGAGGCATTCTCTCCAGAAAAATACAGTCTCTTAGTCTTCTGTCCCATTCATGATGTGCACCTTTCTCTTCAGTGAATGAACACAAGTGAGGGAAGTCACATTTCCATGCAGAACCACATTGTTATGCATCGTGTGAAGAGGACTTGTGGAGATCATACTAGATGCTCAAGAGCAGGGGTTCCCAGCCCTGGTCTTCGAGAGCTGTACAGGCTGCTGGGTTTTGATTACGCATTAAAATCAACAACCACGTGACCCAAGAAACCAGGCCAGGTGAGTTATCTGGGTAAACAGCTGCTTTAATTGATCAATTAAGAGTTAAGTAACAAGAAAATATACAGCTCCTGCAGCTGTTCAGGACCAGGGCTCGGGCCACCTTCTCGAGGGTGGTCCCACGAGGGGTGGAGCTGGGTTCATGAAACATTTGAGACAAAAAAAAAAAAAAAAAAACGTACTGTATACAGCTCTCACATAAACATTATTGCGAGTCACATTAAAACACTGCACTATTCACGTGTGCATACACCTCTTTTGATAAATGTGAAGTACTTTAAACATCATCTTTGAATATACTGAATATGTATAATTTGTTCGTTTTTACAGGATTGAGTATTACGTCACAAAACATAGCAGTGTCATCATGTCAAGAAAAGCCGGTGGAACAAGAACACCATCACTGTGTATGTTCCCTAACAGGAAGACTTGTCACAATCCCCGTGGTGCAGCAGATGCACACTCCCTACATCCCACATTACATGCATTTGTCAGTTGTGGGCTCAGAAAGTTCGGGCTCCAGCTCACCTCAATGTGTTTCTTTACGGCCTCCATACGCTCCACCCTCTGCTCTTCCATGATACCGATACTGTCCCAGATGTCCACGAGCCGGCCCATGGCCATGTTGATCCCCGACACCAGCGAGACCGCCAGGGCTTCGCTGGGGATGGGCATGAAGAAACAATGGTCAATACTAGCGCCCTTCACGTCGTTACTTGGATGAGCTAAGAAGTTCATAACAGCAAAGTGCTCAGGTAAGACGGGGTGTGGACCGCAGGTCAGAACCCGTCACTACACACTAGGCGGCAAGCCGGCTTTGTCAGACCTGTGCCAACTTCTAATTCTCTGACATCAGTTAAGAGAAAGCGCCGCGCAATCCCACTAATCCAAATGAAACCGTGTCTGTGGCATTGGTCAGGCTTTGTCTAGCTTTCACCCGATCATGTGAACTGATGTTAACTCTAGTGGTGATTCCCTTCACTTATAAAGTAACACGCTTGTATGTATGTGTGTTCAGGGAGAGCGTGTCTACGTTATAGTTGTGGTCAATCGTACACTACACAAATAAATGCAGAGAATGTACTTTAATGGAGCTCCACTTTCGGTTCGCAGTCATTACGAGAGGACTGTAGGAGAACCAATCTTTCGCCGAATTAAAATACAATTGAAGAAAGGGTGACCAAGCACAAACAGAGCACCCAGGGTGTGGTTACCAGATCTAACACGGCTCTCAAGAACGTAGCGAGCCAGTCCTGAACGACATCAAACGAATGGTTTAAACTTAAAGCGTGTTAACAAGGGTGTAAGTTTAAGTCATCTTAGGCCAAACAGCTAGCCAACTAGGATACTGACTTGCAAACCGTTATCTGACTATTCTTCATATGCATAGACTAATATTTTATACAGTTGTGGGTTAAAGCTATCCGGCTAAAAATATTGCTTGCTTTGCTTGCGTATGCATGTGTCGTTGCTAGCGGTATACCTGAAGTAACATGAAGATGCACGTTATGAGTCGTTTAGCATAGCGGGTGGTTACTCAACTGATCACGTAGCTAATCAGATTAGACACGCATATGCTAACGTTACCACCGAGTTACTTTTGAGATGTGCCTAGTCAACGGTACGAATATCGGATAAAGAACATCATAAATAACGTTATCCCGCTAGAAAATCTTCCAACTCGGATCAATAGACCGCTGGTAGCGTTAGCGGATAGGTTGCAAAGTTAGCCTGATACCAAGATTCAAAACCAAAATAAGTAAATTGCGTTCCAGTTACTCATTCAAGGGCACTGGTTCGTGGCTCTATAATTTAAAACTAGAACTTACCTTCTTCTGCTTGACATTATGCGAAAGAAAAAGTTCGTAAATAAAGATAAGCAATTTAATTCTTAATTTGAAATACGTCAATTATTTGTTATAACTCCTTTTCCAGAGGCCCTTCAGTTGCTTTCAAGCGCTTGATTTCAAAATATTTGGTTGTCTAAACCTAGCGACGTGATTGGATGCTAATTCACCAATAAGTTTTGTGGGCGGGGATAAATGATGAGCACCAGAAACGTAACATAGTGGGCGGAGTTTGTACAATTAAAAAGTAGATGACCTAGTTAACGCCCCATTCAAACTATCTTGATAAAGCGCCATAAATAGCTAAGAGAATGCAACATCTGCTCAATGCAACAAATCAGAAAGAGAAAATGGCATATTTCACTAAACACAAATTTACATTGAAAATGCTTATGCACCTTACCTAAACTGTAAACCGTCTCAACATGTATTTTTGCTGGAGTAGTCAACTTTGTGTAGGCTATTCCAACGTTTCAGTTCCTGCACAGTAACTGAAATCAAGAGTGTAATTTATGGGGGGGGGTTACCATCCCCCAATATTACAAAACAGGCTAAATAACCCCATAATGATATAGCATGACGATAAGAAAAATGATTTAATATAATAAAGCAACAGGTAGACATATTGCATTTCCCGTAGTATTCCCAAATTTTAAAAAAAAATTCCCATTTATTAAAAAAAAAAACATGTTTCCCATATGTTGTGTTATATTCAAATCCTAATAAACACATAATTACCTATTATTATGTACAAGTGGTTAAACCCGGCCGTGTTTTCTTCATCTTTTGTTTTAGACTGAGTTTACCGTGTTTTGGCAACCAGCAGGGGGCAGACCATGATCATGTATGAATGCAGAAAGCATCCATTCAGTCTCTGAATGAGGAAACAGATTTTTTTTCTCCTGTTTAAAAACAAATGTCCTGAGTCCAAAACATCAACACATACATGTTTGCACGGATACAGCTACAATGATATTAAGGTATGGCAAATAATGTTTTGAAATTTTGTACATGGACAATAGGGTGGTCCACAATCAAGCCGAAAGGAACTATTTCTTTTCATTTTTAAAGATGAGAAAGTATGACTGTTGTATTTTTACAAGAAACTCACCTGAATGATGAGGATATTCTTATGTCACAAAATAACTGGGAAAGTCAAGGTTTATCTCAGATGCGCAGAAAGTGTTGTTAAATGCCCTTGTTACAAGAGAAGAAGCCCTGTTAGCATTTAAGGCTCTAAAGTGTGGTCCTGGTGGTTTTGCATGTGAATTTTATAAGGAGATGCTAGTCTTGCTCCTGGACCCTCGTTCAGCTATGTTAAACCACTTGATTGAGACAAGAATCCTGCTGCAATCATTAAGACGTCTTCATCTTCTTTCCAATTGCCAGGAAAGGCAAATGCCCTGAGAATTGTGCCTCCTTCAGGCCTGTTGCTTTGTTGTATGCTAATGAAAAGCTATCATACAAGATTTTGGCCCTCTAAATAGCTTAATATATTAATAGCTTTGCTATTTATCCTAGAAGGTCAAACTGCCCTTGTAAAATGGTACAGTTTTTGTGACAAATAATAATGTAGTTCTTTAACACTGGTGGCTCGTATGACCTGGTGCTCTTTCATGATAAAGATAAAGATTTTGACTTGAGTGGTTGTTTCTACAGTATTTTACACTATGGACCAGTTTGGGCTGGGGGAGACCTCCATCAGCTGAAGTTAACGAACCGCAAGATCTGGTATCTAAACCAGACAATTACAAAATGTTACAAATTTAAATTAAATTCATATTGCTATAAAAAATAAATTAAGAAAAAATTAAAAAACAAAAACAATTGGGTCTCGTTCTGAAAACCCAAGCTTTGTAAGCCATTTTCAAAAGGGCATTAAATTTGGTGGCTGAAAGGCCAAATTTTTTACTTTACCCTACTTTTCAATAGTAACAACACACAATTTTTGTAAATGCAATGGTCATGTTGAAGTCTAATAGTCAAGTTTCTGTTCCACAAATATGCACCTTCAGGGTACATGCAAAAGAAATTTAATTGGCAAATAAGTAACTTTACATGTTCCTGCTCAGGTGGACATTACTGTGGCTTTGCCCTTCATCTAGCATCACTGTATGAGACTGTTTAATAATTTATCATTTGCTAACAGGAGAAATATCTTATTAGCATGGATTGAGTGCAATATACCAGTCAGAAAGAACTGGTATGAAATAATGTGGACTGTATACTCATGAAATATGTAACCTGTGTCACCCACTCCACAAAGACTACCGTTCATAAAGGGTGGATTCTGCATTTAAATTATATTGAGTCATCTTTGCCAGCTTTATGTCTAGGGGGATTTCCCCAGTGATCACTAGTGTAAGGTTTTCATTTTTCTCTTTGCCTTTGAGTTGAAAATATACATATTTTCCTCTCATAATTGTCTCCCAGATATGATGAATGCATTCATGTAATTTATTTTGTATGCATTAAGTTTGTATTTCTGAGATGTTTGGTTATGTTTGTTTAGAAACATGCAAAGAAATATTGATATGACATTACATCATTGTAATTTTGTCTTGTGAAGCATGTCTTGAATCTTAATGCTCTGGCACAAAATGAAGATCCATGTGTAGGAAGCTGCTGTGAATCTGCTATTTCCCCTGTTCTTCAAATAATTCTAGCGAAATTGATGTTTTCTGTCTCAGAGATGGTCCCAAATCATATTTCATCAAGCCATTAAGCATACTGAGTTCTTTGGTTTGATCTGTCATCAAAATTCAAAATGGAACCAGATACAGCCCTTTGGATAAAAGAAGCAACAGAGCAGTGCTTTCTGGCCATCTGTGTTTATGTTTGAAGGTCTCAGAGCAACAGTCTGAATGCTCTAATGGCCATTATACAGTATATCTGTTGTTTCCAGAAAGAATCCGTCCATTTTTTGGTATGGGTGGACTGATTTGCCTATCCGTCCTCATCTTTATGTATTATTATGTGCTTATGTTCTACATGCACTGAATGGCCTATTCTTATGTTTCTGTTGAGTTGAATGGCCTTTGGTCATAAATATGTATTTTCGTGCTCTAGCTGGCCTGTTCGCCTCATTATGTATTCTTATGTTCTAGGTGGAATTAATGTCTGCCGCATTATGTATACTTGTATCTTAAAGGACACTGAGCCCCTTCCTTCACCCAAACCTCAGGGTGTCGAAGGCTAAGTAAGCCAAAACACATACAGTAGGTACAACAGGTTTTTTTTAAAGAATCACCTCCATGGACATGCCATATTAATGACGGCAGATTTAACATTGATATTGAAGAAGAGGTGATATTTTTTCTTTTTTTCGGTTGATCTATTAATACTTGTGACTTGTGCTTAGTATTCCATTGTAAGTGATCCATTCCTTTCTAAGTTATCATTTTAGATTATTGTTGAATGCTGTGTCATAATGAAGCAAGGCTCCTCACATTATTTTACAATTTATTAGAAGACACTTTAAACAAGAAACGGATGTTGTCCTATTAGTCAACGCTGAATCTTGTTGATTTATTGATCAATAATTAACTTTGTAGCTGTCATTTAAATATCACTGATGCACAATGCTCCGTATGACCGTGGGAGCACAATGTTGCCTCATTTCACAAAGAAATACATTTTCCATGATCATAAACACAAACGTCCTGAAGAATATTTAACCAAACACTGTTTTTGCAAGTATCACATTAACACCTGTCTTGATGTCTTATATACAATGACAAAAAATGTAATCTACATGGAAAAACAATGATTCAATAAAACAGTTAAAATGTTTTCTTCATTGTGATTCATTCTAAACATGTTGATAGTATAAATGTCTGGAAAATTGACACAGTAAAAATTAGGTTTTGTACGAGATTTACTATGAGATTGTACTGATAGCATGTTTTATCATCTTGCACAATATTTCAGACTGGTGGTGCTTATTTAAATCATTTTCTTGGTGTCATTTTTTTGATTACACATGAAGTCTAACAGCACAAAGCTGGCTTATATGGCCTGAGCTGTCATATTGTGCATGCCATAGTTAAACAAATCCTTACAAACCTATAGTTTCAATGAAGGGCATTAATAAGAGCTACTTTCACATTTGTGATTGATACTTTTGAATGTGTTTAAAAACATAAACAAAAACATCTTTGACCTCAGTGCAAAGTATCAACATAGTTTACTAAACATTAACTCAGAGCTATGTCTATGCATAGATTAAGGCATTCAGGTAATGTCCTCTGACAGGATTTCCAGTCTTGTAAATTCAGGTTCCATAGTCAGTTATTGGGAATTGGAGTTGAATATCTATAGCTTGGCCTTGTCGTGATTCACAAAATCCAGAGGACTATCCTTATAACCTGTTAAGTGTTAGTGTTAGACTTGATTTTTATGAAAAATGGCATGAAGTAGTGAAATTTTGGATGATCTTGGTAAGCAGACATAGAAAGCCACAATTGAGGCACATGATTTCCAGCTCATTTACAAAACTATGCCTTACCCAGCTAACACAAAACACTTCCAAAATGTCAGAAAAAGTTGCAGAAAAATGTCCTATGCATGTGGCATACAAACATATTTAGAAAAAGGGTTAGTTTCCATGTAGTTTAATGAAAAAAACACCACAAAGGATATGTGTTAAATACATTTTTAAAATGCTCCTTGTAAAATAAACAGGAATAGCTGTCCACATTTGAAATAATTGTTAAAAAGCTGTTCCTGAAATGTTCCTTGTAACTTAATGTTAAATAGACATCCTGGAAACTGGACAAATATGCATGATGAGAACATTTACCCCAACTTTCCTAACATTCAGAAAATGTTTTGACACCCATAAATTGTTAGCTTTGTGGAGTCCACAGCGGGTACTGTGAATTGAGAGTCTCTTCCTCGCTACACGGCCATCTCCGCATCCACATTGTCGTAAGCGTAGAGGACGGCACCATGGACGCTGTGGAAGGTCAAACTGTCCATGTCTTTGTGGCCTGGCCCGAAAACAAACCCACGTTTCAGTGCGTCTATGACTGGAGGGTTACAACAGGCTAACAGCACTCTGACACCGATTCCTTTGTAGTCTTTCATGACCAATTTTAAAGTCAGCATGCCGGGGGTGTCTATGAAGGGCATAGCGGAACAGTCTAGAATGATGGTGTGGATGTCTCTGGTCACCAGGACCGTAGCCACATTGCCGTTGATGCTGTCCGAGCTTTTGTCCTGCTTGGTGGCCGGATCTTTGGCTCGCTTCTCAGCTTTCCTCCTCTTGGCGACCTCCAGGAAGGGTTCCAGGCCCACTGTTTTATACAGCGACTTCAGGAAGGAGTCTTTGTTGGCATAATACAGAGGGGCCTGGAAGCGAAAGATCTTCACCTTGGGGACTGCTAGGAGGTTATCATACTCTCCAAGGTCCTCATAGTGGCTAGTGTCCGGGATCTGACCCAGAAGGGCCACTTTGGGGTTCTGGGTCCGAACTACCACACAGAGCATGGAGAATACCACTCCCACCAGCAGCCCAATCTCAACACTGATCAGAGCTGAGGCGCTCATGGTCACCGTCCAGATGATGGCGTCTACGTTGTTTAGGCGCCACTGTTCGGGCACGTCCCGGAACTTGCGTAGGGCTCCCCTCAGGCTTACGATGATGATGCAGGCCAGGACACACTTCTGCAGTGAGTAGAAGAAGGGGGCAAAGATAAGCAGCACCAGGAGGACCACAAAGGCGCTCACCAGGCTGGACACCTGCGTCTGGCATCCGGTGGAGTCCTTCACCATGGTCTTAGCCAGGGCAGCGCTGGTGGTGAAGCAGTGGAAGAAAGAGGGGATGATGTTGCAGAAGCCAATGGCTATCATCTCCTGGTTGGCCCTGACGGTGTAGCCGTGCTTCTTGGCAAACATCTCAGATAGCGAGACGGTGAAGGCGAAACTGATGATGGCAAGGGGGATGGCATCCAGGGCCACCCGTGGCATGAGCTGAAAGCTGGGCATCTCTGGTTGGATGAAGCCTGTGGGAATAGCCCCAGAGATGCTGGAGCTGTAGCGTCCACCAAGGTCGGCAAAGTGGGACACCAGCGTGGCCATTGCGACCACCACCAGCTCAGTGGGCAAGGGGATCTTCAGACGGCTCTTGTAGCGGTCTTGCAGCTCCTTCCCTGCCACTAAGACGGTGATGCAGATGGCGCTGGTGATCACATCGCAGAAGTTCGTCATGTGGATGTTTTTGAAAATGTTGATCCAGGTGACCACCACCGTGCCGTAGCCTTGGTGTCGAGGGATCTTCAGCCCGAGGAGGTACTTAGCCTGCACGGTGAGGATAGTGAGGGAGGCACCAGTGGCAAAGCCATCAAGCATCGGAGCCGAGAGGTACACCGAGACAAAGCCCAGGCGGAAGACAGCCATCAGAACCTACAGTGAAGGCAAGTGAGCAAAGTCAACATCAACAGATACACATCAAATCAAAATCTGAATTGTTCAAAAAAGGTAGGCAGTTTTTTTTTTTAGTTGAAAGAAGCCCAGAAATTAGTGAACACTGAATGGGAATGTAAAGTGAAACCATGGCTCTCAATACCTGGTATACTCCAGCCAGAAACGTTAAAGTTGCAGCAATACTGATGGCATAGCATTCTTTTCCACACTCCAAGCTGTAGCCTCCCAAGGTCAGGTTTACTGCAGAGGTATTGAAGATGACAGTTCCATTCCACATGTCATTCAGGCTGGTGACAGCAGGCTTGCCTTCCTCACTAAGGTCAAACCCTGCCAGGTAGACCTCCCTGTCCACCACCTGACCAACCATGAGGCTCATGAGACTGAAGATGCCCACAGACACGTGCTTGGAGGTGCCCATGAGGAAGTAGATGATGTTGGCAAAGAAGGAAGTGTACAGGCCATAGATGGGCTCTAGGCCGGCCAGCAGACAGTAGGCAATGGCTTGTGGGACCAGGATGATGCCCACAATGAGGCCAGACATGGCGTCTCCCCAGGCGTACTCCTTCAGCTTGTACTTGGGCAGCCATTTCACCACAGGGAAGAAGCCCGTAAGGGTGACCTTTAGCCTGGCCGTGGAGCAGGTAAAACTTCGGCTCAGCTTGGACAGTATCACATCCTTTGGTCTCCGTCGCCTCCGTACCCTCCGCTCCAGGTGCTCCACCTCTGCTGCCTTACGGTCTGCCATGTTCGCAGGAGACAGTGCCTCCTTGTGTTCGCAGTCAGCCCAGCTCCTGAAGGAATCAAGCAGTCAGCAAAAACAGTTACAAATCTTTGATCATTATGAAAAACAATTACATTGACACAAAAATTCTAGTCTCAGAACCTAGACAATTAGATCTCAAGAATCTCTGGCCTCACTGTCTGGGAATAGCACTTACTGTAGCAGTGATAGGCATGACCCTACCATCAGAGTGGTCAGAATCTCAGGGAGCAGTTCAGGGAGCAGAGTGTGATGCATTTGGCATGCGCCCTCTTTGTCCAACCACTTGCCTGATAATTTGTGATGGAATCCCTGGTTTGTATCACCAGTTTGAATGGCTGGTTTTGCCTCAGATACACAGAGCTTATGTGCTTTGTTAGAAAATATTTGTTAGGAAAGTGAAGTGCACTGTTTTCACTAGAGAGGTGAGGTCTGAGCCTGACACACAAGGCTGTACAAATGGCTGCTGAGCAATGCCATTTAACTGTCACTGCAGAATGTATTTGAAGCCTTCCATGAGCACCAAAAGAAAAGACATAGAATAACAAGGTACACTGCCAGAAGGTGTGGTCTGGGGAGGAGTTTACAAACAATCTCTTGACCATTAGAGTCAACACCTGACCTAAATCCTCTGGAAAATATGTGGGCTCTGACTGTAGTAGAAGCATATAGTTAAGATCTGTTGGGTATTTAAGTTTCCTGTAAATACCATATGAAACATACTTAGTCAGCATGTCATGGACATGTGAATGTATAATTATTCACAAAGTGAAACTGGATAATAATTTGCAGGGTTAATGGTATGGTAACGTCAACGTTGTGAAAAAATCGTGCATCTGCAAATGGAATTCTCATGAACATTCAAAAATACTTTTTTTTTTTTAAATGCCAACATTATGCATTATGTTTTAGTCACAGGAGGATTCTAAACCAAACTTGTTAGCTGTTGAGTTAGAAAACAGAAACAGTACATACAGATGGACATAAATATTCAATGGGTATTAAAAAGTAGGCAAAGAAAATCTCATTCACAGCCAATGGAAATGAAAGGAGTTGTACTTAAAGGAGTTGCTCTAAACACCTGTTCTTGGCCATGAAACATTTCCTCTAATTGCATGCAAAGTTCAAGTTGTTCTCATCCTTTATAGACTCAAAGACGAATTTATGACTTCTGCTGACTTCCTTCTGTTGCCTTAAAATGAATGTATTAACAAGTAGTTCCTATAAAGAGTGGTCCTGATGAGCACAGGATTAATCAAACATGTCCACCTTCTGTTTCATAATTTAATCCTGTCACCTAGGGTGATAAAAATGCATTATCTCTTCTTTGGGTTGACTTGTGTGTTATGTATACCGTAAGTAGAAAAGAAATTGCCACCAGCTGTCAACTGCACTTAACTGCTAACTGTCTTAAATAGGGTGACTGAGGAAACTCAGGCATTGGACTTTTATAGAGGTAATTTCAGCGAACTGCAGCCTTTATCCATGGTAACCAAGTTATCCAAAGGCCGAGTGCTGTCTGCAACAGCTAAAGACATTTTTTATTCTTTATTATTTTCAGACTGAATATAAAATTTGTCCAATTTATATTGACATAAAAATGGTGCTTTTTAACAGAGCTATGAAAGTGAAAATGAAAGCAATAAACTGATAAAACGGATTTTTTTCCTGAACAATACATACAGATATAAAGCACACAAGCGCATTTGTCCTTCGTGACTTTAAAAAAGTCTACTATAGGCAGATCAAAAGCTGTGGAAAACTGTGCGTGATGCCATATTGTGCACCACCATCTTAGCCTTGTTAGAGTTGCCAATAAACAAATAGGATCCAAAGCTTCCTGTGTGTGTTTGGATTGACATTGTGATTGACAGTTCCAGCCATTAAATGTGTTAATTTACACATGTTAAGCCACTCATACACCACTCTTGCCCTTGGAGACCCTCAGGGTGGCTGCTTTTTGTTTTCACCTTAAAATCAGCAACCAGGTGAGACCCAAGAAACCAGGTGAGATGATTTAACTGTGCTATCAACTGCTTCAAATGATCAAGTAATTCTGAGTAACAATGAAAACCAGCCTGCAGCTATCCACTGGGAGAGTAAATCGATAGACTTTCTCCGCACAGCTCTGGTGCCATTTGGTAATTTCATACGGTCTTCTGTGATCAGCCCTCATTTACTCCCTAAGGTTCAGCGCTGTGTTCTAGTCTGTCATTGACATTCATTCATTCGTGTCATACGTCACCAGGTTGCACCGCTGTCAATTCCTATTCAAATGATGTACTCCACACAGAACTCCATACAGTGTCAAGCCATGGCATGGCTCAAAAATAAAGTATAAAATTAAGAATGAATGGAATTATTGTCACACAGGAAAAGTATGGACAGTTTCAGTCACATGTTTGTCCACTTTCCACAAATTTAATACTTCATTAATCCTTCACAGTAAGACTAATATTTGGCCGTGGTAGCTTAGCTCATTAGAACCTGGGCCAACTCAAATGTGTTGCATTTATTGCCAGTAGCTGAAACTAGGATTTGCCTCCTCGCTGGACAAGTTGTATTTGTCTCAAATTGCGAGCATGTTCATTATAGACTAAATTTCTACATATGTACATAAAATAAACCATTACCTGAAATAACAGTTTGAAGTTGCTCCGAATTAATGGAATTTTCCAGAAAACGTTCACACAGAGAGGAAAGTCCTAACTCACCGACACGCTGCCCGGCGTACGCTGTCGGAACTCAGGAAAACCCTGACTGTCAAAAATCAGGGCGGTCAGCCAAGAGAACGGTGGAGAGAAGCAGAAACACACACACATAAACACACACACATGCACACACACAGTTATCGAGCTGCCTCTATCTCACTCAGTCTGCTAAGACCCAAAAAACACCCCAGTCTCAAGCATATGCCATTTTCATAATAGAGGGCAGTCCCTCCCTGGGTTTCTCAATCCTTACTATTGGCTGTTCATTCAGGGGGTGGAGCCAGTTAGCTGCTTTGTATTTCTTTAGTTAAATTGTAGAAGTGTGTTTGTTGAACCTTCCCTTGTGCAATCTCTTTGAAATCAGGGCAATAGGTTGAAGGAAGTCAATATTTTACTCACTGATGTGTTTTATCTTACGTGGTGGGACATTTCTCTTTAGACTTAGTTAAGTTTCTCAGTCTTTTCCACTGCAACACATTTTTCATTTATAAGGTGTGACATTGAAATAAATTACTGATTGTTTTTACCTGGGTTCAGAGCTTCTGAAGGTCTGCACTCTCAAAACAGATGTCATTGAAAACAATGCATAACATTGTTTTTTTTAACACACGTCTATATCTAGTTAAGGACAACACATTTTGTGTTACTTTCAACACAGTATGTGTTAACAAGTCTGCCTTTTTAACACATAAATTTTATATTTGTTACACAAAATGAGTAACTTTGACACAAAATGTGTTGAAAGTAACGCAAAAGCAGTAACACAAAAAGCGTTGGATATTAACACATCATTTTTGAGAGTGTGTACGTGCTCTGCTCAGTTGTCTGCCATTTCCTATACAGAGCTGCTGTCCCACCACTGCACCTGAATTTTTCCCTGTTGCAATGACAGTTGAGTTTGAAGGTTAAACTTCTCACACACCCCGCTGTCCTGTGAAACTATTTTGGGACTGTTTTGTGACAATATATGAATCTTTGCTCAATGTATGCTTTCTCAATGAGATAATTTGAATGATCTTTTTTCCAACATGATTGATTTAAATTACTTTAAATTATATATAACAAGTTCAAATCACTGCAGTGCTTTGAATGATGTACACTGTCATAACTCAGTCACATTGTTCAGCTCTTGAACAAACAACCACACCAATTTTGCATACCAAAAAGCCATTACATTACATGGGGCATCAGTACAAAAACTAATCTCGGCTTCCAAGTAAACAAGACTATGTATCCCTATAAATCTGTACTTCCCTTGTACTGTGTGATTACTGCTGTTATCTCAGTACCAATAGCGGTCCCACCTGTGATTAGAACGTGTTTTGAAGCTATAAATAAGTTATTTGCACAGTCCGCTGTCTGGAATTTCTGGAGTCCACTTCATGTCCTACTTCATGTTCTGTGCAGTTAGAGCTGAAATCATGTGTTCATGTGAAATCACTCCTTCACTCAGTCTAAACTAAAGGGTTTCAAAGCACTTGGAATTTATCACATGCCTGGGGGCACAATCCCTTGCATTGACGATGATGGAAATCTGATAATTGATTATATCTGTGGTGTTGGAGCATAAATAACTCAGTCACATAATTGTAGTGGACCTTGACTTTACATTTTCCATTTTGGTTGAAACTATGTTGTAATGTGTGGAAAAATATACCGGTCATGTGAGTTCCTAAGGGTGTCAGGTGTTACTATTTTCTTCACAGTCCTTTAAATTTATAAAGATTTTTTTATGAACTGGCTAAACGTGCATGTCTCCTTTCTGTCTTCATGCTGTAACATGTGTGTCATTATTTTTTTTCTTTGTGCATAAAAAAGAGCTTCCAAAGTGAAAAGGTGGAGAATATCAAGTTTTTGAATCTCAGAGTGAGGATAGACTGGATTTCATTACTTAATTTCACTCCTGAAAGGCATACAAGTTTGACCTCATGTAGTCACAAAAGTAAAATAAAAAAAGGAGTGTCTGGCCCTTTGCTATGAACCTGTTTAGAGCATTTACCCTTGATTTCTATCATAGTGACATGAACGTGCCTTAAAGAAGACAGACTGTAGCCAACAATTTCGACCTGACTTTTCAGGTAAGATTAAATGTATACATCAATTCATAGTTTAAAATGTTCCATATAATCTTTGTGCGATAAAGCTAGTTTAAATCAATATTTGTTGTTAAGAAGTTAATAACAAATTAAGGTATATCTTTTGGAGTTTTTTTGCTTTTATTATTTTATTTGTAGTGTATGTGTTTTATTGGCCAAGTTAGTTTTTGTCTGCAATGAGGGACATTTTATATGCTTACAGAAGTTTCTCACAACCTGCTAAAATCACAATGGCTAGTATAGGGGCTTTGACAAGTTTGTGGCTTAAAATGAGAAAATACACAAGTATGTCCAAACAAGCTTATCTATACACCGCAACTGCAATAATATTTTAAAAACTCTAAAAAGCAAACAATTCCTTTGAATGTGTTTCGTATATAAATGAAAGTGTTCGTGCACAATATACTCTCTAGCGTGTTAATATTGGAGATTGCGTAATTTGTAAAACTGTCAAAAAAAGAAACTGAAACTTACATTTATTTGACAGTGAAATTTAAGGACAAACATCGACTGAATCATCATGGTTAGTGTTGAAGGAGAGAGTTACTTTTCTACCAGTGGAACATCATCCATAATGTTTACTTTCAGTGACCGTCACTGTCAGGGTGATTCTCCTCTGTCTCATCTCAGTACTGTAACTATGTTTACGGGATTAATAAAAGTCTAATTACACAAAACCAAAAAGCAGACAGAAAAGGAGCAGTAGGACAGAGATTCAAGTGTGACAATCATATCAAACTATCTTGGCCTCTTAACAAGTAAGGTTAGGTCATTGCCCGAGAAACGAGCTGATTTACAACAAGATTATTGCAGTGCTGGTTCAGCTACAGTTGAGAAAGATAGTTCACCTGAATTGGTCCAGTAAAATTGATGAGTGATGCCACACTATGCCTGACATACAGACCACACTAAAATGTTCAGTGTTAATCCACCTCTGATAGAGTACATTTTAGACTGATAGTCTACATGTGATACCTCCTGGACATAAAATCGGTTACAGTTAAATTCACAATTTAACGCTTTACTGTATAGGTCCTATGTTTAATTCGAACAGAATAGTAAGGAACACTCACCAACATGAGGCCCACCCTGGTACAACAGTACTAGCTTCTGTGGAACCCCAAAGTTCTGAGACTACAACGAAGGCCAGTTTGCTTAAGAACAAATCTTTGGATTGTAGCCCTTGATGACAGAGACTACAACATTCCCTTGTCCTCGGCCTTGTATGGTCCTTCCAGGGTCACTGAATGGCTGAATGCCCGCATGTCAGGGAGCAGTGTCTCTCAATGCTAGTAATGTAGCCTGATAAATGAACATAGAGTTTTTTCAATATTACACTATTAATCTTCACAAAGTGTTGCCTTCTGTTCAGGACTAGATTCCTTAAATGGATAACTATCATCATTGGACATTTAAGAGAAGCCTAAATATTTTATTACAACCACATCCCCATCCACTACTACAATTAAAGAGATAACATAGATGCAACATAGTTGTAAAAAGGTTTTTAGTATGAAGCAGCCTTCCTCCATAAAGAATTCACATTGATTATTCTTACAATGACAAGTACTCCAGCAGGCCAGTATAAGAAATAATCATTTTTCTGAAACGTCACTGAGGATGATTGTCCAATATTATCCATATCCTATTCAACCCACATCGTTGATCTTTTTAACAACATTTCGCATCTTTCAAGAGAGACAAATGAAAAAAATAAAACCACCTTGACAATAAAACAAAAAATGAAAAATGGTATCATGATTTTCACTTATTGCAGCCACACAAGCTTCGATGTGAGATGCTATCCTCTCCTCCATCCACCTGCTCTTTGTCTAGTGCTAGCAGCTCCGTTTGGGCTAACGCAGCAGCGCCAGAGAGGGGCGGAAGCAAAGCTTACCCTTATCAGAAGGGCCGTGTGCATTTTCCAGGAATGCGTGTGCCATACCTCCTCCTCCAACGGAGAGTTCCATTCGCCGTGGTCTGGCCGAGTGAGGGGCTTGGGACGGCAGGGATGGAACGGGATGATGGGAAAACCGGCCTCGCTTCCATCCTCCAATCGCGGAGTGAAGCAGGAGGACGGGGGAGGGGAAGGGCTCCTGCTGCTGCCCGGCTCGTTGCCATGGAGACAGAGACATTCTGAGCTGTAGCACAGAATGACAGCTTTGTGCGTTTCTACCATACCCAGACCAAGAAAAACATTGGGCCTCTTATACTGTATGCGGAGTGAAGGAATGAATGAATGAATGAATGGACTTTGGCTCTCACACAACAATAAGGCTACAACAAAAATCACATTTATTTATTTGTAGCAGTAGTCGCTATAAATTAATAAATAGGTTTAAGTGATTTTTTCTTGTGTGAGAGCCATTTCTTCTGGATTGCTGATTACTGTAATCATTGGTTTTCCGCACTACTTTTATTAAGTGGTTGAGTGCGATGGTATCAGTATTCCACAGCCACATATTTTGGGAAAATGTTACATTATAGAATTATATGTGAAATACAGACTTGTTGATAAAATAATCAAAACAGAAGTACGGAATTTCATTGTGCACTAATATGTACTATATTAGTACATAACACATTCTCAGTACTATATGCACTAATGCATTCACAGAATACACTAAGAGCATCAGAAGAACAGAAACCAACGTGTGATTTAAATGAAGTGGTAGGGTAGAGGACTATTATGAGAAGTTCTTCTAGCTGCTAGCTGATGGTGGTTGTTGGGAAATATAGCTGGTATTCCATGTTCTCTGTGACTGGTGCACTATAAAAGACTGTTTTCCTTTACTCATTAACTGCATTTGCAGAAAGTGAACAGCTTTTCCTCAGAAGTAAACATTTGAAAATACTGAGTAAGGAATGTGCCAGAAATCTCAGATTTGTCACACTGTGCATCATAAAACACCTCCCTCCCCTGCAACCTCAGAAAAGTTAAGACTGAGGTCTTGCCAAGAGAACAAGGGGCCATTGTTGTAATTTAGGGTGGGATAATGGCCCATTCTCTTCATTATATGTTCCTGTCTTCTTATATGTATAATCATTAACATGGGACCCCTTTGGCTCTAACCACATGGAGGCAGATAATGGTAGTTGCGTGCTAAGACTAGGCCTAGATGGTGTCTAGATGTCTGTCAGCTTCACTAATTCACCTCGGGTCCAGGAAGCCAACTTCCTTTGATCCTGGTTAGAATGTCTGGCTATATTGAAGCTGTGGTTTACGGTTTACATGATGATAAACTCACATTTATGACAGTTGGTGCATTGTAACGGTAACACAGAGGGGTGAATCTGCTGATCTTTCAAAGTGCAAAGTGAATATTGTACACGCATTTATGAGTGTAGCTGTTAGTTTATGCAAGTTTAACTCATTCATTACTTTATTTCTGCTCATTCCTGTCTCTCATTTCACACAAGGGGGACAACCTCTTCATTTTAGCCTCTATTGGGTTTTCATTGTTTTTACTGCAATGTTTTTTGGGTCAGTTGGTATCAAGCACAGTTTTAAGTACTTAATATTTACTTAACACATTTAATGTTGCAATTTCATATAAAGAGGTGGCTTTACATTTACAAACAGTGCCTTTACTGCCTACTCCTTTTGGATACTAGAAGACTTATCCTAGTTTTGTGTAGTCTGCCAGTTTACCAAGTCGCTTGGTAATGTACCAAGCTATGGTGACATCCACCAAATTCCACAGAAGCTCTTCTGCTTACTATCAATGGCAAGGAATGAATGATCTTGTCTGCATTGTCAACACAAGACAAATGGTTGTAATCAACAATCAACCCGAGGCGGAGAACCTGAAGAATGATATCTTATCTTTCCTATTTTAACATGGAGACAGGACTGTGATTGGTGGAGAAGATTGTGACCATGGGCATGTCCTTCAACCTCACCTCAAAATATCCTGTTAGACGAAACTAATCTTCCTTTGTTTCGGCATGGCATATAGTTTCTTCTTGACTTCAATGAAGTTAACATACTGTACCAAGCAGACCTGGGTCAAATATGTATCTTAATTAAGAATTTTAACTCTTTAGATGCTATAAAAATGAAAAAGAAAACACTAATTTCAATAAAGCATGCTGATGATGAAGCATACAATCATGCAAAATAATTTTTCTACAAACATTTGTGAAAACAGATGTTTCTTTGCAAAAAAGGTCTGCAAGGGTTTTAGTGTCATCAAAAGGGTTACAGTATGTAAAATAAAATTTGGTTTGTTCACCCAATTTACTTTTCTTATAGTCATCACAGAACTGCTTTTAAAAATCATCAATTCCTTCAACACTGTTACAATAGTGAAAGTACTGGGCTTGTTTCTATTTCAAACATTTTGCATTTCATGCAGCCTAAACAAAATGTGACTTAAGCACAATATTGCTTCAGTGTCAGTGAGCGGCATTCACTGGAAGTAAATACACCACATTTATAGAATGTCTATCTGAAGATGAATGGGAATTTTATAGCAGTGATCATGGAGAAAAAATTATGAATCAAGTGACACTTACTCAATCACACACTTTTCCCCTCTCTGACTTGAACATGAGCTCACCAATCACGTGCGCTTTATGGGTTGATTAGGGACAGCATGTCCAATATCTGAGAGCCTTTCCGTAATGATGCAAAGTTAATATGGAACACTAACAGAAATAAAACAGGGACTATTTACCGTGTGTGCAGTAAATGGGTCTGTTATCAACACCAGCCCCCGATTAAAGGCTATTTAGAGAAATCGATGTCTGTGAATCCAGTGGTTTGAAATGACTGTTGTCATTTCAAATCATTCGTGAATAACCACTTCACGAACAACACTCATAGACACTTAAAGCAAAAATAAAAAAACATGGTCAGCGAATAAGTAATCTTCTTCCTTTGCATTACACTAAACTTTCCTGCATCTATACACAGAATTTAATTGGATACTTTCACTTATGCTTTTCTTTATGGATCTGAGAAGGTTAAACCCTCTCCACAGCAACTGACGTATCGTCTGTAAAAACAGTGTTGTAGCAAGGCCAAAATTCCCTGCTTCTCTCTCTAATGGCTGGGCTTTCACTGTAGTGCATAAAGGTAAATGGCTATTATGGTTAGCAAGGTAATGTTTGGTTTTATGATAATAACTGGTTACATCTGGCAGAAATGGGTCATTCCTACACCTTGGTTATCTTCTTTGTTTGTGAACATGTGTGTTTTAGACCTTATGTGCTATGCTGAGCTGGCCATTTACCCAGGTAACTGTGCTAAATAGGTAAATACTACTGTCACAGTTATTGGAATGTACAGTTAGTTGATAAAATAAAGGAAACACCAACATAAAGGCATTGGGCCACCATGAGCTGCCAGAGCAGCTTCACTGTGCCTTGGTTCTATAAATGTCCAGTTCTCTGGGAGCCCGGATCTGTGCTGGAAGGATATGAACCTATTCTTTCACAAGAAATTCCATGTTTTCTTGGTGGTGGAGGAAAATGCTTTCTCAAGCACCACTCCAGAATCGTCCATTTGTGTTCAACTGGGCTGAGATGGACTGAGACGAGCATGGCATATGGTTTACAGAGTTTTCACCGTAGTATGAAGCTGATCACTCTAAATGCCTTTGTATTAATTTGCATCTAACTTTACAATCTGACCATATTTTCCCACTGCTCTGTAGACAACAGACAACAGCATAGCTGTGTTCTCAGTGTTCTCAGTTCCACCTTCCTCGCAAATGTGCATTTTATGTGTTTTTATTTTTATATGCGCTGTGGACAGCACATTGTAAGCTTTCAGAAAGCTGCTATATTTTTATTATTATTATTATTATTATTATTATTATTATTATTATTATTAATAATAATAATAATAATAATAATAATAATAATAATAATAATAATAATAATAATAATCTCTCTGTGAATTTTTGATGGACTTTTCCAAATAAGACTGCCTGCTCATGCACAGATTGATAACTGCAGTCAGCTGATCCAGATCTGCTCATCTGTTTTGCCTTGCTCCTCAAACTAATGCAGACATCGCGATTGAGGAGTACACACTTTCAACCGCATCTGACTCCAGCTGATGATGTCTTTCCCTCAGAATTCCATGCCAACATCACCTCAGCCTTTGTTCCTAGTGCATCAGCAAACTGAACAGTCTTTATCATTTAAGCTCCTGCCAAACATGCCCCAACAATCACCCCTCCTTCAATGTCACTGAGATGATCGCTTTTTCCAGCCATGGTAGGTAAAAATAAAGTGCAGCCGTGGCATGTTTAATTTATGTGTCTATTTTATATTCATTGATACATCCCTTGCCTTTACATAAATATCTTAAAGAAGGGCAAATTTAAGCAGCTGCTAATCCTGTTCAGTTAACGCGCTCCATCCATCCATACATCCATTATCTATACCTGCTTTTCCTGAGCAGGGTTGCGGGGGGTGCTGGAGCCTATCCCAGCGTGCATTGAGCGGCAGAAATACACCCTGGACACAGGCTGCCAATCTATCGCAGGGCTAGCTAACTCCAATCTGAGCTAACTGAAGGATGGTACATCATGACAAGTTCAGTGTTCCACCAAGCTGATGATAAATAAAAATCATTGTTTCAGGTCATTCAGTGGGAAATAAAATGGGCATCATTGACATATTCTGTGTCTTAACAAATATCAGTCTCACCAATGAATTCTCAGTAATATGTAGTGTAAGCAGATAGCAATACAATGTCATAATTATAATTTAGTAAACATAGTTGAGACATACATATCATCATTTTTAGTTGCTTGCCTATTATTGTATGTTGAAGCCTTTGTGCGTCTTTACAAAGCACCACAGAACTACTACTTTGAACAGAGCTGACAATCTGGGAGTTTTGTGTTTGGGAGTTTGCACATTGTCACGAGTCATTTCTACATTTCAGACATAGTTATTTTGCAGCATACTCTTTCTTAATTGCTATGGTAAAGGCATTTTCATACTATGTTAAAGCAACACTTGTGCTATGGTAAGTCCTCATTGTCCTGATTTTATGACACGGATGTATGCGAATGATACAGTTACACTTATGTACATGCTAAAACAAGACAATAGGTGGCATATAAGTTAGCTGCAGCCCTATCTAATATCTGACTGGCTCGAAGATTCTTGTCTTACTCTGAACACTAGCAAGACTGCAGGTATGTGCTTCTCAATTTACAGGAAGGACATGCATCAGCCTGATGTTGCTGTTACGGGTGTAAAGCTCCACATCATTTCAGATTTTAAATATCTTGGGGTAGTCATTGATTCACATTTGACCTTGAAAAAGCAATTGAAAAAGGTCAATAATACAGCCAAATTTTATTTTATTTTAAATTTTATTTAAACTTTAAGTTTATTAGAAACCAGTTGAGTATAGATACAGAAAAAATATATGTGCACACTATGATTTTGCCACATTTATCATATTGTATTTCCAGTTGGTCCCAAACACAAAAAACTATCCTTAAGCCTGTATATGGTCTGGATAAAAAGCCAGTTACATATCACCACTGTCATATAATTTCAATGTACAATTTTTTTACCTTTGATAATTTTGTATATCTCGTAAGTGCCTGTCTAATGTATGAAATTATTAATAACCTTGCTCCTTCACCATTTAAGGACTTTGTTCCACTGTATACAGACAATACCAGGCAAACAAAACCTCCACCAAAGGCAATTGTGTGGTGCAATACAGGTCCACTGAATTTGGCCGATCTGCTTTTTCCATCAGAGCCTCAGATATCTGGAATCCCAATACCCAGTAGTATCAGACAAAGTTTAACTTTCGGTAGTTTTAAATTACAATTAAAATCTTGGCTGAAATGTATTCAATCTTGTAATCATTAACCATCCAGAACTATTCAGTACTTTCTGGCTGTAAGTATTTCTTTTGTTACATGTTCCTGTATGTTGATGTGTTTTTTATGTAATGCCATATCTTTTATTTGTCACATCATATGCAATATTTTTTTCCTTTTTGTTTACTTTTCTGTTAAAGTGCATTGATGCACACGCTCATTTTTATTCATTTTGCGAATTGGTGCTTGTACATATTTTTTATAAATGCCCGCTTTTTACCTGCCAAAGGACTACAGATGAAATTCAGCTATCAAGCTAATTCTGGGGCAGTTACTAACTGTCCATTGTTCCTTTCAAATAAACACATAAATCAAATCAAATAAATCTGTGTGATACCAACACACCAGCCAACATACCAGCCATGTACAACATGTTCTGTGCAATGTGAGTGAATATTTAAACTTCATGACTGTTTTGTTCAATGTTTAATGTTTATTATCTTTGTTCCCCTTTCTTTATTTTATGACTACTTTTATGGTGTAAATCACTTTGTGAGAGAAGCACTCTACAAATAAACCTGCAATATATATATATATATATACTGTATATACATGCATGCATGCATGATCGCAAAAAGTATGTGGTCAGCCAAACATCAAACTCATGTGCTTGTTGAACATCTTGCTCTAAAACAACAACCCCCCCCCCCCCATCCCCCCGTTTCCCCACCTACATTCAACCACAAGAACTTTAGTGAGGTCAGGTACTGATTTAGGGTGATAAGGCCTGGGTCCAATAATTTCAGCAACAGGGAATATTACAACATATTCCAGCTTCATAAAAGTCTATCAATAGCTTGATTCATGATGGAACCAAAAAAAGTGTTTTTGATACATAATTTTAAAACTGTAAATTTAACTGCTTCCAATATCATTCCCCCCCCCCCTTATTTATTTCATGTAAGACAGTCTAATCTTAGAAATGAAATGGTCTGTTGCCAACGAGATACATGCCTTCTTTTGCTGCAGAACATTAAACAAAACTTAGTTCACGGGTCGCAACATTGTTCTCAAGTCATTTTGCACAACAGTAGGCTACTTGTAAGTTTTGATGTACAGTCATTTACAGTAATGGTAGTAAAAATCCAGAATAAGTTATCTGATTTGAATAAGTTATGAATGCAGGCCTAGTTGAAATGGCTTGTTTGGACTAAAATGTCATAGTGCCAGGCTAAATATTTTCTGAGTAGACAAGCAAAATTCAAAAACTGTTGCATTTATACCGACTCTCCCCTATATCTGCAATAAGTATACAGTAAAATAGTTTTTAATTTAGAATTCATTAAAGATCATTTGGCCATACACGTGTTTCTCCTGTCTATGTCTAGTTCCTCATTTATTGATTAGAGGAAATAAACAATTATTGAAATAAATACATTTTTTTAAATTTATTGATGTGTAGAAAATTGTCTTTTTGATGGCATCTTTGAGAGAGGGACCGGCAAAGATGTGCACAGACAAGAAACACCAACAGCAAGCAAGCAAGAGCAAAGAGAAACCTGACACCATGATATTTTGAATAAAAATGAGCCGCTTGATTTTGTATTCAACAGTTTTTACAGGCAGAGGTCAAAGAAAACATGTGTCTGAACGTGTGCAGTGGTTTTAAAATGGTAATAAATCACTTATCATGTCTTTTTGTTTACTTTAAGATAAGGGGCACAACTGCTCCCACCTATGGGCACAAGTGACCCTAAGGAGCAGTTGTTCCTTTGAACACATTCTGTTTAAAGTCAAAATGTGCCCTTCACATTAATGATTGGATTAAATAATCACCAAAGGTTAACAGACAGTATCAAGTTGTTAATTTGAAAATGCTGTCATTCTTGAGCAAGCAATTCTTAGAAATCACATAAAAGATGAGGAACAACCAGCCTGGGTGTCTGCTACAATCACAAATATTCTACTAAAGGCCACTGGGTGTTAAGATGTAAAAAATTTAGATTAATGTTATTGACCAGTCACATGTCTTGGGTAAAGAAAATTCATTTAATGCCAAATATCTCTGCAGCTGCAGCAGAACATCAATAATAAGGACATCAAAATGGATTGCTGTTTTTAACCGAACGTTCTGCTTACAATGAAATCACAATGGGCATTCTACGCACAGACAAAAAAACAAATTGGCAAATTGGATGGCTTTAGCAGGTCATTTAACAAGTAAATTAAATTGCACTGATAGCTCAACAATGTTACTTTTACACTTTTGAAGTTACGCTGATTTGAGCATTGGTATCTGCACTTAACGCTGCACTGAAATCAATGGGGTATAAAATTGTAATCGCATTAAAGGC
Source organism: Anguilla rostrata (assembly GCF_018555375.3). Classification (NCBI taxonomy): domain Eukaryota; kingdom Metazoa; phylum Chordata; class Actinopteri; order Anguilliformes; family Anguillidae; genus Anguilla; species Anguilla rostrata. Next base: position 34,953,874 of record NC_057946.1, on the reverse strand, counting down.
ATTATTACATATTTTATTACAAGATAAACTCACTTCGTAATGTTTTAGATGTTAATTGGTTATTATTAATTCCTACTTTCATATAGGCTATTTAAAAACCTAGTTTGAACAATTAGAATTTTACATGTAGATTTCCAAATAGATCTTGTCTTCAGCGTGGTGTCTACATTTTTTTCAAAATGGACATTTTTTTTTTAATTATGGTGAAAGGGAGACATGTATATCCCTCCGAGGAGAGTGATTATCGGGAAGAGGAAAGCGCCTATTTTTTAAACCGTATTAAAGTATTAAAGCCAACAATCATATATATATATAACGACAAAAAGAGCATTTACAAAATAGGAATGATCCCCAGTTTTAAAAATATTTTGTTTTGTTTTGTTTTGTAAAATTCACTTATTCTCCTCTTCTCATCACCTCCTTTGCTCCTGCTTCTGCCTCTCTTTGGTCTCCTTCTGCTGTAGGAGGTCTGCATATTCTTTGCTGGCGATCAGCCTTGCGGACAGAGGAAATCGGCGCCTGGTTTTCTGATCACTGAGATCAAGATGATTGCCAGGCCTTCAGGGATGACTACACTGGGAACCAAGGGATTGAGGGGGACAGAGCATGAGCACGTGGAGCATGGTGTTTCTGGGATAGGTCTGGGACAGGCCATTTATGGAGCGGAATGGTTGTGGAGTGGGAGAACTAGTTGTCACCAGGACAAACTTCACCATCCACATGCCATTGATGGCACTGCAGTTCAATGAGAATATCTCAGAATTCCCAGTCCCCTCTGTTGCTTGCCTGTGCCCAGAGCAGAGGACAACTGCCACTTCCCTACTAACGTGTCCCGCTACACCAGCCCCACACCAGGTTTGTGAATGCTCTCTTTAGGTCAAGCACATTGATGTCTGAGCGTCACTGAACTGGGATGCAAAGGATCTCCTTCCTGCTGGCACGGTTGAACTCCACAACTTCCCAGGAGACGTACGTCTCATGCTGACCCATAAGAATGTGTATCAGAAAGAGGTCATCGTCCATATATAACCCGGCAGACATTGCATACGCAGGGTTGGTTGGTTACCAAGGCATGGACGGGCATCAGAGACGCAGTGGTGGTCATTGATGAGGTCATTTGTGAAAGCATCGTGAAAACCTGATTTTCGTGAGTTTTTCACATTTGTTCACAATGTTCAGTTGACAATTTTCATTATACTACTGTACGCTTGAAAAATACTGAAAATGTATCTTCCCAGTTTTTCCTATGCAGAAGAATCAGTGGGGTGACAGTGTAGCAAAATGCTTTAGGAAACTAGGCGTGCAACTCAGATAAGGTGAGTTTGATTTCCATGAGAAAATCAATTGATTTCCTCTAGTAAGTCAGAAACTTAACCCTAAATGCTTCAGTAAATATCAAGCTGTAAACACTGTAAGCTGTGAAGAAGAGCATGTGCTAAAATGACTAAAATGTAAAATGGCCTCACTGTAGTCTGCAGAGGAGATTTAACTTGTCGGTGGCCAATCCGGAGCTGAGCCGGTCAGGCCACTTGCTCTAATAAGCCGGGCGCTTGCGTAAGAGAGCTCGGGGGTGAAACTCGTGTAGGCTGTGGGGCGGCGATCGTCACCTGGGAGACCAGCGCCATATGGAACACAGACAGCAGATGGGTCACCGCAGATGAAGGACACAGCATTGCCAACTCAGAGATTTACGCAGAGACCTGGAGGGAGGGAACAGCTGTTTCTGTAGAACGGTAAAACACACACATGTAAATACCGTGAAATAAAAGCTGATTGCCTCTCATTTTGTCTCACATTCATCACATCTAAAGGCCTTACAGTAAGTAAACAGAAAAAATAACTCATTTCACTCCACCATTACCATACATTTGGAGGACGCTGTAGATGAATTCTCATACATTTGAAAGGTAAAATCAAATTGAAAAATTACTCAATATTTTTCCTTTTTTGCATACGAGAGTAGTCACATATTTTAATATTTTTTCAGTGAATATATTTTCCATTAATGTCTTCAAAAATATTAGAATATTACATCATATATTGACAAGTTGTGAATGATTTGTCATACATCTGAAAAATCAAGAATTCATGTACACAATCAAGTTAGCAATGTGTGCATGTGTGTACGTGATGAAATTAGCAGTGTTTGTATGCATGTTGGCGCAAGAAGTGTGTGTGCATACATTTGAGTTCGCAGTGTGTGTGTGCATTATGAAGTTATCTGTGTGTGTGTGTGTGTGTGTGTGTGTGTGTGTGTGCATGATGGAGTATTCACAATGTTTGTGTTTCTGGTGATAATGGTGGTTCTCCTCTAGTAACCCCCACACAAACGTGTCCTACAAATAATCTGCTTTCTCCTGCTCAGCAGAGAACAAAGAGGGGCTCAGGCATGTAAGATGTGACCCTGACCACTCTGCCACCCACACACACACACACACGTGCACGCACGCACACGTGCACGCACGCACGCGCGAACGTGCACACACACACACACACACACACACATGCACGCATGCACGCATGCATGCACACGCACGCGCGAACGTGCACACACACACACTCATAATAATGCTGTATTTTGTCTCTGGGGTTAATAGTGGGGTTTATAGTGTTGATTTTTTGACCTTGTTTGCTTTGATTTAACATGTGCAAGGTATATGTTGCTGAACTGTTTGCACCCTTAAAGCGAGTGGCAGAACAGTTCTTTCCTGCTTGGCAGTATTTACAGGTGGACAACATGCGCTGAACCATTACATAGCTGTCTTTTCTGTTGTAAACTGAAGGAGATGACAGCAATGATGCTTTAGGCCGCAACGATGAACATATTTAGGCTTTTATGATCTGACATATCAAAGCAATTGCATGTGCTTGTAGAAATCTGAACATGGATGTTGGTCACTAAAAACAGTGTCACTGCTGTGTCACCATTTGTCTGGGAGAGAAAATCGAAATCTACATTCCCATTTCTTCAGCTGTGCCTTCCTCTGGTTGCCGTGGAGTTTCTGGGCCTATCACAACATTCAGACTCTTCTCTGTGTGCGCTGGTTTTCCGTACCGCATTTACTCCTAAGTGGATGATGGGACTATTTTGGAAACAATGCCTCATTATATCTGCTTTCAGTTTACCCAATCTCCCTGACCCCACTCTCCTCATAAACGGCTTAGTTTTAAATGGATGAAAAACCCAGTCAGATTAAAACAGTTCAACAGTGCGCTAGTATTCAGTGAAACCAGAAATTCAGGATGTGGATTTTTGTTTTGTATAAAATAAAAAGGATGTCTAGTTTCGGTTTCTGCTTTCTCTCATTCAACCATTCTGATATAATATAAGCAAATGAAATAAGCTAAAGGTCAGTGCACCAAAGGTAGATTCTGTTGTGAATTAAGCTGAAGAACTAAGGCCCCTAGTGATTCAGGGGGTTCTTTTTTTCATTTTTTAAAGGACAATATATCCCCTATTAAGAAACACAAAGATGATTTTGCAAAAGAATTTGTTTAAAAAAATGTTTATTGTCTCATAGATCTGGTACAACACATCTGTTCTCTTGAATGGGCAAAATGTCGGCTTACTTCCCTGGGTAGAACGGTCTGCTCTACGCATCACTACGACATTGCTACCAGCGTGTTTTGGATGCCTCTTCTCATGCCCGCATGCTAAAGGAATCCTTCTGATGGTCCCTGCACGGTCTAGCAAGCACCTGGAGGAGAGACAGTGGAGAAGTGGGTGAGTACAAAGCACTGGACAGCGGTGTGCAGACAGCAGCACATACTGACCAGAAGAGCATTTTTAGCTTTCTGCGGTGGTTTTTAGCTGTTCTGCAGAAGAGTTTGGCTGTTCTGTGAAAGTGTTTGGCTATGTCATGAGAAGGGGCGAGGTTTTGGCTGTTCTGTGAAAGCATTGGTTCTCTGAGAAGGTGAGACGTTTTGACTGTTCTGTGAATGTGTTTGGCTGTTCTGTGAAAAGGTTTGGCTGTTCTGTGGATGTGTCTGGCTGTTCTCTGAGAGGGTTTGGCTGTTCTGTGTATGTGTATTGCTGTTCTGTGAGAGGGTGGGAGAGTTTGGCTGTGAATGTGTTTGGCTGTTCTGTGAGAGGGTGAGAGAGTTTGGCTGTTCTGTGTATGTGTTTGGCTGTTCTGTGAGAGGGGTTTGGCTGTTCCGTTTAGCAGTTTTTCTCATGGAGGCAGCCGACTCACCGGACTGCAGCACAGGCTCGAACTGGCCGGCCATGCAGATCTCCTCCTGCTTCTGGCGAACGATGCGCTGGATGGCGGGGGGCAGGCCGCGGGGGTTGCGGGAGAAGATCAGGGAGTAGCCGTCATCGCAGGAGCCATCCTCCTTCAGGGTGCGGCAGGCATAGGTGATGGCATAGTTGTCGTAGTCGGTGTCAATCACCCAGTAGTTGTCGCCTTGAAGGACACCAAAAATCGAATCAGTCAGAATGTAGTCTGCGGTTGGCGTGAAAATGTTCGAGGCGTGAAAATGTATGAGAGTATGTGTATGAAAGTTTATGTGTGTGTGCAGGTGTGGCTGTGGGTGCAATTGCCTGTTTGTGCATCTACTGTGTTCAAGAATAGACGCGTTGCGTCTGAAATCATCACATAATTTATGTTAATTATATGAATACTTCAGAATTATTGTAGGCAATTATTTCACAGAATCCTGCCTTGCACTAGCAGGAAAGGGATTGATTTTACCTCCAATTAGTGGAATTAAAATGTGGGAAGGTCTTTCCTGTTGTCTGGATAATGGCAGGAAATGTTCCTGATAAAGACTAAAGTAGCAGTGAAACAGTTGGAGGCAGTTTACTAAACAGTATAAACAGACCGGCCATCTGTTTATACTGTTTAGTAAACTGCCTCCGACTGTCCAACTGTGAGTACTTTTAATGCTGGATCATAGAATACATTATGAAATAATTTATTTTATATTGAACAGGAAGTTTCACTTGGAATATGTACATTAGTGAATTCACAATAATACTGTACTATAATATTTAGATTAGCTTCAAACCATGTTGATTAGGATTTAAGACTTCACAAAGCAGTCATTCCCCAATAAACACATTTTTGCTTCTACAATTGCACCATGCAAAAACATTAGTGGCAAACACGCCCAAAATTGATGGATTATATAAGGTCACAAAAAAGGACTATTCTACAGATCTATCAAATGTCATCACAGTCTACCAGTATGTTAGATTTTCTAGGCCTATATGATTAACCAGTGGCACTTGGTGAGCTGAATGTGGACAGGGCGGAAAACTTATCTTTAAACTAGTCTCGATCACTAGTCTCAACTTGTTCACAGTGATTTTTAATTTTACTTAATAAATACTGGTTAGCTATAACATTAGCTTGAAAAATTTGACCTTGTGTTTTATTTTGCTATGGATAGTCTGGATGCTCTGCTTCAAATGGTTTGTTGTTTGGTCAAATGAACACTGTTTGACTTGCTGAATGTTAATAACTAGCTTGCTGGGTGCATGTATAAGATACTATCAACCATCATTATCTGTTTTTGATTAACGTAACAGCTGACTTCCCTCGTTGGTTTTACATTTGATTATGTTAACTAGTAAGAATTTCTAGAATTTCTTGGTCGTCTGCCATGCTAAGATTGCAATGGCAAAAAAATGCTTATTCTTAGGCTTTGTATTTACCCTGGTCCTGTTTTTTTTTTTTTTAAGTAAATGTACAATCACAAAAGTACTACAACCTAATTTTTCAACAAAACACATGATATGACAAAGTCCATGTTGTCGCACTGGATCATACCGGTGTTCATGTTAAAGCCGGTGTACCGCCCAGCTCTAGCCTGGGGTATTATTGATATTATTGATTTTCTCTGCTGTTTTGAATTCATTTTAATACCTGGAGCTATGTTTTTTTTTTTCTCTCTGGGGAACGAACAATGCAAGTTTGAAACACAGTTTGACAGCACACAACTTCAGGGAGCGAATGTGACGTTGGTCTTGGTCTTCCAAGCGGCTTGCTTGATGCCGGGTGGGCAGAGCCCATATCACAAGGGAGAACGTCCTGCTACTCTTAACGGTGCGGTGCCAGCGGTGTCGAAACTCATAACTCACCTCCACTGGACAGGTAGCTGGCCAAGCCCTGGTAGGTCATGAACATCTTGCCGGGGGTTGTTGGGTCAGGTACTGTGTACTGGGCAGCCATGTCAGCACACACAACCCAGAACCTAGACACACACACAGACCATGTTCATATTAGTTTCATACCCTTCTCAAACATGGCCTTTCATTTAATTTAATTTAATTTACAAAAACAAAAATTATGCACATTACTATACTATGTGTATATATATATATATATATATATAAATGTATGTATACATATATATGTTATATATAATACAAGAGTAGAAAAAATTACTTTTTGTACAGAATGCAAAATATCAAATCCAAATGTGTAACCTGTTACTGTTTCGCAGGTGGCAACAGTTCTCTCCTCCATAATCAATCTGCATCTCATATTTTGCCCATGGGACATCTCCCGAGCGCCCCCTCGCCCCTCTCCGGCGCCCCCTCTGGCATACCCGAAAAGCGTGACGCGGCCTTTGGACGAGGCGGTCATGGTGCCGTCATCGTCGATGGTGTACTCGGCAGAGATGTTGTCCTGGAGGAAGAGGCCTTCCGGGTCTTTCTTCTGCAGGGCGTACCACTTCCCAGCATACTGCAGCACACAAAGGAACCCGTCAGCACTACAAACATCCATGGCCAAAAAACACACTGCAGTGCATTCTGCTTCTAATAGGTAAGCACATCTTTAAACTACAATCAAAATCGCAGAGGTGTCAGGTGAAGTTTGCTTTGCAGGTTGCCAAAAAAGCAACTTGTTATTCCATAAGAAGAACATATATCTAAATGCATGCATTTGAAATTGCTCTTGACATTGCTCCTTCCTGAAAGTGTAGTTTGATGCAATTTCATCCCAAATTATTACATTTCCAACACATCTATTGCATTTCTCTCCTTTAGTGCATGCTAGTAGGTTTGAAGTTACTTTTAATGTAAAATGTGTGTTTTGGAATTTCCTTCTCAAACGTTTCATTTAAATGCATTGTGGGGGATATTGTCTGGGTAGTTTTAAACAGAAATAAGTGACTCTGAAAAGACATAATAACTTATAGTTGAACTTTAAGGAGCAGATCAGTAGACTCACTCTCTTGGGGTCAAAGTCCTGCTTGACATTGAAGCTGTCTACCACACAGGATGCTGACCAGCACCTTTCCACATAGGAGAGCAGTACCACCAACAGAGCAAACTTGGAGTAGTCCATTCTGCAAGAGATAGAAGAGAAGCATTTCAGCGTGTCGCAGATGCAAATATTTAACAGAATCTATTTGTGTGGGTTCACAGGCAGTTCTGTTTCATCCTACACCACATTGGCTCATCTGGTTGAAAGAAGATTAACTATGTAGCCTTTCCCACTGCATTGCCACTCCTCCAGGGTCCTAGCAGTCCATGCGCATTCATTACTTTGATGAGCGATAGGCCTTTCAGTCCACACATTGAAATATACGTCTAGATTTCCCCTATCCTCCATTACCAAAAGTATTGTATTCATCATACAAATTTAGAAAATTCCCTTTCACGTCTTGAGTGAGCCACAACTTCCTGCCAGCTGGTCAGCCGTTCAACAACATGTTTGCTCTTTGTCACCCAGAAAAAAATGCATCGTAAATTCCTTACCTGTCTCTGGATCTGGGGTTCAGAGAGGCAGGGAGCAGGTAGGATTCGGCTGTGTGTTGAACTATCTTTCTCAGGCTGTCCAACAAACTGTGCTGCCTCTCCTCCCGAGATCCTCTTTTATAGTCCTGCACACAGACAGGCTTATTGATTATGTTCACTTCTTGTAACTAAGTTAAGGTGCTTAAATCCAGCGCTAATCCTGCTGCAGAAATCCTGGCCATAATCTGACCCGTGGACTGAACTCTCTCCCAACGATTGCCGTAAAAACACTTAGAGGTTTACGTAACCCCAAACAAGCCCTTTGCGGACAGGAAATGTACGATGGCCGCAAAAAAAGGGACACACGGGGCAGAGGGATTACAGGACGGGATGAATGGCGCCTCTAATCAGCGCAGCTGCACGTGGGGACCGCTCAGATTGTGCAAGGTGTACGGATATGTTTCGTTAAAAGGAATTAATGTGTGGAAATATGAATGCAGGGACCCTCAACCTGTTAAGCTGAGGCCTCTGGTGTGTCCTGAGAGAGGCTAAGAGTATACAAATGATACATAGTAAAATGGTTTTATTGACATTCGCACAAGACTTGTTTAAACACTGCCTCTGTTATGCACTGCAGTAGTTATTGTGGATATATCAAGCTCATTCAAGTATATATCATGTGTTAATAAGGGTTGAGCCACAGAAGTTATGCTTTAGCTCATTAAGCTTCCAAAGCCTTTGTAAACATAATGTTAGCAGGTTATGATTTCAATGGAGAATATCATATTAGGAGTCTCGTTAAGGCATGTAGCCATGTGCAAATGTGCCACAGAGATCAGAAAAGATCCATCTTAACAGTTCTTTCAAATGCATTTATGCATATTTGGTAAAGCAGTGGTAATCTAATGCAGTTGTGCTTTAGAAAAGTTTTTGTTTGACTTGAATTTCTGGTAAAAAAAATAACTTTTTATTATTTTTTAAATAAAAAGACCCTTACAGTATAACATAATAATTCGGCCCATCTAGAACATAAGAACATTAAAATACATAATAAGGAGAACAAGCTATGCAGCCCATTTAGAATATAAGAACATAATCATACATAATGAGTAGAATTCAGGTTCAGGTCATCTTTAACATAACACAATTAGGAGAAGGCCATTCAGCCCACTTAGAACATAAGAACACACAATGAGGAGGACTAGGACCAAAGAATATTGATTAATGGCAAAGTAAAAATTTGTGTGTGTTATGAGTCACATCACATATTGGTTAGGCCTTGGTGAGCCCTAGAAAAGGGTTAGTTATGTCCTAATATGTGAACCCACAGAATTGAAAGATGGTGTATACATAATATGGGAGCAGCTTATGGAGGTGTTTATGGTAAGACATTATGTAACACTGCATCCTTTCTGTAGCTGTGTATCCTCTGTCCCTTTAGCTGCTGAACCGTGCACTCCATAACTCCATAAACACTCTATTCCAGGCCGTGCAGAGACCTTGTGAGGGGCAGGTGCTCAACACTGCTATTGTACAGGATATATTTTACCAAAACGAATGAATGAAAATGAATGATAGCAAGAATACTAACAAAAATATAATTTGTAATTTTTTATTTTTTAATCAAATCAAAGGGGCGCATTGGGCATTTGGGGCCAAGGGGGCAGGTGCTTGGTCAGCCAGAGCCACCCCCTCTGCACGTGCCTGCTCTATTCTCACTGCTACTTAGAGACAAACGTATATCCCCAAGGTCTTAAAGCTGCTGTGTCACTATGTCCTCTTACGATTGCAGGCTTTGGTGAGACCTGTTTAACGATTTCAAATTCATATAATCACAATGTTTAGGACTACAATATTACACAGAAATAAGTTATTAGCCAAGGCTCTATATATAATGATGTATGATGTTGTACAGAGCTAATGCATATACAGCAATCTGATTTGGCAGTTAGATTTACTAGTACTTAGCAGCATAATAAATTGACCAGTAATTTTTTTCTATCACGTTTCAAACACATCTTAAGTGAGAAACACTATATCAGTACTGCAAAGGCTAAACGAAGTTCATAAAACACACACAATCCTTTGCCACAATTTGATAGGAAAATAGCAATGCTGTGCACTTTCATCATCTTATTTGTTCCTGTTTGTGTTTATACACTGTTCACGGCACATTTCACTGGTAGTATTTGTATATATCCACATCTTACCAAAGAAACCTAGAATAAGCTGACAATCTGATCAGTTGGCTGGACGTATGTAACACGGATGATCCCAAAACAAGACAAGTTGCATAAGGGGATACACTGCACTGGCCTGACAGATCTTATATCACACAAAGGCACAATGCCATTTCAAATGCCATTTCTTTTCAGTTTTATTAACGGACAACTGGTGAACTAAGCCTGTTTTCTTAAGGGATTTCATGAAATATTTTTTAATAAATCTCTCTAAGGATGGCTTCTTAGAAGGCACCCCCACAACAAATTTCCAATTGTATATAAAAATGGAGCATTCAAAAATTGTAAATGTATTTTATAGTAACGATATTGAGTCAGACAAACCCTGTGTACAAATGTAATATGTACAGTAGTAACTAGTGAGGGAAATAAAATGCAACATTAAAAGCATGAAATGTATTAACCTAAGAAACAGTTGTGCCATGACTTAAATACATTATAGACACAGGGAAAACACCTCAGGTAAAGGCCTCAGGTAAGGGACTCACCTTCCTGAGAAAATTGCCCAAGTACATGTCATTATTACCGCAAGTTTGAAAATGAAGCCTGAAAAACTCCTTCCAAATGGCCTGTGTGCTTTTTACAGTTGTGTTCTGTGAGTGAAACTATTTTTGTTTTGTCTACAGTTGTATTTATCATCTGTTTTTTTTTTTGAGCACAGGGATTGCGGCCCACTTGCAAAAAGCAAGTCCAGCGGCTAAACTGTTCAGGTCGACTGGTAGGCAGTCACCGAGGCGGTCGGTGCGTATTCAGGAGATGTTACCCTGCCTGTGATGACAGCAGAATACAGGACTGGGCCTGGATTCAAAGCTAGCTTGGGGCACCACTCTGCTGGGCGTGTCCTCTCTGCTGAGGTCTAATGGGTGCTGAGCCACTTCCTCCTGCCAAAACATGCCGCCACAGGCAGAGGGGATTCTGTGGAAATACTGCCACCCATTTCTCGGTAGCCTACTATAGTGTTGCTTTTTCAACTACTGATTCACCTGCTGTGGTTACTTTATAATTTGTGTGACTTTGTTTATCAGTGTTGTAAATGAGAATGTGTTCTCAATCACTTTTACCTGGTTAAATAAAGGTTAAATAAATAAAATAAATATTGAACTGTTATTTTTTTTAGTGGACTGTTGTTCACTGTAACTTAAATGCAATTTCACTTAATGAATTGAGTAGTCTGAACTTGGAATAACTTGTTAAAATCATTAAAAAGAGTAAATTGTTTAATTTGAAAGTCCAAGACCGATGAATACTTGAACAGGTTAAATTGCCCTAGTCAAATGGTTCAAAGCAATGTGTTTCCATTTGACTAATAATGTCAAATGCTGACCAAACCTGGGTCAAATATATGGTACAGTTGTATTTGAAAATTAAATGTTTGATGTATTTGAATTACATGCAAAAATGCTGACACAAACAAATGCTTTATAGGTGCAGTCCATTCCTAGTACAATAATGCTATTAACACATAATACACAAATGTAAACAAATATACTGAGATAATCCTTCATAAAGCCATATCTTTTCTGTAGCATGTGTTTCAGAGTCAAGTTTGTCCAGTACTTAACTAAAACTGCCGGTTTAGAGATGACCAGAGCTTTAACTGGCTATACATGATCCTCAGACGACTCTGTCTGCACTATTCTCAGACACTTCCCCATTTTGTCGCCAGCTATTTCCAGCAGAGCTCCTTGGGGGATTTGTAGTTTTTTTTTAAAAGCTTTTGACACTACCATAACAACAGCTTATCTTTGTGTTGGTAAACCCAGGCTGCACTGAGATTGGGTGCTTGTGGTACAGCGCAGTGCTGCAAAAGATTGTATTTGCATACCACTCAAGTTAACTCAAGTTTTGACTTGATTAAACAACCTTTCAAACACCCAAGCAATGTTCCTAAGATTTATCCAAAATGTTGCCCCAAAAGGAAATATTTATTTTAAAAAAGAAAAAAACTTACTCTGACTTCCACTTATAATTACATCCATACAAACAAAAATTGTGCCCAAAAATCATTATTACTCCATACAGAAGAAAGTAATCACACCGTGCATAGCTAAAATTTGAAAATTGCGGGGCACGCTAAGCTATGGGGGCAGAATAAGGAATTCACACCAAAAAGGAATGTGAATAAAATATCTATATTTAAACACATGCTTTCTGTTTATATATGAAATAAAGGCATGCGCTAGGAACATACAACATGACAATTAAACAGATGTTATGTTTATGGAATATTAAATAGATTTAATTTATACAAGTATTGGTGCCTTTTCGTGATAAAAATAGTTCGGAAAACAGGGTGTATGCATGCAAAAATGTGGATTTACTATATTGCATCATATATTGCATTTTAGTTAATCCTGAAGTTTATCATATTGTGATCTGTATGTGACGTGCATAACTATATGACATAAGCTTTCAACTACATACTAATTAACTTGCCAAAATGTAAATAAAAACACCAACCATCTGCTATTTGTAAGTGAAGGACAAGTTTCCAGTGGACTGTGGCAGATTCACACCTCTGAAACAAGCAATATCTATTTCATCCAGTGCAGACAATGTGTCTTTAATACTATAGATAAATACTTAAATCGACATCTATTCACCGTTCATAGATGAAAATAAATGGCAAGATAACTTCTATTTCTTTTTACCTTACAGCAGTGGAGGGATCAGTAAAATACAATAACATGGAATAAGGGTGAAGTTTCACTATAACCCACCTGTCCCACTTGGCATCACCACTCCCCACCTCACTCCACCTCACCCCACCCGGCCCCACCCACCTCACCCCACCTTTTCCCTTCTACCCAAATCCTGCCTTCTGTCCACTTCAACCACCTGTCCCCCAGACTAAGCCTCCTCTGTGTATTAACACGTAAACCCGCATTTTCCGGAATTGTTCTTGTTAATCCACAGCATGCCCTTCCTGGACCCATCCCAAACAGTCAAACTCTCGCATGCATCCACAACAACCCTTTCCTCTCAAGTGCTGTGGGCTCAGGTATAAGCACTGCACATGTACAAATCCCCCCTAGTAACTGCAAAGCATTGTGGGCCTGGAATGTATTAACACGGTTAATTAGTATCACATTTTCTTTTGCCTCAGCACACGATTAATCCTGCTTCCTGCAGAATTGAGTGAGACTATTCATACAATGACTGAAAAACGTCTGTACTTAGTTTTGGGCAAATAATGAAAATATTAGCTTTGACCTCAGCAGAAGTGTTTCTGATGTTCTCACCCTTCTGATAAAAATATCCTAAAAAAAATGAAGATGCATTCCTGGATTTACTGCATTACAGCTGTTATATTGCAATTTCTGCAGCACTGTCATAACTTGCATGTTGTGTACTGAGTCATATACATATTTTTTTTACAATATACTGTACATTTAACACATTAGATCAACAGCACCTTTCCAATCTCATCTACTGATGAGTTGCAGGACCAGCATGATTCATTCCCATCTTAAAACAATCCTTACAATGCTTTATCTTAAAAAAAAGGAGATGAAATGTGAAGCAAGACTAAAATCCATGGTCAGATGTACTATTATATCTAGTGGTCTAAAAGATGTCTGTGATCCATTCTACAGGTACTCTTAGTTTAGTCTCTGCTCTGATCCTCAGCTGAAGAATGTAGAGAGCACCATCTGCTGTTCTTCAAAGAGCATCACCTCCACAAACAAGCTAACAAGCTTGACCATGTTAGCCACCAATGTAGTCTTTATCTGGGTGCTGATTGGCAAATGTTACTGGAGTACTGCATGCATAATTAGATTCCAGCTTAAAATAACTTTAACTGTACTGCATTCAAAAAATGACAATTCAGTTTTTTTATGGGTAATACAAATTCACATATATTTAAAGGTCCAGGAAACTGAAATTTGTTAATTATTTGCAAATTTGTTTAAATTTTTTATTTTTTTTTGCGTTCAGAAATGATGCATAAATAATTTTAAATGATTCTTACAAAAAACTAAATGTAGTAAAATCTGCACCTAGATTGGCTTTCTTTCCCCTTTGGCTAAACACCAGGTTTCAGTGGGCGGGGTTAGCTGGGCACAATGTACATCACTAAAATGCTATGACTGGTGAAATCCTTGCCACTTTTGTGTGGGAAAGCTGGAGCCTAAGCATAGCACCTTCTCTAGATGCTCAATATGCTTTTTTCTTTTCTAAAAAATGCGGAGACCCACAAGAAATGGGTTTTACAGGTCCACAGGTATCTGTAGTGCCATTTTCACCAGGAGAACTTCAGAAACTACTGTATCTACAAAAACAATATGGTTAACACTGGTGCAAGGTGCACTTCGCCCTTCCCAACTGTTGTCGTTAGCGACACTCCCGGTTGTTGCAGGACAGGCACGTGATGGGTCGGCATTTAAGCCTATCATTAGCGAAGACTAATTAAATAGCTTTCAAGAAGAACTGGTAGTTGCACCATCAGTTGGTCATGTTAGAGAAGGTACTTCAGGAAAAGATGGCCAATCCGCTGCACTGACTTTCATGATTCTGATTCACGATTTCAGAGCTGAAGGCTCAGCAAAGGTCATCTCCTGGAACCTGACACCAATGAGGTTAAAAGTAGGAGGGGCCAAAGTAGGTCAGTGCATCATGTCCATCAGAAATAGAACATTTGAACAGCATAATTTCAGCCTATGTTTAGAACAGAACTACATTTGTCCTAAGGCCCTTACAGACTTTGAAATCAGGGATGAGATATAACCGTACCGTGCCTTCAGAAAGTTTTCACAAGAAACTAATTTCTTGTTTTACTGTGTTGAAAAGTAAAAGAGAAAATCAAATTGTATTTATATAGAATTATTTTTCTAATCCAATAGTCTGGTTCAATAATATCAAAAGACAGAGAGAGAGAGATGTTTTCAGAATTATATTACAGTTAACCTGAGAATTGATGAATTTGTGAGGTTTATTTCATTTTTGAGAGATCACTCTGAATATGTTAACAAGGTCCCCCTGTGTTGAGTTTGAATCTACCTGTGTTCAGTTGCATGAATGCAGAATAAATCACAGACTTTGTTAGGTGCCACAACTGAATCAGTAGATTAGATCAGCCTCATTGTCATGAAAACCAAGGAAAGACCTATGGACCCTTGAGATGAAGGTGTTAGGAGACAAAGAGCTGAGAGGGTAATAAAAAGGTTGGTAAAGCACCATTATGTCCATTATATTCAAGGGAAATTGTGGGACAAGTGACTAAGAGGCCAGCTACAACACTGGCACTGATTTACAGAGATTATTGGCTGAAAAAAACTGCCCAGAGATCAATAGAGATCTCTGTAGCTCTTCAAAAATGTTGCCTGTTTGGGAGAATGGATTGACAGAAACCACCTCCTAGGATGGCCAGAAGTTATGCCTGGAGTTATGCCTAGAGTCAGCATTATGACAGACCCTGAGACCTTCTGAAAGAAGACTAAAGCTCTTTGGCCCAAGAGCAAAGCACTATGTTCCTGTACTGTTAGATATAACTGATGTTGTGCTGTTAGAGATAACTGCTCTGGTACTGATGGAGAAAACTGCTTGTCAGCATGCAGATACTATGCCCACATTACATTACATTACAGGCATTTGGCAGACGCTCTTATCCAGAGCGACGTACAACAAAGTGTATAACCATAACCAGGAACAAGTATGACGAAACCCCTAGAGAGAAGTACCGGTCCAAGTACAGGGAACAACCGCATAGTTCAACTTGGACCCTGATGGTTAAACTGATTAACACTAACAACGAGAACGGCAACAACGCAATCTATGGAAAAATAAAAATAAATAAAAATACAATGAAGTACTGGAGGAGTTACTGAGCTATCAAACTCCAATGACACCATGCATTATTACAATATAGCTGGTCAAAATAGCCTATTGGACTGGAGATACAGGTGATATATGACCATCTAGAGCCAGCCAAGACATGGTAACATTGATAACATACTTGATAATATCACTCTCTGCCCAGACTGAAAAATAACACTGCCAACTATTGACCTAAACTGAGATATCACAGACCACTATTGCCTGTCTGAGATATAACAGTCCACTCTTGGCCAAGACTGAAAGATAACTTGAATTCCAGACTGAGAGATAAAATACCAGACTGAGCACTAACATATACCACTCCCTATCCAGACTGAGATAAATATAGATCACTCTCACATACTGAGAGATATCAATTATTGAGCAATAAAATATGTTGTCATATGTTTAATAATTAATTGACTAATTTCAATGTATGAAAAATCTATTCCCAGTACATGCAATTGTATCATAATTTTTTCTGAATAATACATTCTGTTGTATTCAGATATTGACTCATGGTGCCAAAGCAGCAATAATTGGTAATTGGTATTGAGGGCATAAGCTGTGTTATGTCAGGTGTACAGCAGGGGTGGGGCTTGTACGCACCTGTAAAAGGATTTTACATGTGCCGCATAACTCAAACTTGTTTCTTAGTACTGTAGCCTGCATCTATTAATGTGTGGATTATCCTTCTGACCTTTTCCTTAAGATGGTTAATATAGGCTCTCCATCTGTACCTGAGCATACAAGATTACTGTGAGTACAACCACTGTAACATCCTGCACCTTCTGCTTACGCAGCCTGGGGGTTCCCCACTGTCTTGCTTTCACAGTATGCATACACACACACACACACACATGCGCATACGCACACACACACACACACACACACACATACACAACACTAATTTATTATGATGAAAACCGAGGTATGTATGCCAATAACACCATGCAACAAAAGAAAAAAAGTCCAATAAAGGCAAGATTCTTCATTCCACATTTATCTTAACCTTATGAATGAGGTCAACATTGCACGGTATTCTCATCATGCCTTCAAACCATTTTCCCACCAGCTCAACAGGTGAAATCAAAACTCTTTAGAGAGGTCAGCTGGCCTGTGCTCAGAAATTGCTCTCCAGATTTCAAAGAAGTAATTTCCTTTACATTTTTTTGTGTATTTTGCTGGTCCAAGGGAAGGGTGCTGAATAAGTTTTAGTGCCTTAAATTTACCATGTATATGAATATGCTTTGATAAAAGTAAAATATTCTAAAATGAAAAAAGTAAAATGAAATTCTACATTGAACACTTCTCAACAACAACTGTGAAAGTTTTTGACCGTGTCCTGCTTTGTGATAATATTGCGTTTGTTTCCCGACTGTGATAACATTGCGTTTGTTTCCCGACTGTGATGATGCTGTGGTCCTCTGGGCGTCCTGTGGCTGGGGACGCTCCCGCGGCAGTGATGGAGGGAAGAATTTGGGTGCTGAGATAAGCAGCTAGTGGCCCGGCTAAATAGGGCTTAGGAATGAGGAGTGTGTTTTTAATAAGAACATAAAGAGCTTGCGAACCAAAGGAAGCCAGCCAGGAGGAGTAACTGTGAGAACAAAACCAAGCAGAACATCTTTCACAAACAAGACTGCGGCCGACAGGGGGGTCTATTTTTTGGGAACTTGTTTTTTTTTTTTTTTTTTGCTGTATCGTTTTGATAGGACAAAGTGCGAGGTTTGTGAGGAGGGAAGAGGTTAGCACGGCGCAGGATTGGGCACCAGCTTTGGCACGGGTCACCTGATCAGTTTTGTGTGAGCAGATCCAGGTTCACCTTCAATACTATTAAGGGATCCTTGCTGATGCCAGTTGGACTGGAGTCGGGCTCTCCCTGCAGCTGCAGGTGTTTCTCGTACAAACAGGGTTTCTTCTGATCGTCTCCCCAATATTTTGAAGATTACAAAGGCCAAAACCCTTGACTTTTGGCATTAATCAGCAATAACCTTATTTCATAACCTTTACTGATTCCGACACCAGTCACTTGGACTTGGTGGTGGGGGCAGAAGATCCCTAATTCAAGATGAGCATCACCAAGAAAGATGTGCAAAAGTTCCTGGATGAAAACCCAGATTTCGCCAATGTTTATTTCAACAAGAAGCTGAAGCCGGGATCCATCGCGGCCATGATTGGCCGACCGGAGTCCAAGGTGGACTTCGACACCTTCAAGGCCCTCAGTCAGGTGGAGGAGGGCGAGATCCTGTGGGAACTGGTGAGCGACATGCAGGAGAGCATCAACATGGAGAAGGTGGTCTTCAAGGTCCTGAAGAGGATCAGCTTCCTGATCGGCGCCGACCGCTGCAGCCTGTTCATGTACCGCCAGCGGAACGGCATCGCCGAGCTCGCCACGCGCCTCTTCAACGTGCACAGCGGCGCCGCGCTGGAGGACTGCCTGGTGCAGCCCGACTCCGAGATCGTCTTCCCTCTCGACATCGGGGTCGTGGGCCACGTAGCCCAGACCAAGAAAACGGTCAATGTCAAAGATGTCTCAGAGGTAAGGCCTCTCCATCTATGCAGTAAACTTAGCATTTGTTTAGCAGACACTCTTACTCAGAGTGACTTCAAGTGCCGGTCAATATGAGTGTATCCACCTGAGTTATGCTGTATGTGTAGTAGTTATACAGACCTGATAACCCAACATGGTGCACTCTTACATGCAAAAACACAAGAGGTAATGCATACCCCTTAATAACCACTGAATTTATCCAGTAATAAGTGCTAGGGGTGGAGATGGTAGGAGCCAAGATGCAGTTGTATAAATTGCCAGTGGTAATGTGTCATTTGGTTGAGGATTCCTCCACTTTACCAGGGGTAAATCTGAGAGAGGGGATGACATATTTCACTCATTTTCTTCATTAATGGGCATATTACTTATTATTAATATTATACCATGTCACCCAGAGCAGTGACAAAATTGCATTAAAATGCATTCCCGCCATAAAAGACGTAATGTAGTGAATGTGAAGTTAGTGGAGGCATTTAGTTTAACGGACAGCAATATACTACAAATAACTGTGTTCTGACATAGCAGTTATTTTATTTTATTAACACATATTTTATTTTAACATTTCTATGGTGAGAATTCTATGATATTTTAAAAGCCATTTGCTTTTCTTTCATAGTTAGTGCTATTCACTTTTTTAATACTATAATATGTAATATATAAACATACACAGATAGAAATATGTAATTGTGTCAGTGCATGTAAGGAGGCAAGGGAAATCCTCTTGCTATAATCTCACTTACATATCCCATGACCCTGCTGTCATATCGAGGATTACAGCAACTCAGGGGACATTTACAGAGGTCAACAAAATTATGAAATGATCAAAATTCTGTTCGATATATTTCTGATCATTCAGAAGACCATGCCCTCATGTTAGAGATTGCAAACACATTTCATGTAATTCTGAACAGAGTCAGAAAAAAAACATGTAATGGAAAGATTGAGGTGTGATATGTAAAGAGGAGTTCTGAGGCATTTGTGTGAGAGAGCCAGCGAATCTGCTGCCCGGGGAAGGTTGTTCCACCATGTGAAATGTGATTGGACCGCTAACTGGTGGGAGGACACTGAACAGAGAGTTCTGGTAGAGTGTGTGGTGTGAGCATTGTCTGAAGACTGGAAAGGGCAGCACCATTGGCTGCTTGGCAAGCATAACTGAATGCACACAGCAATAAGGAATCCAGCGATGGATGTTCAAAAGTGGTGTAGCATGTGTGAACATTAGAGGGTTGAAGAACAGGTGGAATGTCACACAGGCCTTAAGGGACAGCCCAGTAAGCATGCTAACAAGGTGTTACAGTAGTCCAGACAAGAGATTACAAAGGATTATAGAAGAAGTTGTGTGGCCTCTTGGATGAGGAAGAGATGGATTCTCCCGATGTTGTGAAGAAAGAAGTTGCAGAACCAGGTGCTTGCCAAAAGGGGTGCAGATCAGCACAACTGGTCACTTAGGGTCACATGAGGATTCTTAGCTAAGTGGGGGGGAAGCACAGTAGAGCCCGAGGAAGGCAGAACCCCTGTTCCTTCCAGCACCAGTGCATGTAGAAAGGAGTTCTGCATTCCCTGTATTGTGCTTCAGGTGGTGAACATCCTGGCTGCAATGTCAGCCAGGCATGCAGAGATACTTAGGCATTGAAGTAAATGAGTTTAGAGTCATCAGCATAGTAATCAGTGTCTTGTAAAATAACTCCCCCCTCCCCCCCACCCCAACCCAACCCAACCTTTCATAGTTAATATTCTGCTTTACAAAGATACATTACAAAGATAAAAAGACCATGTTGTTTTTTTGCTTTCAATTTTAGGTAGAAGATCATGATTAGCTTACTAAAAACTGTGTTACTATTTTAAGTGAAAACAGAACATATATTTGATCATGGTAATCTCTAAAATCACCCAAATGTGTTAGTGAATAAAAGACCAGAACTTGCACCTAACTGTGAAAAAGGCCATGTTCTGGTAGTACAATCAGCTTCAGAACAATTGGAAAAGCAAACATGCTTCAAATTTTTAACATTTCTTTTTTTTTTTTTTGTTCCGTCGCCCCAGAACAGTTATTTCAGTCCGTTTGTTGACGAATTGACAGACTACACCACCAAGAACATCCTAGCAACGCCCATCATGAACGGAAAAGATGTGGTGGGAGTAGTCATGGCAGTCAACAAGACAAATGGACCCTACTTTACTCCTGAGGATGAAGACGTGAGTACTGAATATACACGTAAGGACAAGGGATCTGATTTATGTAATGGGGAATTCCAGCCAAAAATCCGTATTTCATATAATACTTTATCTCACAACAAAGAAAATGCCTGACCCCCAAACAATGATGTCACTTGAGTATATATTCTCCCCCTTCCCCCATCAATTACATCTTAAATATTGCAATTCTGAAAAAAAATTAAATATTGAACTTCAAAAATTCAGAAACAACAATAGACTCTTTACCAGTACATGATATTCTGCCATTTAAAAGACACCTCCAGCCACTTAAATGATTTGAGGAGGAGACGTTATATCCCACTGACATCATAACTTAAAACGTTCTTTTGCAGATACAGGCAAAAGACTTGATTTTATCTAGTGAGACCTGGGACACACCAATTATTCTGAGGGTATGACAGAAAATACCAACTGATGAATATTGAGTGGAGTTCCCTTTAACAGAATTCAAACTACACACACCACCTGTATCATAGTCTCACACAGTGCAGCAGACTATATATTTCTGTCTGTAGATCTTGCGGCCTGTTGTGTCCCAGCAATGCATACACACAAAATCCACAAGAATTCACCAGAATCCACGCTCACCACAGGGCCCCTGAAGAGTCTCACTCAACATGCCTGCTCTTGATTTTGTCTTGCAGCTTTTTTTAAAGTATCTGAGCTTTGCCTCTTTGAACCTAAAGATCTTCCAGCTGAGCTACCTCCACAACTGTGAGACACGGCGAGGTCAGGTGGGTACAGAAATAACCGAGGGTCTCATTCACTTTGTCTGCAAAGTGAAGTGTCTTTAGTTCTGATTAACAGATCAATGAATGTTTTTTTTGTAACTTATAAAGCATAATAATAAAAGTCTGCCTAGTGATCATCAGAACAGTATGTAAGTCCTTTACATGTCGGTTCTTATTCCACTCTTTTATGATGCCGTTGCCACCTTGTTCTTTGTTTCTGTGAACTGACACACAAATTTGAGGAAGTTCTGGTAATTTCTCCTTCCCAGCGAACATAAAATATTTCAAGAACATTTAGGGAATTTGGTTGAGAGATAACGTTATGATGGCAACATTCCCCAAGCATATTTATTGTTACAAACAACTTCAGTCTAAGTCACAGAAAATATTTCAGTTACTGTAATAATCCTTGTGACTTAAAATAACATTCAAAGGACTTCCAGGAAAGTAGACCAATTCGACAAATGTTCACCCGCAAAGGTTCTTAGCAGGGCTACACTTCACTTAAAGCAATAATCTTTGTACCTATTATTTTACAAACCCACACTGAAAAGTAGAGAAATCATGTAAAATGGATGCACGCTTAAATGTAGAATTCAAGGGCAAACGGCAGATTAGTTCACCAAGTCTGGTGTCTCCCAGTGTGGTTTCAACCATGTCCCTGGTTCTGTCCCTGATCAGGTCCTGCTTTGGTCGGCCAACAAGGTGTTTGAGGAGCTGACTGACATCGAGCGACAGTTTCACAAGGCCTTGTACACAGTGAGAGCGTACCTGAACTGCGACAGGTACTCAGTGGGCCTTCTGGACATGACAAAGGAAAAGGTGTGTGTGCATTTCCTGTTAATGACATCGCATGGTACATCCTGTATACTGCAAACATATCTAGCTTAAACATTTTACCTTTCAAAACTGATTATTTACAATCAACATAATTGCTATAATGTTTTATTTATTCATGCATTGTGTTTATTATTAGCTTATTCCCCCCGCATTATTTTTTCATATCAAATGGAACTATTCTGGCTTATTTTACTTCTGCTCTGACACTAAATTTCCTATCTAATAGTTTCCAGATGGATGCATTTCAAATCTTAGTTATTCTTCAGATTTAGCATTGCTGAAAGTCTTGCCACAATTCTCACATGTAGTTTCCAAAGAGTTGACTTAAAAGGTTTTAGAAAAAAAGAATGGCAGTATTATTAAAACCTTCTCTGCTCTATGACATTATGCAATTTATTCCATCTGAGGTATCTATGCAAAAATGCATTTAAAAAAAAAAAAATTTGCTTTCGCTTTGTTGAATTCTCATATGTTTACTCCTGTAATAATAGTAATCTTTAACAATAATTCATAACCATCTTTATTCATATAGCAATGTATAGTAGAGAAACAACCCTAAGTGCTTCACAAAGACACAAAAAGAATGAGATCTTATAAAGCAAATAAAATGCATAAGTAGTCATGAAAATCCATATACTATAAAAAAAGTATAACAACTTGACAAAAAAGGTGGTAGAGAACTGGTAAAAACAAGAGAACTTGTAAAAGTAAGTGAAGTGGTAAAAGCAAGTGAAGTGGTAAAATCAAGTGAAGTGCTAAAATCAAGTGAAGTGGTAAAACAAACAGAAGCGGTATAAGTAACAGAAGTGCTAACGGCAGTACTGATGGCCCTGCAGGAATTTTTTGACATCTGGCCGGTGCTGATGGGGGAGCAGCCACCGTACTCCGGACCTGTCACTCCTGACGGGAGGGTGAGTGTAAAACACAGCCTTCACTCCTCCGCTCACTGTTTCATATTATTCATCAGCTTGTCTCCTCTCTTATGCTGTGTAATTATTATAGTCTATACCATTAAAACACAACAGTCAGATGCACACTTTAGCTCATACTCATTCACATTTTTCCCATGCCATGCAAGATATGATCAGTTACACCATTTCATGTAGAATATGGTGGATATTCTTATCCACTGAAGCACATAAGTGCTTTCATCAAGTATACGAAGCACACTAGTACCTCTGAGACCAGACACACTTAGAGTCAGCCTAGTGCTTACCATGTCTGTACTAACACATCCACTGTAATAGTCCAGGCTGAACTATTAGTACATTTAATAAGGATGTCAGTAAAACCTAGTGCATCCACCACATTCTTGGTTCAGTTAGGTCACCACAAAATATATATTTTTTCATATTACTATAATGATTATTGTTCTTTTCCCCCTTATTCTTAATTATCATTATTATAATGTTCATATAATACATTTATTATATCATACTTCTGTATTCCTTCTGCTGATGTCAAAATAATCTGATGCATCTTGTGAACATTCATTCAATGTTCAATATCGGTCAAGTTCAATATAGTTTCTGTAAACAGAAGCATCAGAAACTTCTAAAGCCCCCTGTAGTTAAGAGAAATAGAACATGTTTTTCTTTAATAACATATGTGGATAAACATTTATAGAATTGGCCCACTTTCCTGGATGTCCTTTCAACGTTGTTTTAAGTCACAAGGAATATTATCATAACCGAAATTAACATTTAATAAAGACGTCAGTGCGATGTGGTGCATCATTCTATTTTATCATTTCAGGAAATTATATTCTACAAGGTCATTGACTATATTCTACATGGAAAGGAGGAGATCAAAGTCATTCCGTAGGTTATTTTTTCTTGTTTTTTTCATTTTGTTTTATTTTTATTTCTTCCTCTGGTTTTATTATTCTCAATCTATGTTTCCTTCTCAACAGAACTCCACCTGCAGATCACTGGGCATTAGCGAGTGGGCTACCCACATATGTCGCAGAAAGCGGTTTTGTAAGTGTATCCTCTAATGTTACTGATATATTAATAACATATATTAATAATATATATTATATATCAATTAACTAATATATATATATAACATGATATGTATGTAGTGTACATATATATATATATGTACCTACATATATATATATAATATATATATGTGTGTGTGTGTGTGTATATATATAATCTCTACATACACACAATGCCATGAAAAAGTATTCACCCCTTGTCTTGATTTACTCCGTTATTCCATATTTGTCACTACATGGACAAAGGAATACCCATATAAAAAAGTAACTGTTAGTAACTGTCATATTGAACCTTATTTAAAATAACAGTGCTGTATATCACACACACACACACACACATATATGGACATAGAAGTGGTTCAAATAATGATGTAATGATGATTTCATGTGTATTGTTTCTAAAAAATAATTTAAAAAAAACAAATCCAGCATCTTCCATCTTCTTGTGATCTTACAGATCTGCAATATCATGAACGCACCATCTGAAGACATGTTCCAATTTCAGGTAAAAAAGGAAAATAAAAATGAAATACATGTTGTAAGCAGGTACCTGTTAGACTGGTGAAAGGCGATGTTCACATTCACATGAACGTTGAACCGCGTGCTTGTTTGACATGTGTGGTGACTTACTGGGTGTAGCTAATTTAACACCTAACCAGAGTTACAATCAGTAGCCCACAGTGTGATTATTTGGCACAACACCTTCAGTTTGATGGTCAATCAATTTTGATGATAAAACATTGCACAAGATATGAAGTCAAAATTAAGGACAAATGTTGACTGAATACAGCCCAATGTAACGTACTACAGTAGTACCACTAAAAAGGTACAGCAGGCACCTTAAAAATGGCAGAGTAGCTGATTAAATCAATGATTATTACTGTATTTACTATTACAATATTTTTACACTATATACGATTATTGTATATTTAATGGATAGTTACTATATAATCAAATATTATTATATAACAGTTTTTATAAAAACTTTATTACTAGTAGGTTTCTCTACAATGACAAAAACAAAGTTAAAGCGCGATTTGTGGAAAGAGGTGTCAGTTATGTCACATTAATAAACAAAAATTTATTGGTAAGTTATTGGTAAGATTATTATTGATTATTGTCATTATTGTCATAGTTCTTCATTTTAATTATCATTATTATAATTCCCTCATGATGCAGACAGAAGCCCTGGATGGTAGTGGCTGGACCATAAAGAATGTGCTGTCCTTACCCATTGTCAACAAGAAGGAAGAAATTGTGGGCGTGGCCACGTTTTATAACAGGAAGGATGGCAAGCCATTCGATGAACAGGATGAGGTCATCATGGAGGTAGCGCTTCATTACCCGATAGTCCAGTCTGCCAGAATGAGTATGTCATGGAGTTATTGTAAAATATTCCTTAAGGGAAGTTCCGCCATGATTATACCTTTTCTATGTACTTTTCCACAGGCTGTGGTAGTGTTGTAAACACGTGTATTTGAAGCATACATTTTCATTAATGTACTTTATTCATAATAATGATTGTTGGCCTTGTTTTGTGTGGCTAATACCTCTATGACGACCTGTGAACAACCACTACATCGTTTTGATTGGTATACAGACATATTTGCCTGTGAGGTGGTTATTTTCAATATTGTATAAGAAGAAATATTTTCGTATATTTTTGCCCCTTTCCTGTTTTTTGACAAAGAAAAATTAAATGGAAGACTACCAAAGCTACTGGAATAAACAAACAGACGACCTCTAAGACCCCTTGATCTCCCCCTAGTCTCTTACACAGTTCCTGGGCTGGTCAGTGCTCAACACAGACACCTATGACCGGATGAACAAGCTGGAAAACAGGAAGGACATCGCCCAGGACATGGTGCTCTACCACGTTAAATGCCGTGATGACGAGATACAGGACATCTTGGTGGGTATACAGCCAGAAAGAAACAGAATTATAAGAGAATTATAACCCATAGCAAAGCTCTTTGCGTTTTCATTCCTGGCTATAGGTGATTATTTTGTTTCACTTTTTTGGTCTATTATTTTTGCACAGTTCAGTTCTGTTGTGATGCAGGGTTTTTTCCATTTTGTTTATAGAAAACACGGGAATATTTTGGCAAAGAGCCTGCAGACTGTGAAGAGGACGAGCTTTTACAAATCCTGGTAACTATGCTCCAAATCTGGTTTGGGATTTTGTGTGTTAGTTTTACAATTTTGTATTATATATATATATATATATACATATCCCAACACCTTTCACATTGGGATGAATAAAGAAAAAAACATAATATAAATACATAAAAATAAAAACACTGAGAACTACCTGTAGCTCCAGTTAAAAATGTGAGTTAATATTAATTTGAAGGTTGAGGCTGAATCAGCCATATCAACATGGATTGTAAAGTGTTTCCGTAATGAGCAGTCTACACTATTTTCAGCACAAGCTGAATTCCACAGCAAAAAAGTGTACAGTCCTTGAAATACTTACTGAATAAGCATGAATGTTTTGGTTATGATATGAAAATGACTTCACCAATTTAAACTGCACAATTTTTCAGAAAAAAGAACTGCCAGGTCCAAAGAAGTTTGAGATCTATGAGTTCAGGTTCTCTGACTTTGACTGTACAGAGCTGGACCTGGTGAAGTGTGGTATTCAGATGTACTACGAGGTCGGTGTGGTCAAGAAGTTCCAGATTCCACAAGAGGTAACAGAAAATAACAAAAATTAGTGCCAACAAAAATTGGATTTGTTTTGTAATAATTCGGATTTCTAATATTTAAACTGAATTATTGTATTTAAAAAATGTATAGTATAACTTAATTTGAAATTGAATTTGGCCGTGAATTTGAAATTTCCACTGTTTTTGATTGAATGCAGCTCAATGAGTAGTGTAGATCTGATAGCATCACATGCTCTTGCAAGCACCTAATGTTTATTGGAAAAATGTGTGGGCAGTGTACATCATCAGCGTCACGGAACATCTCTAATTACCTTAGTGTCTTATTTAACCACCCTTGAAGCTTTTTAACAAGCCATAAACATAAATATATACAGAACATACTCCACTTGTTTCCCTTCAACAGGTTTTAGTGCGGTTCATGTACTCAGTCAGCAAAGGCTACAGGAGAATTACCTATCACAACTGGCGGCATGGCTTCAATGTGGGACAAACCATGTTCACATTATTAACGGTGGGTACATATTTGGTCAACACAGAGTGTATGAGTACAAAAGGGAACTGTATTCTGAGTCCTGAGAATTCCTCAGGATAGTTTGTTTTCTGCTTTACATGGAAAGGAACTGTTCTAAACTGGATCTGTATTGATAGACCTGGTAAATGCACCTGATAAATATATTATAGAGCAGCGATGGGGAATTCTGGTGCTGGGGGGCCAGTGTATATGCAAGTTTTGTTTTCCGCCAGTTACTCTGGCTAAATGAGCTAACTGGCTGTATATGCCAACGCTAGTTCACTTCTAGATTAGATCACAGTAAAACATGCCTTCAGCTGTCATTCATGCGCTTATAGAGAAATGTAGCTACAAAGTCAGATGCCGTAAATGTTAGTGTAATTAAGGCCAGACATTGGCATGCAAACCCAGGAACAGATACGGCCCTCGATGGCCACCTCTGCTGCATAGGATCTGCACTGACAGGGCTGTTTTTCCTATGGGGGGCAGACAGGGCTGTTGAAGCGGTATTACACAGACCTGGAGGTGATGGCCATGATCACCGCTGGCTTCCTGCACGACATCGACCACAGGGGCACCAATAACCTCTACCAGGTGAAGTGAGTATGTCTTTCAACTCCCCTTCTTTTACCATCTCCATTGGGGCTCTGGCTCAAATGTGCATGGGCTCAAGTGCAATATTTAGGAAGCCTGGCATCTTTCTGCTTTTGGTAAGCCTGGTATCGTTCTGCCTTTGATAAGCCTGGCATCTTTCTGGTCTCAGTGTCAATTCTGTCATTGTAATTAAACTGTGAAAAAGAGATAAGGACCACACTTCCATAAAATATTTTTATATATCTTCTCTTCACTAGTCCGTCATTTGCTAATTAATAAGTTGTAAATTAGCAAATTAGTCCTTATTTGAAACACAGATTCTGAGTGTACAATATTCTTGTAACCAGTGTGTACAGTATAAATCTCAGAAAATTACAGGAACATACAACACAAATAACTGCACAAGAAGGATGCAAGCGGGTAGCAGCTAACTGTAGCATGAGGTCATGAGAAGAGGAACAAGCATATTAGACATTCATAAATAATTAGCTCAAAAGGACAAAAGACTGAGAGAAAAATCATACTGACCACAATTAATACTATTACTACTAAATAGAGAAAAAAATATATAATGTATTTCTATATTATAAAATATTTTATATTTTGGGACATATTTCTGCATATTTCTCATGTACAACCAAAACATTTAAATTGATGCAAGATTTTAGGAGGCTGTATCTCAATTCCTGTAATAACTGCATATCACAATTTACTGCGCACTAGTGAGACACAGGTACTTACAGAGCAACATGAATTTACCACATGTATGGCCTCGCATTACAGTGTTTGTCCTGTGTTTGTTTGTGTGTGTGTGTGTGTGTGTGTGTGTGTGCTCACGGGCAGATCACAAAACCCTCTTGCAAAGCTTCATGGATCATCTATTCTGGAAAGGCACCATTTAGATTTTGGAAAGTTTTTGCTGGGACAAGACGTAAGTTCATCCCGTGAAACGCATGTGTCCATTACCACTGAATAATTGTTGAACCGTTTTAAAGTGCAATAACTTTCTCAAGGAAAAGGCAACTATTCTGTTAATCATGTGCTCTGTTCCACACACTCCCCCACCCCACACCCCAGTCCTTGAATATTTTCCAGAACCTCAACAGGCGACAGATGGAGCATGTCTTTCATCTGATTGACATCGCCATCATAGCAACAGACCTGGCACTGTACTTCAAGTAAGTGCCGTTGTGCTCTTCTTTTTGTGCCCTGATCAGACATGTCATTAATAATTAATCAGACAATATTGATTTTCAGACGCTAATTGTCTCTGCGGGACGGTGGTATTTTGCTTTATTGCTGAAAACTCTAGCTATTAGCTGTTCTAGCACAGAAGCTCTTGGTGTGTGTGTGCTTAATGACATCATTGGATACTGTTCTCCCTTTCACAGGTCTGTCTATCTAGTAGATTCTGTCCAACCTTGGCCAAATGTCTGCCATATTCTATATGGTCAGCAATCTACAAGAATTTTACTGGTGTGCAGGTTAAATAGCACTTAACCAGGACCAGGATATTGTACATCTAAACGGTTTCATATCTATGCAGTGTGATCAATTGTTTTGTGAGCATTCCTGTTACAGATTTGTTTGGCCATCTTTGCCAAGGCTTCTTTGAAGCTTCATTGTTCTACTTTAGGAACATAATTAACACAGCTTGTTTGGTGTTTTGTTACTTTTGTGCCATTATTTCACAGAGACTTCTAAAGAAGAACCTATACATACTGACACAATACTGAGAAGAAGAAATTTCTCACAGCCTTTAATCAGGAAGCATGCTTGCCTGCTTACCTGATTTGATCTCTACTTAATCATTTTTAAGAAGGCTATTAATTAAAATATACCTAATTGGGTTTTAATTGTGTTGTCCATTATTTCCTCTCTTTCAGCATGAAGAAAACTTTGTGGATTGTGCTTTCAGAAAAGGCTTAAAACAACACACAATTTACTCAATAATTATCACTATCCTTACGTGTTTTTCTTTGGTTTTACCTTATAGAAAGAGGACAATGTTCCAGAAAATAGTTGACCTCTCAAAGACGTATGAAGATGAAAAGAAGTGGGTGGATTTCATGTCCCTAGAGACAACAAGGAAAGAGATTGTGATGTGAGTGGATACTCTATCTACATGCTGTCACTAAACTGGCAAAACATTGTACACTCCTTCAGTACTGTTAATGAACTGGAAAATGGTGGCACATTACTTCAATACTGTTGCTGAACTGGTGAAACATCGATATGCTATTTGGATACTGTTATTGAAATGGCAAAATGGTGATACACTATTCCAAAATGCATTCACTATTCATATGCTAAAATGAGATACACACACGCCACACATACATAAACGCGTTCAAGTAAAACAGTTTTCTCGATTTTAAAATAATATTTGGCTCTGAATAAAACAAAAACATTACATTACAGGCATTTAGCAGACGCTGTTATCCAGTACGACTTACACAACTTTTTACATAGCATTTACATTGTATCCAATTATACAGATGGATATGTACTGAAGCAATGCAGGTTGTATACCTTGCTCAGGGGTACAACAGCAATGTCCTACCAAGGAATCAAACCTGTGACCTGTAGCTTACAAGACCAACTCCTTACCCATTATACTGCAATGCTGCCCAAAACAAATGAATTGTTTCGGTTTTCGCTCCTACAGGGCAATGATGATGACAGCGTGCGATCTGTCAGCCATCACCAAGCCCTGGGAGGTGCAGAGCAAGGTGAGGAACTCCACTCTGTTGGTATAAATGTGACGGTGGCTCTGGTGTGGTAAAGACGTGACAGCACCCCTATTTATGACTCACATGTGACAGTAGCCCTTACGTGACTGTAGCCCTGTTGTGATGTAGATGTGACACTGTCTGTGAGGTGACACAGATTAAACTGTCAACCTGTTGTGACACAAGCACAGCTGTAGCCCTACATGTGACAGCAGCTCTGTTTTGACATAAATGTGGCAGCAATGCTATTATGGTAGAAAAATGAATAGCCCTGTTGTGACATAGACATGGCTGAAGTTCTGTTGTGACACAGACACAGCTGGAGCCCTGTTGTTGTAACATAGACATGATGACTATAATCCTGACATAGAGACGGCTGTAGTCCTGTTGTAACACTGGCCAAACTGTTTGGCCCTTCTTTAGGTGGCTCTATCTGTGGCAGCCGAGTTCTGGGAGCAAGGTGACCTGGAGAGGACTGTTCTGGAGCAGCAGCCCATTGTGAGTGTCTTTCATTCTATGTGTTTGTGTGTGTGTGTGTATGAGTGTGTGTGCGTGTGAGTGTGTGTGTGCGTGTGTGTGTGTGTGTGTGTGTGTGCGTGAGTGAGTGTGAGTGTGTGTGCGTGTGTGCGTGCTCCATATGAGCCTTATCCTTTCCATCTCCACCTTCCAGCCCATGATGGACAGAAACAAGGCTGCTGAACTGCCAAAGCTCCAGTGTGGTTTCATCGACTTCGTCTGTACCTTTGTCTACAAGGTACACAAATCTCATAATGGCCATAGTTCATCTGCATCACCACTTAAAAGTTGAAAAATAAATGAAACAGTCAGGCCACGTGCACTGTGCAATTTCCATAATTGTATGATTTTTGGTCCTGTATGTAGAATATACCCTGCGTTAGCCCTTTGTAGCCCTGTGGGATTGGGGTTAAGATGCACTGTTTTACGGGATGCATAAATCCAGACATTTTTGTGAACATTTTTTTGGGAATTATAGTGCAGCTTGTCTGTACGAGTGACATAGGAATCCACCCTTTGTTGCAAACAATCCCGGACGAGCCCCCCCTCCTCTTCCTTGTACCACAGGAGTTCTCCCGGTTTCACCCGACCATCCAGCCCATGTATGACGGCATCCTGAACAACAGGAAAGAGTGGAAGGCCAGGCAGGAGGAGTACGAGGCCAAGCTGAAGGCCATGGAGGAGGAGGCGGCAGCGAAGCAGGCGGCAGTCGGAGCCAAAACCAGT
Organism: Anguilla rostrata; assembly: GCF_018555375.3. Lineage (NCBI taxonomy): Eukaryota > Metazoa > Chordata > Actinopteri > Anguilliformes > Anguillidae > Anguilla > Anguilla rostrata. Next base: position 34,922,038 of record NC_057946.1, on the reverse strand, counting down.
AAGGGGGTCAACGTTCGCTTGCCATTCTGTGTATCCAGGCAACCAGGCTCAAAGAAACCAATAAGGAGTGATGAGGTTGCAGAGTTGAGGTCGCAGAGTTGTCACCTGACACGGAACAGCCTGCCAGGTCATGTTGTAGAGGCAGAGATTCTTGGGGACCTTCAGGGTGTTTTTAAGCCCTGGCTTGACGCAGCGCAGGATACTCTAGTCCATATATGTAGGCAACTGACAAGCCCAGATGGGTGTAAAGTATATGTGTATACCAAACAATATATGTGTGTGGGAAAATATTAATCCAAGTTCCATATACATCCCTTTGTTCTGTGGAAGATTTCAACCTGCAACCTCATTTTGGCTGAACCGCAACAAAACGCGAATGTCTGCGACTGACTGAGTGCGTGACTGAGTGAATGATGAAGTTACACCATTGGTCGGCCGAGTTATTTAGTCACACCATTGGTCAGCCGGATTACGTGTGTTAGGTCCAGCCATATACTAGGGTTTAACCTGGTTTACTTGCATGTTGTCTATTAATTAGTAAGATAAATATTGTGTGAGTGTGTGTGTTATAATGATTTTGTGTCATTATGTACTCCGTAGCTGCTAACAGCCAACAAAATGGAGGCGCTGGGTCCAAGACATGCTCAGTCAGCTAGAGGTCTGGGATGGGCATAAACTGAGGGACACGCCGCTGACAACACGCCCATTCAGTCTGAACTGCACAGGGGATAGAGCCAAGCCTCCGCCCCTCAGAACCACAGGACCCACGCCGGACCTCATCCTACTGTCCAGACACCCGGACACACAGCCACCTAGATACACAGCCACCTGGACACAGACACCCGGACACACAGCCACCTAGATACACAGCCACCTGGACACAGACACCCGGACACACAGCCACCTAGATACACAGCCACCTGGACACAGACACCCGGACACACAGCCACCTAGATACACAGCCACCTGGACACAGACACCCGGACACACACTAGCCAGCCACACAACCATGCCGGTATGGCCATCGCCATACAACTCATTGCTTTCCTTTATCAGAAGGCATTCCCTCACATTAAAAAAAACAAAAAAAAAACATTTCTCCAGGTCATACCAATCTATGTCACTAGTTATGACATCCATTGTTTCTATCCCACAATCAGTCAGAGTTATTGAAGATGCTGTCACTGTTAGGGAGAACCCTGTACATGGTGACTAGGTGGTGCAAAGGTGGTATGTTATTAACACAACAGCTATGTCCTTGTTTAAAAAAAATCTAAAAATGCATGCAATTATATTCCTGTATATGGACTGTTGTGCCGCAGATGTCTTGTTGGATGGCACAACAAATTAAATAATAGGGTGTATATGTTTTAGTATAAATTTTATACATATATTATATAATTCTGTATATCGATAAGTTAAAATTGAATCATTCCTGAACCGGTGGGGCATTTTGTTGCTAGAATCTAGATTTAGAACGTGGATGAACGATTTTGGTTTAACATCTATGCATTTTAAAAATGGTTATATTTTTTCATGACATAATCACCGTGACTTGTGGTTCTCTATCCTTCCAGTCATAAAACATTTACATTTAGGAAAAAAGGAAAGGCTCAGCAAATCTAGAATGTTTGCACTTTAAATGACAGGTTGTATTTGCTGTATAATTTCTGATGTGAAAATGGCTGCTAATAGTAATACTGATTCCTCTGTAGAACAATAGATTCACTGGTTAGCAACATCAAGCACTGTGAGATTTTACAAGGGGGTGCAAGCATGTCTGGGATGTGTATAAAAGCTGGCCCTCTAGAAGGGGTGTATGAAATGCAATTGCTTATTGGCTACAACATAGAACATGTCGTGCGGTTGCTGTTTTTGCCGTAAAGTAAATTATCAGTATGAACAAACTCTTTTGTGGGCCAGAAAATATTAACGATCACATACAGTGATCACGTTCTGCAGGTGATCAATGTTTTTGAAACTCATGTAAATGTATGGTGTCGCTCACACATTACTGTGATTTTCTCAGACTTACCGTACTGTCAATGCTATCAAGTGGACAGAGGAAAGTTGTGCAACAATGATTTTAGATTTTTAGAAATAAGACCGTACGAAACACAACTGCTGAAAAACATTATTGGTTTAAGCATGTTCATTTACATGGCCAGTGGTGATCAAACAAGTTCTTTAGTCATAATGTATACCCACTCAAAATTAGGTCCAATGAGAACTTTTCAGTACCCCCTAGTGTGAACATGTTTGAGAATCACTGCTGTAGAAATATAAAAGCCAGTGGCCTTGAAACATCTAGTGTTAGTGAGGGGAACTAATTGTAACTGAATAGTAACAACATGTGTGTGTGTCATTACACTAAATTTTTATGTTATTGCACTCAGAATGTCTTTAAGTGATTGCTTCTACAGTTCTACATTTTTACACCCAAGAGTGTGTCTGTGTGTGTGACTGTGGGGGAGGGTCAAAGGATTCCACACCAGACTGAATATATTCTATAAGTTATACTTGGGAAATATTTTCAAATGAGAATATACATTTACTGTAAATACATTCCACATGTAAATATCTTTAAAGTATAGAATAATATTATTGTATTTTAACTACATTATATTTCTTTCTCCTTTAAATTAGCTAAACTATTAGCGTTAAACAATCATGAAATACTAAAAATTTAATGTATAGCAGTAAATATTCCTCATATTATGCATCTCCCATGTATGGTAACAAAGTAATCATGAACTTCTGTACAGTCAATGACAATTTATTGAGTATTTTTTCAAGTCTTTTATGTAGCTGTTTTAAATTTATAATTTCATACCAAGCCCATTTCTGACGTTTTAAGAATTAAAAAAAGCAGGCAATACCTGTAACATTTTTATGTCAAATACATATCATGTTTTCTTTTTGCTTTTGAAGAATATTACATGCTAAATAAACAGCTTAATATTTAGGGTTATTGTGAGGCTAGGCCTGTATGTTTATGCAAAATAACACAAAACAAAATGATGTATGAATCTTGAATAACCCCAACAAGCACAAATGTTTTTACATAAAGCAATGATAAAAACTGTTGGAAACAAAGCTTGTTTACATTGTCCTGTGAGTGTGTGTGCGTGGCATGTTAAAAACAGGGGGTCAGTGAAGGTAAAATAAATCAGATAGTTCAGATTAAGAAGTGAAAGTGCTGTGAGATGTACTGGTGAGAAAACAGGCGAGCTCTTCAGTTTGCCACGCTGTATTTGGCCACTCGTCTGCGGTTCTTCATCATTTCTTTATCAGGACCGGTGATTCACTCTGGAATAAAGCCTCTTAACCGCTCAGACTCTCCGTGTTTTCCACAGATCTGCAGCAGAGTGTCCATATTTAATCAGATAAGGTCTATTAGCACAGCACTCACTTTGTTCAGTTATTTCCAAGGAAAGCATTTAGCAAAGCATCCTTTTGAACATTCTCTGCTGGTTAATGGATAAAATAAGATGAGGTAAATATTAATTTGAGATGTACAAATGACTTATTTTTAATGCAAGTCAGGGTCATGTTGGGCACCTTTTTAAGCATTATTATTACACCAATGGAAGAGGTGTAGTATCTCTTTGACCAGAGCTCAATAGTAGAGGTGTAGTATCTCTTTAACCAGAACTCAATAGCAGAGGTGTAGTATCTCTTTGACCAGAGCTCAATAGCAAATGTATAGTATCTCTTTGACCAGAGCTCAATAGGAGAGGTGTAGTCTCTCTTAGACCAGGGCTCAATAGCAGAGGTGTAGTATCTCATCAACCAGAGCTCAATAGCAGAGGTGTAGTATCTCTCTGACAAGGTATCAATAGCAGAGGTACAGTATCTCTTTGACCAGGGCTCAATGGCAGAGGTGCAGTATCTCTCTGACAAGGGATCAATAGCAGAGGTATAGTATCTCTTTGACCAGGGCTCAATAGTAGAGGTGTAGTATCTCTTTGGCCAGTATAGTATATCTCTGTATGTCTTCTGACCGGGAGGAGCAGAGAGTTGTGTTCACTCAGCACTTTGTAATTGGGGCCCCTGACCTGAATCCAGGGATTTGCGCTGAGCTCTGTGAGGATTAGGCCGCCCCCGTCTCTCCGATAAGCTCTGAGCCACAGCGCTGAAGGACGGGGCCGATGGGCGTACCTCTTGGGCCTGTCTGTGGCTCCCCTTCGCGGGAACACGGCGATGCAGCGCGATTCTTAGAAAGCAACTTTTTATTGTCAATTTACTCCAGTGGTGAACAATGAGGGCCGATATTGTGGAGTTCCATATCATATTCTGCTTATAACCCCATTTCTGGCTTGATGTGACATTTGTTAATCTCTTTTTTTTCCATGAGACAACTCGAGACATCACATCCTTAACGAAAATATTTTACTCTGGTGCAGCATAGGATTGAATCAGCATTGGTGTAGACCAATAATTAGAAAATGAAGTCAGAAAAATTGGTTGGAAGAAAAACCAGTGAACACACCAGCCTTCCAAGTTGTGCACCCAGATGTGCATTCTGTGTTGGAATTTGCATTACTGATACAAAGTGATCAATACCATTTTCACATAGTGATAGTTCACAATGAAGCTAAACCAACACTGTCAAACTGAGTATGTAGAGGGCAACAGTATCTATAAGTTTTAGTGAAAAGCTTATTCCTTTTCATAAGTGGCCAATTGAATTAAAGCCTATAGAATTAAAGGTGTTAACTTACTCAAATAGTTGGACATACAATAAAACACAGGTAAAGAAACATTACCACTGTATTTATAACAACACCCCATTTAGCGCCAACACGTCTTCGTGGGAACCGCAATACTGTCAGTGGATGTGCATCCGTAGTTCAGACACAAGAGGGCACCCTACCCCATGCTGCACTGGGTCTGCTTCATATCCATTCTACTGCTGCTCTTCCCTGTTCACTAAAAACACAAGGACACCTCTGAACCTATAGTGTGAAAGACCCATTTATCCTTCAAACAAAGTAAGAAAACAAGTCCTCATTTTTCATCTTTATTCCAATAAACAAATTCAATTCCAGTGCATTTACTTCAGAATGGTGTCTTCACTGGCTGTGTTCAAAAGAAAAAAGAAGGAAACATTAGAGAATAAATTAAGCACATTTCACTTATTTCAGTAATTTCACTGCATTTTCTTAAGCGCCTACATTTCTCAAGATCACAACCTATTTGAGTGCATGCTATCTTTCACTAAAGACCGGCTCAAAACTGCCCTCAGCTCCACATGAACTCTTTAAATGTAGGCCTACTTGTTTCAATGTACTTCATAAGAACAACAGTTTAACTCCATGTACAGTGCCTTCAGAAAGTATTCAGCTTTCTTGAACTTCAAAAATCTTGCCCAGTTACAAATTTTAAAAGTTTCAATACATTTCAAAAATCACCAATATTTGTTTTCCAAAAATGAAAGACATTTCTGATTTAGAAATATTTACACCCCACCCAATCTACAATTTGTAGATAGGACTTTGGTTATTACAGCTCTGAATCTTCTCAGGTGACTGCATGGAATTTAGACATTCAGACCTGGGAGTTTTTCCACCCCATTCCTCCATGAAAATCAGCTGAATCACATAGGCAAACAGCAATTTTCATGTCATACCATATATCTTCCAATGCGAAATCTGGGCTTTGGCTGGGCCAATCGAGAACACTGACCTCCTGTCTTTTAAGCCATTCCTTTTAACATTTTGCCATGTGACTGGGTCATTGCTTTGTTAGAACATGTTCAATCTAAATGCAGATCATTGTGGACTGAAACTGGTTCTCCTCAATGATTTTCCAGTATTCTTCTCTAGGCATCTTTTCCTTAACAATAGCAGGCTTCCCCGCCTGGGTTGTGCCACATATTCTCAGTTTTGTTACAGTTCACTTAACAGGAATGTTCCAAGTTTTGCAATCTATTCATAACCTTCTCCAGCTATTTGCCTCCAAACAACTTCATCTCAAAGTTCTGAAGGCAGTTCTTCATGAATGCATAACTGATCTGATCAGCTCCTTCAGTCACAAGACCTCACAATGTCAGCGAAACAGGGAGGGGGGGATTATGAAGACACCTATAAACTAATTTTATTTTCAATTATAGAGACCGGCTTTTAAAGAACCAGAAAAAAATATATTAATGTAATTTGACTTTGCAACGCAGCAAAACCAGAAATAATCAATGGGGGGCTAATACATTCTGAGGGCACTGTACCTCAAATATATGGTGCGGTAGCATCCAAGGTCTCAAAGTAATTACAATTTTAATAGAGAGTGCAGGTTGGTGGTGGTTGACATGACTGCTTTACATGTACGAGTATGCAGGTGGTTAATATGAACAGCATAGTGGTACTGAAGTGCAGGAGGCTGATGTGACTGCTGCACATGTATGAGTATGCCGGTGGTTAATACGAACAGCACAGGGGTATCGATGTGCAGGAGGCTAATATGGATGCCGTGGGTATGGGTGTGTGTGTTTATCAGGGATACCTTCAGCCAGCTGCTTGGCAATGCGCTCCTGTTCTTCCCTGACCTTCTTCTCCTCCTCCTCCACCCGCCTCTCCTCCTCAGCGATGGGCTTCAAGTAGTCTGGCATTTAAAGCAAAGAATGCAACGTCAAATGAACAGTTCCATCAAAATAATGCAGTGTCAAATCAAAATAAGAAAAAATGAAAATACTGGAGGTTACAAACCAATGCCAATCACCAGACATTTTTATTGATTATTTATTTGCCTTTATTTAACCAGGTTAATCCCACAGTGATTAAAATATCTTTTCCAAAAGAGACCTGGCCAAGAAGGGCAGCAGTACATAATTTCAGACACAAAGATAAAATTCACATCAAGACAACACTCAACCTAACAATGTAACAATGTTAAAAATACAATCAAATTACAGATTTAAAACAGTTACAGTTATAACTAGACTTACAGAGTTTAAATTGAAAAAAATCTTATAAATTCATCAACTAGGAACTAGGTTGTTAAGTTTTTCACAACTGCGCTACAGTGCTGTTATTAAAGAATGGGCATGTCTAGTTGCAGGTGTTGAAAAATAATTTGCTTAATATCAATTTAAGAACCTACACCCTCATAAACAACACCTGCAAAGCACATTAAATTAAAATGGTCACTTGAACAATATACAGCTTAAACGTTAGTATTTTATTGATATACACTACCATCACTAGACAACACCATAGCTTATGAAGTTATTGGGTGCTATACAGTTTTGTATGTGTGCTGTAACTTACCGTATCTCTTTTTGCCATAGATCACACCAACCAGCAAGGCTGACCATCTGGCCGTCTGTAAACAGCAGAAAAACAGACGTTACATAAAGCAGGGGTTTCCAAACTAACTAACTAACTGTGAACTGTGTGGTGTGGTGAAGGAGGGCTGCGAGAGGTTGTTGCAAAGGGATAACAAGTGTGCAAAGGCACTTTCCATCTACGCTCAAATTAAACTTGGCACCAGTCAGATGCACTGCATTCATGCACTGTCTATTACAATTTTTGAAAATTCCCATATTTTCACATTAGGATATAACCAGTTAATGTATTCACGTATTAAATAAATCGTGGGCCCCTAATGTCTCTTTTGGCAAGTTAGCAGTTTCGCACTTTTCCAAATGAACGGGGCTAGCTCTGTGGTATGCATGCATGTTCTCGTACAGTACTACAAAAACCAGACTTCCTGCTGAGGCTATGAGAGTTTTCAGTACTGATACCAAAGTCTATTCAATGATACAGTTCAGTAGCGTTGAATGAAAGACATGATGCAACCATTGCTTCTCGAATACTACGATAACAGTTTTGGAAAGACAACTGCATGTACAGCAAGACAGTCTGCAGAACCTCAACTGAACGATATAGCATTCGGATGCACACGACCAGTTAAATCATGACATTCGATTTCCTCGTCTCGGGAAGGAAGAACTACGCGATCTTATTCAATAGCCAGGCGATTAAATGTTGTTTATGCTAACGAAAAAAATGTTTGCTAGATACTGGTCGGCCTGTCGTATTGACCTTCAATTCGGTCCAAGGCTAATTAGCATGGTCATTACAACGTTTGCCATTAGCTAGCATACTAAACACTCCAGAGTACTGACGTGAGCTAACCACCTGCATGGATACAAAGCAGCTTGTTCGGCTTATGGAACAGGACTTTGATGTTTAGCCAACGACAATTAGCCATTAGCGAACGTCAGATAGCTAGCAAGTATAATCTTTCATACAAACCTATGTAGCCAAGCTATGTAGTCTCGTTATCTTGCCGGCTAGCTATGCTAGCGCCCAATCATTCAATGTCAACTGAGTTGTAAGAAATTTAGTCGCAACATGACTGAAAAATAAATTTGTAATGTAGTGAAAACGTTACCAAGAAAAAATAAAAAATACCTAATTATCATGGGTTGTACAATGTATCGGAACAACGCAAGTTACCTTAATAAGCGACGACACCTGCACCGGAGGAACCATTTTGTTGTTTTCTGTGGCTGTTTGAGAGACGGTGGGCGGGGCTAATCAGAGATGGGCAGAAGAGGAAGATGGGAAATTTTGAACTCTTGCGCCACCTGCGTCACAGTCGTGACGTTGTGCACATTAATAGAGAATCACTTCATCCCTTTTATTTTTAGTTTCCTTTTTATTGTTATTTTCTTTATTGTTTTCTTTATTTCCAAATGAAACACAAAATGTTTCTCTGAATATTATTTGACACTACATGAAATAGTAATAAGTTATTGACAGTAACTTCAGTTATTGACAGTTTATGGGTTTTTACGTTTGCAGAGTGTTTTGTTTCAACAGTGAATAAATTAAATGAGCAGAATATAAAAAATATAATTAAACATAATATTAATCCACTAGTTATAACGTTGCCTGTGTATGCAACAGCAGTTAACATGCCCTTCCTCCAGCAAGAAGATTGACCTTTAATTCTTTATTTCATTGCTATTTTGCTTTCAGTAACAAAATAAAATAACAACACAAAACAAAATATACACTTTCTGACATGTTCACAAGATTGTTATTTGTTTTTCAAATAGAAATTTTTAATTTAAATGTTTAGTTCTAAACTTTTGTATATTTGTATTTGTATATAAGTATATTAGCACTGTAATAGGCAACAGTTATGCATGTTATAATAATTATTAGTATAAAAATCAATTTCAGTTTTTTCATTGAATGATTTGGATAACAACCATATGACACAAAAGAAATCCAAAGACAAGGCATATGCACCTCTCCATGACACATTTTGTTAATCAGAGATTTATTGGAATTAATCTGAAATACATCTGATTTGATACATCAGTGATTCCAAATGACAAAAGCTGCAAAAAGCTTGTTCAGAAATAAATGTGTGCCCACAGGTAAACATTGACATTGGCCAGCTAATGTAGATGTTGCAAGTGCTTTGAACTGTGCTATTTTTTTTGGAGCAATTTTATCAATTACTCAATAGTTTTCAAGGCATCATGTGTATCATCCTAGTAAAGAGAAAATCTTCTCTGACTGGAAGTTTGCCGCACAGTGAAATCAGTGTTTCCACTAGGGGTCATGCAAGTGGACAAATACCACAGACATGCAGCTACAAACTGTATACTCTATCATATTCATTAAATGTATTTAAGCATTGAAAAGTTGTATGCAACATAAATATAATATTGCAATAAAAATAAACAGGTGAAACATGCTGATTTATTTATTCATATATTTATATTAATGCCATTTAGCTATCTGTATCGTGTCGTGTTGTACATTAATGCATTAGACGCACAGTATTTCAGAGGTTTTGAAAAGAAATCACTTTCTTATCCACTTTGATAAGAAATCCACTTTCCTGTTACACATACCTCCATCCAGCACTTATTGTACTTTGTATCATTATCTTGATGTTGTAGTTTGTCATGCCTCCTAGTTTGACTCAGCATAGGTTAGGTCAGAGTAATGTTTAGTGGGTGAACTGGACTTAATGTGTTCATGGCTATGAATAACTGTTACAAAATGAGTTTTGCACCTTATCGGACCTGTGTTTTATAGTTGTTCCAATGACCTTCAGTATGCACTTATTGCACGGCGCTTTGGATAAAAGTGTTTGCCAAATAAATGTAATGTAATATGAAATTGGTATCTATTAGACAGAAAGTCTTCACTGAGACTGAGGCGCTGGTTACAAGTTATGTCAGAGGTTCGGGTTTCACAAGCGAATGTTGGCATGAACTGCTCTTGCTAAATTCAAGACCGTGACACATACGTTCCGGAAACAAAGTTATAAGTGAACCAGCTACCACACAATGGGATAAATATTTGATCAGCAACAAAATACAAAATACAACTGACATAAAATTCTGTGATATTGTTTGTGTAAATATTTTTGACAAATATTATTAATTTAAAGAATTTAATGATCACATTTTTTTGTGAAACATTTTAAGAGAACCAACGTTTAGCATCGTCGTCCAAATTTCATATGTGACCAAGCAGCTGTTGATTCATTCCACTGAAATAGCACTTGCCGATAACAAAAGTTATGAAGCCCCCTCAGTATGTTTGTGTAGCCTCTTTAAATAGAACAATACTTACTTAGACAGGCATTTGATGGCCACATTGTAATAAGCTTATTTTGGAGTATGACTGAACTGGGGTTGTCATAACACTCTAGAGAGGTACGGCACAGATCAGATTGCCAGTGCAGTGACTGGAAGGCATCTGGAACATTCCACAAGACCGGGCTATATAAGCTGTGAGCCTGCACAGCCGAAACAGAAAACTGTCTGCACAGATAGGGAAAGGCAGCACAACCTCAGAGGAAGAAGCTCGAAAAAAAACGCCAAGGACGCTCAGAGAAATGCTGTGCCCCCGTGCATTCCAGCCTTCCTACAGCCCACTGATGGACTTCCACTGGCCCGTACGCAGCCTCTGGCCAGAGACACAGCCTCTCTTCTACCAGATGGAGCAAGAGATGATGAGACACATGCAGGAGATGAAGCAGAGCTTGGAGTTCATGGAGCAGCTCCACAGGAAGATTTTCGAAGAGATCGATCCGCTTCCATCTGCCCAGTCTCTGGCCGTCCAGCCCATCTCCTTCACCTCGGAGAACGAGGGAGACCGTTTCGCCCTCACACTGGACACTAAGGACTTCTCACCAGAGGACCTGACAGTCAAGCAGGTGGGAAGGAAGCTGCGGGTGTGTGGGAAGACGGAGAAGAAGCAGGATGATGGAAAGGGCTCCTACTCTTATAAAAGACAAGAGTTCAGACAGGAGTTTGATCTGCCTGAAGGTGTGAACCCCAGCTCGGTGACGTGCTCCCTGTCGGACGGGCAGCTTCGGATACAGGCGCCAACGGAGGCGCTGGCTGGTCACTCTGAGAGAGTGGTGCCCATTGACTGCGTACCCTCTGTGAAGGCCCCACAGCCCCTCAGCTCAGAGAGTGACAACAATGTCACCACAGTGGATTCCTCCAAGGACTGATCTGACAGGAAAAAGTACCACAGGGATTAATATGGGCCCAATATCTACAATTCAAAAAATATTCCTTTACTCTTTCATTTTCCTTTAACAAATGACTTCATGAGCTGTATTACTGTCGTTTATAAAGATTAATGTTTTTTACCCAAACAATTCAAGAGAGAGCAATTCTTGGAGTATTTGCCATGGAGAGAAAATATAGAGGTTTGGCACCTTGTTTGTTGCAGTGACTTCTATGAATAAATTACTTGCTTCAATGTGAAGTATTTGTGTTGTTTACTTGTTGACATTTACTTTCACTGAGTGAATGGAAATACCTCAGAGGTGTATCAGTTGTGGAGAAAATAATCACATACTTGTTGAAGAGATACTAATGAAGCTCTAGGGATGGTGATTGTGGCTCTGGTCCAAATTTTGACGAACACCTACAGAACTGTCCACAATGTATTCTGAAGAGAGAAGGTAACATGAGGATCACAGCAACAGTTAATTGCATTTTCAAGAGCAAAAAACTAAATGAATCCTTGTTCACCTTTGCAAAGACAAATTTGATTAAAATTTCCAAATGACATTCAATGTAAGTGGTGATGCTTAACTACTTGATTGGATCTACCGTGTGTGAATGTTAAAATGACATTTCATTGTTCACAAATTTTTCATTAAAAAAGTTACAGTTCATTAAGGTCCATGTTCTCAAAACAGTTAACACAGGCATCTCAACAAACTTTCTCTTTGATCTCAATCCCAGCTCAAAATGAAGTTTTGCTTTAATTTCAGATAACAGCTTTGTAAAATTTGTGTTTATAATAACTTTCTGTCATTCCTTGTGTGGTTTACTTCTGTTTACAGGAATATATGATCTGGTTTTATAATAATGCACAATTTCAATGCTTAGGTCTGGATATTTCATGTGGCAGTAGATTACATGGTTGTGTGAAAAGTCATTTTGATTTTTCAGGCAATAAACCAGACATGATATTTTGATATATATATACTGGTATACAAGTTCCAGTATCCAATATTATTTTGCATATATTAAAGTTTTCTGACCTGTAATTCAGTCATTCCTCAGCAAGAGGTCAATACAGCCTTCTTCATGGTCATTTATCAAATTGTGTTTGAATTGTAATTACAATTACATTTAAACACAATGAATGATTGACAGCAATGTTCCCACAGTGCCACACATGGCCTTTAGTGCAGGTCCACATCTCAGGAATAGGTTTGCACAAATAACCAACAGTCCTAAATGAGAAAGCTGTCTCAGATTTTACGATTGCCAACTGTGTTGTTTCAGCACTGGCTAGGAGGCTGGGCTGTTAGTGAACTCAAGTGGTGGGGTCAACTCCACTCACACAAGGTCAAAATGGCAAAACCCAGGTATGAACCAGGGACCTTCAGATCTTCTGTCTAACGGACTCCCAGCTCAGGTATTTTGGCAAATGTTGGCACATTTCCGGGCAATTGTCTCACTTGACAGTCATTTATTACATTGCCCCAAGTAATCTACATCAAGAGCCACCAGCAGTGATTTTCCAAAATCGCCACGGGCTGATTTTAGTGCATCAAACCACAGGCATGCAGCAGACATTTACTGTGCTGAGAGCAGTATTTTTTTTCTTCTTCATTCTGTTGAATCATGACATTTAAACAGTCTTCAGCAGTGTAGGCTTAAAAAAATTAAAAGGTAAAATATATGAACTTAAATAAAACATTTTAAAAGTCAAATTTATACTTTGTAATTAAAGTGTACATTTTGGTGTTCAGACATTTTGAGTGAAGTGTCATTGGCGATGAGGTGTGGGTCTACTGACAGGGGGACAAAGTGCTTTGTCCTTGTTAGTATAGTGGCCTGTATCCCTGCCTGCCATGCAGGAGTCAGGTATTCGATTCCCCGACAAGAAAAACGTGATTTTGTTCTGTTCACTGACAAAGCATAGTAAACTCTTGGCCCATACACGAATAATTCAAAGACACATCAGAACAAGGTGTACAGATCACTCGTCATTGTGCTGTACACCATGGATCCTATTGCCCTACTCTTCAGAAAGATACAGCACAGTGAGGATTTAATACTCCAGACTGTCAGGAAATCAGCAGACTGCTGAGTGACATAGTACAAGTCCCTGAATTTAAAACCCAATCTGTTTAGGACTATTTTGACAGTCAGAATGATAAATGAACACAATGTACCTCTGCATGTATAACCTGTCAGATGTGTGCACATTCTGCTTTTAATTTTTCTCCTTTTTGAGTTGTTTGCGTTTCCTCATTGATGTGATATTTGGAGATTAGATGAGTGCACATGCAAGTGGGAGGAGACAGAGGTAATGGTGGGTGTTTCGCAGCAGCAGTAGTAGTAGAGGGGAACTCACAGAGCAGGTTCCAGGGCAGATTAGAGCTGAATGTGTGGAGCAGGGCACATGCTGGCCCTGGCTGGAGACTGAAGGAAAGCCCATTCCATCTCTGCACTGTCGCTGCCAACAACTGCAAATTACAACCTCAGGTGAGAACCTTGGGCAGGTAATTATACTGTATGTATGCATTTATTAGTACTGTGTAGCAGTTTGTAGAAGGCTGTAATGTGTTAGTAATGAGAGTGATAGTGTGTTGGTAATGAGGAACCTGATAATTAAATGTATGTAGGTGTGTGTGTGTGCGCGCTTCACTGCTGTGTTTATCTGTGTGTATGTTTGCATGTACTTCAGTGTTGCATCAGTGTGTCAATGTGTGTGTCACTGTGTCTTTAGCTCTGTGTGTGTTACGCTTGTGTGTTTGCTGTATTTTGTGTACTCAGTGTCGTAATGTTAGTGTGCTGGTCATGTGTGTTCGTCTCTGTGTGTGTCGATGCCTTGTGTGTTTGCTTTATGTGTGCACGTCAGTAATGTATCAGTGTGTGTACCTCAGTGCTGTAGCTGAATGTGTGCATGTCAGTACTGTTTCTGCATGTGCATGGAGATTAGTGGTCAGTGTTGCCTTTGTTGTGGATGAGAGCAAATAGGACATAGGGTTAAAGAGGGACAGAGGTCAGATTTCAGAGACGAGGCTTTGTGGTGTATTTCCCTACTTCTTAGAGAACCTACAATATAAAACCTCAGCGAAGATCTCTCTCAGCTCAGTAGAGACTTTCGAATTTGCTTAATACACAGATAAACGTGTCACTGGTGTTAATGGTTACAACACCCGATTCCAAAAACAAACACTGAGAGCAAACCCATATCACCTTTACTGTGGAAACTGTAAATGCACAAACAAGCAGTCAGAACGGGATTAGAGCAGCACCAGTACTTTCCCAAACACCTGGCATATCACATGCAGGAGAGAAGAGAGGATTCGCCTGTCTGCACTGTCATGCAAAAACATCATTACCCACACAAACCAGGACCAACTCTGCTTTACATAGCTTCACAGGCTGTGATAGGACATTCATCTCCATTCTTCACTTGAAAACAAACAACTATTACATTATCAAACTTGCAGTGACAGATTCATTTATTTATTATAATTAATTTATTCACTAAATATAGCACCTGTAGCCTAGAACAGTTTGTTTTTTTATTGTCAGTGTGGAATTCATGTGCTGGTGCTAAGCTAGTGAGCGTGGTCGGAATGCTCTTTCAATCAGAACCTGCAGCTTCGATGACCAGTAGCTAAATGGATGAGGAACAGCTCATTAACAAACCTGAGGCTTCCATTTAGCCCACATTTACATTCAATGTACATAAGATTGACAGTACATTTGCAGTGAATTGGCATTTACACTGCATTCATATTAACACCACATCTACATTTACATACACAATATTTACATTTACATTCATTGAAAAGCCTCATATGTACACAATTATATTTACTTCACACTTACATTGCGTTTACATTCAGAGCCAAAAATGCATACGTGAAGGTTTAAACACTCAGCAAAGTAACATAGTAGCCTAGCAACAATCAGTACGTCAAATAAATAAATAAAATCTTGTATCTTACATAATGCACATCTCCACTGCTACTGTAACTACACATGCAGCTGGCTGATCTTCATTAATTAAGATTTAATTGTCACAAAGCAGAGCATTGCTAGTATAATAAATTTAGTGTTGGCACTCGTATTAACTTTAGATCATCTGGCTGGGAGGGTAAGCACACCTGTGTGACTGCACAGAGCTGATTAGTCAATGGTATGTTTCATGTGGTTTGATGGCCAGGTGAAATGTACTACACACAAAAGCATGACAATGTGACCGACCATTTCCACGAAGTGTATTCTCTTTGTGGAATGTTTGGTTTCACATTGTTTTAACTGCAAACATGCTGGTGGCATTTCAGCATTGTCTCTTCCTCTTACCAAACCTTTAACCGACTTTACACACCTGTAAGCAACAACACACACTTCACGCTCATTACACACTGCTAAACCACTTTAAAGAACTTGACACACCTTTATAAAACATCTCACAATTCTTAGAAAGAATGACTCATGAGGGGGGAGGGACGAGCGGCCTGATCTAGTCATGTGCATTCTGCATTCTGTGTTTTGAGCTGCAGGTGTGTTTTGAGCCACAGGTGTGTTTTGAGCTCTAGGTACGTTTTGAGCCACAGGTGTGCTTTGAGCTGCAGGTGTGTTTGAGCCACAGGTGTGTTTTGAGCTCTAGGTGTGTTTTGAGCTGAAGATGCATTTTTTGAGCCACAGGTATGTTTTGAGCCACAGGTGTGTTTTGAGCTGCAGGTGTGTTTTCAGCCACAGGTGTGTTTTGAGCTCCAGGTGTGTTTTCTGCCACAGGTGTGCTTTGTAGGGAGCATGGCTGTAAGGTGTTTTAGGCGGCACAGATCATTGGGCACAGGGTTACTTCTGGTAGTCTTGATGACCAGCCTGGCGATGCTGCTGTCCTGCCTGTCTGGACCTATTCACCAGCGCCACCCACAGGAGTGAGTATGAAACTGCAGCATTTCCACTGATTACCCAATTCCATGCCAAAAGTGTTCAAAAAAATTGGTTTTATCCATAGCAATTTATGATACTTTACAACCCTTTAGGCACCAATATAATTCCTGCAGATTACTGAGAATTAAAAATCTAAATTTACATCAATATTCAAAACAAATTAAATCTTCTTTTTTTAAGTGATTATACCCATGTTTCATGACATGTTTCACTGGAATTTTGTTTTAAATTATCCTGGCATGTGAAGTATTGCAGATATGCATATTTGACCTTTGACCCAGGTCTATTCTTCTCACACAGAGCATATTCGTTTGGTCATTAAAATCATGAAAGAAGAGACTGGGCTTCACTCATATGTTCCTGCAGGATCTTGGTGCCGCTCTCCTGTGCGCAACACCCACCGGCTGAACAAGAATCCAACGCCTCCCAGAATGCCTCGGGGAAGGCGAGAGCCTGCAGGCCGAAGGTAGACATTATGTTCCTGAAGACTCACAAGACCGCCAGCAGCACGGTGCTCAACATCCTGCTCCGCTTCGGGGAGAAGCACGGGCTCAGGATCGCGCTGCCGCACGGACGCAACGACTTCTTCTACCCCCGGGCGTTCGAGCGCTGGCAGGTGGAGGGCTACCGCCCGGGACTCTGCTTCAACATCATCGGCAGCCACATGCGTTTCAATGCTGCCGAGGTCGCCCGCCTGCTGCCACCCCAAGCCGCTTACATCACCATCCTGCGTGACCCCGCCCGCGTCTTCGAGTCCTCCTTCCACTACTACGGCCGGCTGGTGCCCCTCACCTGGACCATCCCGGGCCGGGACAAGCTGGCCGAGTTTTTGCGCCAGCCCCGCCGTTACTACCGCCCTGGCGGTTACAACGCCTTCTTCCTGCATAACCTGCAGCTCTTCGACCTGGGGTACGACCACGCCCTGGGGCCAGAGGACTCCCAGGTGGGGCTCGCCATCAGCCACATCGAGCAGCGCTTCCAGCTGGTGCTGCTGGCTGAGCACTTCGAGGAGTCGCTGGTGCTGCTCAGGGACGCCCTCTGCTGGGAGGCGGAGGACCTGCAGTTCTTCAGGCTGAACATGCGCAAGGAGGCCGCCGTGTCGCCGCTGAGCGCCGAGCAGAGGGAGCGCGCGCGCCAGTGGAACGGCGCGGACTGGCGGCTCTACCGCCACTTCAACGCCAGCTTCTGGGCGCGGGTGGAGGCGTTCGGGCACGCTCGCATGCGGCGGGAGGTGCAGGAGCTGCGGCAGAGGAACCGGCGCTTGGCGGACGCCTGCATCGAGGGGGGCTTCGCCGTGGAGCCCACCCGCATCCGGGACCCGTACATGCAGCCCTGGCAGCCGGTCGGGGAGCACTCCATCATGGGGTACAACCTCCGTCAGGACGTAGACGAGGCTCAGAGACAGCTCTGCCTCCGCATGCTCACCCCGGAGATACAATACCTCTCCCTGCTTGGCGGGGACCTGTGGATCACGCAGCTCTGGGGGCACATCCGCCATCTCATCAACTGGTAACAGTGCCAGACCGCCCAGGGACTGCTGTGACTGCTGTATTTGTTTTTGTAACACATTTATTTTGTAATTTGAGTGCTCTGTACAGTACGTGGGTCTGCGTAACTTGGTTGTTTCATACAGAATTTCTGTAAAGGAAAATGAGGTAGAATTCAAATGTACTGAATGTTCCATGATCTCAAGATGCTAAAATCAAGCACAGATGCTTGATGCTGTGAACCACTTAAAATAAATAATGGTGCATCATGGACAAACATACCTGGTTTGCACAGAATAATTACATCATAAAAAAAGCAGGAACTGTGATCTTGCTTAAACTTTGGTCCTGGTTATTATATAAATGTCATTTAGGTTTAAATGAGAATGAGGGGTACACATCCTGACCAACATATAGAGACCATAACGTTTCCACCAATAGTATAGTATCTTTAAATCCGAAACATCCTTTGTCCAGTAATTTATGATCACGAAGGATCAACCCTGTTTCCACATCTACTTGTCTTTCCCACCCTAATATATTCCCCCCACATCCTCATAAAAATGATCAGTGGGTGGCAGTAATGCACCTTTTTGCTGTTTGTAAACCGGTGTTAAACAAAACCAAAGAAGAAGAAACAGTCACCACAGGAATAACAAATTTGTCTCCTGTTGTCGCCTGTTTAATATTCTTTGCAACAGTGGATTTACTTGCCATTAAGATACATTTTTAATACGTAGCCATGGTGAACATGTACTGAAGCACTGAATTGATGACCACAAATAATTCAGTTATTGTGACAACGACAGGGACGGCCCTTACATTACAGTAATTCAATTGATGCTCTCTGCCAGATCAAATTTCAGTGTAAAAAAACAAGTTCAACCACCCAGTTATTAGCAGTAGTGCTGGCCAGACCTGCATAGGAACATTTCTCAGACAGCGAGGGGTTAAGCACAGTGTAGAATGCATGATTTGTCTAGTTCATGGTAAATGGACTGAATTTATATAGCGCTTTTATCCAAAGCGCTTTACAATTGATGCCTCTCATTCGCCAGAGCAGTTAGGGATTAGGTGTCTTGCTCAAGGACACTTCGACACGCCCAGGGCGGGGTTTGAACTGGCAACCCTCCAACTGCCAGACAATCGGTCTTACCTCCTGAGCTATGTCGCCCCAGTATATATAGTATTAATATTATAATTGCATTCAATTCACGTAAGCTGTTTCTCTTGACTTAACTTTGATTTTTAATTCTGAAACACCAGTTATTGTTCTTTGATTTGTCTTTAATACAATGAATTCTGTTTTATTTCCCCCAGTTTTAACAATTTAACCTAGAGAAATTACAGCTTTTTGTGAAATGCTTACCCATGCATTTCTATCATTCTAAAAATTTCATGTGTTAACACTTACATGATCAGCAGAAAGGAACACTTTAAAAAGAGTTTGAAAATACATTTAGTATCTCACAGGATTAAAATCTGTTCTTCACCTCACATCAACCTGGCTGGCAGAGTCTGTTGGGCACCAGGAAAACACCGTTAATCCCAAAGATCTACCTCAGGGTTCAGGTAGGACAGAGATCTGAACACACTTACCTGCAGCACCACCGAGGGCAACAGTCATAACCATCTGAAACAGATAATCATCAGCCATAATTTATGTGGAGATAAGTCAAATGTACTTGCGTAGGAAGAATAAGCGAACATTTTCTATGCTGAACTACACGGATACAAACTGGGAACACCAGCACATTAAAATGGTAGCAGTGAATGGCACAGAGAAACTCTTGCAATGAAAAAACAAATCCTTACCTGCATTTCAATATCCTAGAGATAAAACTGTTTAGACCACCAGATAAAGTCCTAAACTTGTTTTGGAGAATCTATCATGGATGCAGTGAAAAGCTTTACTTTTAGGATGATTTAAAACATATTTTTAAGAGGACAGGTCTGTGCCAGCGTCATTTTAAAAGTGCTCAGCAAATCACTTTACATTTAGGATCTTCAGAACTCATCACAACAATCTGCGAAATGGCTCAGTGTTTTAATGGAAAATCTCTCAGCTGGAAAGACAAAATAAAAAACACAATTAAAAAGAAAACTGTTTTATAAAAAAGACCATGTAGATTGCTTCCTCTGTCCCTCAAGAGAAATGAGGAAAAATGAATCGTAGGAAAGACAAAAAGCTTACTCTGATGCGATTCCTCTGGATTTTTAGACCCTAAATGTCTCACATCACAAGTATTTGGATTTAATGCTGAACATCCTGTCCAGCTATCAGCTGTCAAGATGAAAAAAGCTTTACTGACATATCCAAATCCTCTACCTCTCCTTTAGACATTTAGATATGAAAAATCGGTGTTTCCAAATTAACTGGGGGGAAAAAATCCCTGTCCCTCCTTCACGTCCTAGCTGTGGCTCTGAAACATTGAATAATTTGAAGAGAAACTAGCAATGGCAAAAACCTTTTTCTTTTTTTTGAACACAGACTTCAGAATCTTCAGCAGCTCCACAAAACAAAAACTTTCAGCGACAATATTTAAGGCAGAGTGGTGTTTTACAGAAGCCAGTATGTAACAAAAACAACATTTATTTCTGTTGTGCAAAGTCCCCAATTAGGAAATAATAATGATTGGTAAAAGCAGCACAGTTTTCACAGGATTTAGCTGATCCTGTACAGTAAAAATTGTAACACAGGGATTCATCGACGGGGGTGCAATGTCATTGGCTGCTGGGCCAGTCCAATGGGAGCTCTGCACCTCAGGTTCAAAGGTGGAGTTCCACACCCTGTCTGTTGAAACTCAAAAGGCGGAGTGTGGAGTCCATTACAGTCCTAGAGAGGCTCTTAGCAGAGTTGCCATGTCTTCAGGCATCGAACCCTCCTCACCTAGTAAAGAAAGAACATAAACGTATAAATGTGGTCATAGACTTCCCACTGCACAGTTGTCCATTTCTCCTCCATCACCGACATCATCGACCCCTCAGGAATGTCCTCATACGAAACTTTCAACCTCATGGAAACAGGCAAAACCAGAACTGGATCCAATAAGCCAATGGAATTGGGTGGGCAATTCCAATCCTGGACCTGGGAGTGACAGCTGAGCTCACCTTCTGCAGAAGCGGTCATATCCTGTTCTAGTTTCAGCTTTTTCTGCCCAACACGCAGCATGCAGTCCTCAATCGAGTCCTTGCTGATGAGCCTGATCACTTTTACCGTCCTAAAATTGGAGAAACAGGTATAGTGTCTTCCATTTTCCACACAAGTTTACACTCTGCCCCCCGCCCCCGCCTCTTCACCTGCCTTTACCTCGTCCCGCCCCAACCTTTTCCCACCCTCACCTGGTCTGTCCGACTCGATGGCAGCGGTCCTCAGCTTGCTTGTCATTATATGGGTTGCAGTCGATATCGTGCAGAATGACAACATTGGCAGAGGTGAGGTTGATGCCTAGGCCTCCAGCCCTCGTGGACAGCAGGAACACAAAGATCTCTGCGTCCGTGTTGAAACTGTCAATTAAAACGATCCTGCAGGCGTGGAGAGGGAGGGGAGAGAGACGTGTCCATCATATGTGTGCACTGTGCCTTCATCCTGTGAGATTCATACCCTTCCAATGGTGTCCTAGGGCTGATTGGTGAACATCATATGTTTTCACACCCCTTAGGAAGCCCACATACAAACAACACAAAAGGAAATGTCTGATATACTGAACACAGAATGTAGGACAAATTCACAACAAATGTGAAGACTCTTGAGAAACAGAGAAAGAAGAGCTGCATGCAGAGAGACGTGCTCCACATACCGGTCAGCTATGGGTGTGGAGCCATCCAGACGGAGGTAGGAATGGCCCAGGTGTTTCAGCAGAACCTCCACAATGTCCAGCACCATGGTGAACTGGCTAAACAACACCACCCGGTCACCCTACGGAGTCAGCACACAGGGAACTGTCACAGTACTGGGAGTATAACATCAGTACTCACACAACACTGGGAGTATTACAGCAGTACGCACAGAGCATCGGGAGTATTAACAGCAGTACTCTCACAACACCTGGAGTATTACAGCAGTACTCACACAGTTCTGGAGAGTATTACAGTATTACTCACACAGCACTGGGAGTATAACAGCAGTACGCACAGAGCACTGGAAGTATAACAGCAGTACTCTCACACACCACAGGGAAGTACTACAGCAATACTCAGACAGCCATAACCCATGAGGGTGTTACCCCTTGCAAGGCCCGTCCCGCTGTTTACCTGGTCCTTGAGAGAAGCCAGCAGCTTGGTGAGCAGTTGGAACTTTCCTGAGTCCAGCAGGACGCTCTGGTCCAGCTGTAGGCCCTGTAAAGAGGGGTACTGCAGGCAGAGACGGTGAAGCTCAAAGTCCGACATCACTTCCATGTCCTCCTGGATCAGGGCGGGGCTGGCGTCACGGTGGCTGGGCTCCTGAGAAGGGGAAGGGACAGGGACAAAAGCACAAAATCAGTCCTAGGGTAATCCAGGAAATGGCTTCTGATCACAAATCCATCGCTGATCATTCACCCATTGTGGTTGACAGTGCTATGGACTCACTACTTGGTTTACATCTTGTGCTATGGAATCACTACTTGGTTTGCAAATCTATCAGCTCAGCCTCAATCACACACTATGAATATTATAGGTATAACACAACCCTTATCTGTTTTTAGACAGTTTTAGACAACTTTTCTAATTAAAAATCCATGGTACTGGTTGCACAAAACTGGTTGCACTTTAAACCATGTGCTCTCACACATGTGGCAGACTCCCACAGTTAAGTGTCCACAGAAACAAGCATTCCTTTGTCCTCATGTCAATTAAACTGTTTAACACAAAGCTATTAACAATCCTGCTATTAGGCTTATTGATTTCTGAAGCATAACGAGAGTTAGTATCACTGCAGCAGTTTTATACGCATACACTGCGTGTACTATGAAGGTGATGATCTATCCTGTGAATGATGTCATATGTATGCGTGTGCATTTTTATGTTATCTGTAGTAATTTGGCAGCATTCTCTCCCCCAAGCAAAGTAATGTTGATCTTATTAGACATATTCAACTGATGCTTTGCTTTGTTTGATTATTCCAATACATTCAAAATCTGAACTCGAATAGATCTAGTGCAACATAGTTCTTCAACAGTTCTTTTCCAGGTACATTAAATACAGGCAAAACAGTATAGGCATGGTAAATATTTTTCAGAAGGACACATATGTGACACATATATACATGCATGTGGAGCTGCGCCCTCTAGTGGGAGGAGTCCTGACCTTCAGCATGAGCTGGCTCATGGTCGCCAGCCTATCAGATGTGTAGTACTGCCGGTGTAGCAGCGGGTGATTGGCCATCTTCCTCAGCTGCATCATCACATTGTTGAGCGCCCGCTCTGAAAGGAGAGGAGAGGTCTGGATCGTTAGTGTGTAGCAGACATGCCCAAAGATATGGGGACAGTAGGCCATACCAGAATCTCAGCAATGACCCCACAGGCCAAAGTAATAAACTTCCTTCAGGCAAAGGTGAGAACATTATTTTGCAACATTTTGTATGTTTCAGTGTTTATACCATGCATGGTATAAGCCATACACAGCCTTGCATGGCTAACTGAGTTTATGTGAACACAGCTTCAGATAGTTCTGAATTACTGGTGTAATTAAGACAGGGTTTATATGAGTATACTGTATACATTTATTTTATGTATATACCTTTTTATTTAATATCCTTAGAATCTGCATTTCACACTACTTTTTAAAATGATTTCATTTTTTAAGCAAAGGTCTTAAACTCAGCAGCAAGATAAATGATTAAATCATAACACGACCTCAAAAAAAGTGAGACAGAAGAAAAACGCCAAAAGTACCAGCCTGTTCAGATCAGGATCACATTCCAATCATGCAAACGATTACAATTATCTATTTTCAGATCTCACTAACTAATTATGGGGTTGCAGATGCCCCAGTCCCCACATAGATCACTGCCCTTACTCTCTCCATTGGTGGTTCCCTTAAGCTTCTGGAATAATGTGGTGTAGAACATTTCCTGTTTCTCAGTCATGGCACAGAACTCCACTGACTCCTCCTTCTGGGGCAGCTGTTTCAGGACCTGATACAGACACAGTAAGCTAGGGTCACTTGCAACCCAACATACAATCCAAGCCAACTCTGAGAAACAGACGGCAAATCACAGTCAAACGCCTCAAATAAATGAGGTTTGCCATAGCAAAGGAGTTAAATACTCATGCAAGGGGCGTCAAACTTCGGGCCAGGAGGGTTGCAGTGTCTGCTGGTTTTCGGTGTATTTCAGCCCGAGTAATTCATTTAAGTCACTATTTGGCTAAGAAGTCCACACACCTCTGAAGGTCTTAATTGGTTGCTGACTAAAAGGAAACCTGCAGACACTGAGGCACTTGAGGACTGGAGTTCAACACCCCTGATTTATGCAATCAAGACATTTTCAGTTAGTTATTTCTTAAAAAACAATGCCTAACAGTCTGAGTAGGGAGTGCTGTTCAGAAATATTAATTTCAATTTAAATGTCTTCACTGCAAGCATGATAACTTTTTGGCAGGGCACTGAATATCTCTCTGCCCATCTCTCCTCAGCTGTGAGGAATATGTTCCAGAAATTCTGGTGAATAGGCAAATATAGCAAATGGTAATGCTGACCTAAATTACTTAAAACACCATATCCCATGGTGCACTACAATGTGGTTAACCTGAACTGTAGCATGCACCATTCCTACAGTCAGAGTTTAGGAAACCGAGTGTCATACTTCACTCTTGACACGCCTTAGAATGAAGGGTTTCATTATGAGCTTGGCCTGGGCGATCCGCTCCTTCTCAAAGATGTTCTGTTCCTCCGACGATTTCTGGTGACAAATACAATAGGGATAAAAAAATATGACCAGCATGCATGCTGACTGAGGGGAAACAAAGCCCACTGTGACCTATGTCAATATTAATTTTTACAGTACAAATTAATAACAGCTATGGCTAACTAAATTCAATACCAATGCATATCCCCAGACTGCCTCCATGTTTGCAATTATATAATTATTTCACTTATTCTCCCAACATGCTTCATATAATAGATATTCAAAACAGGATGAGGATGCAGGTTCTCTGCAGGGAGCCCATATGAAGTTTGTCATTTCTAAACACAAGAGCTGGAGGTCTGAGAAAGTGTGTCCACTCTGTAATAGATATTCACTTCTGATTGGCAGCCCACTAAATGGATTCACTGCTGATTGGCAAAATATAAAAGGCATCATACACGACACGGTCTCTGACTACTGTGGTACTGGGCAGTGTATCCACTTTGTATAGTGTCATACACTGTAGTATCAGTGGTTCTTTAGATCTTTATGTGTCAAAACTATACAAAGATGATCATTTTGATTGGACTGGGTTTTTTAAGACTTTTAGCTATGCTGCACGCAAACCCTCGTCCATACCATGGAGAACATCTTGGTGATCTGTGAGGTGCTGTTGGAGAACATGGACGGCATGATGAAATTGAGGAGGGACATGAGTTCCAACAGGTTGTTCTGGAGAGGGGTGCCGGTGAGGAGCAATCGATGCTGTGCCTGGGGGGTTAGGCACAGACGGGAAAATCGATTAGAGAATACCTACATGCAATCGAATTATGTAAATTACACATCTCTTTACATTTCTTTACTTGGTGTTCTAACATCAAGATGAAGCATGGAGCCAACTAGGGGTGTGAAACTCAGGCTTCACCATGACAGAATATGAATTTGATTCTTGAGACAACATCATTCATTTGGCTACGATACGGTCCAAAACAATCCGATATAATATGAAACGATCAATATACATGATCCAGCTAACACAGTGCTACTGCAAGTAATGATGAGGTCGAGCCAGAAACATAAACAATGATGTTGGCAGTGCTGCGAGAGAGAGAAAACTGGCCTAAGATTACGGGCAATTAAACGGGTATTTTCATAATCATATGGATCTATTTTCTGCACGTTGTATCATTTGGATTGAACATTGTTGCCCTTTGAACCGAAACAGCGAACCGGATCGATGCATCTTTATACCCCCAGAGCCAACATGGCCAACCTCAGTGAATATCATGTAGTAGAGGCAGAAGAGGATTTTCAAGACTAGGCTTGATACAGAGTTTGATACTATCTACTCTGTAGGTAATCAGAACACTAATTTAGTCAGGAAAATGGCGAGCATTGTTGGGCTGAATGGCCTGTTCTCGTCATTATGTAATGTTATGTTCATATAGATAAACACGTGAGGACACACTTACGTTGATGGCCATGAGGTGGCGATAGCGCAGCGAGTTCATGTTCTTCAGCATGTGGCCCTCGTCAAATACGGCGTACTTCAGCTCCAGTTTCCGAAACAGACTGCGGTCACTGTCCGTCCCGATTGTCAGGTTGTACCTGGCGGGAGGAACAACATGGTAAGGAAACACTGCCACAGACTCGGGTACTCGAGTATGTATACAACCCAATATACAATTCCCAAAACTTAAGAGCCGGTATTAATTTCCAGCCACCAGTTTGCTTGTTTATATCGAAGCACTCTCAAATCACCATGAAACAACTGAGCCTCATGTTGAACAATTAATGTCACAGCACTGATGAAGGTCCGAATGAGATTAAATGTTTGCATAACTTGACTTTTTATGTTGTGCACCTGTGACCATTTTCGTTTAGCACGTCTTAGTATGCAAGTTGCTTCTATGCTCATATGATCAAGACTGGTATTTTTCGACAAATAAAGTCAGAATAAATAACCCAGCAGAAATTTTGGTTGCCAATTTGCATTTCAATGACACACTCTGCCACCACTCTAGCTTGGAGATCTGGGTCACTGCCAGAAAACCCTGAAGCATGAACACGCTTTTTTCTACATTTTGTGTATTTTATTTTTTTAATTTTTTTAATGCACCCCTCTGTTTTTCCTCATAATTTTGCCAAATTATTGCATTTTTGTTTTCATTTTTGCAACCGTACAACAGGCTCCTGTGTCAAATTGGGAGAGTGGGCAAACAAACGCTGTTCTCCAAAACAGGAGATGTCAGAGACTGCTAATCTGCATTCTATTCAGTTGTCAAAGATCAGGATTTATAACTATCAACTATTTTCATTCTTCCAAAAGATTAACATTAACAATTTTTTTAAATTGTGGATGTCATAAAATGCTGAGTCATGCAATGGACAGCGCTCACGTAGACATGATGACGTTGTACTCCACTTGATTGTTGAGAATGTTGTGTCGAAGGGATTTGCGCTCCTCGATGGACCCTAAGAACACACCCGTCAATCATTTTGCACATGTTCCATTTTCTCAGGACGCGTCAGTTACAAGGATGGCCTTACATCAAGGATGTAAAGTACAGGTAACTGAAAAAATCACAGCAGAAAGGACAATAGCAGAGATGAATATCTTACTCACCATTATAGACGAGCACCTTAAGACTGGGACACCAAAGATTCAGCTCCCGGACCCAGTTATCTGCAACGCAAGGGGGGGGAGTTTTCATTACTACAGCGTAAGCAAACCCGAAATCCTGAGTGTGCCGCCCCGCCCGCGGAACGCACAGCCCATAAAGGCCCCCCAGCTCTCACCCAGGGTAGAGGCGGGCACAACGATAAGATGGGGGCCGCAAACGCCGTCTTCATACAGGCTGGCCAGGAAGGAGATGGCCTGGATCGTTTTCCCCAACCCCTGCGTACAGGAAACAGGAAGTTACACAGCTCTGCTACTCTAAATCAGGAGCTCAGAAATACAATACACCTGCAAACAACACTACAGCTTTCCCATCAAAGATTATGAAGGAAATTTACTGACCAATGCAGGAATTTCTTCACAAAAATGGTGGTATTGAAGATAAAGATAACAAACATCAGAGTCAGAAGCTCCCTTTTATAATTTAATGAAACGACTGGTCAGGAAGAGGTACAAGTAGTCTATATGAAGTCCAATACATGAGTTTATATAGTTTTTAGAGACAAAGAACTGTTTGTTGTTCCAGCCTATGAGATTCATTTAACCACCATATGCAAAGATTTCAATTGTCAGCCAATCAAAAGTTTGGATCAGGGAATCCATACCAAGACTGACCATGCGGGCCTAGAGGTACAATGCACTTGATTTATACCACAGCTGGAGTCTATCTCCTCTAGCTCACATTCCAACAGACACATGATATGAGGTGAAACGGCATACAGTTAGATATAGGCTATAGGCTAGTAAAAGTAAACATTCAGCACAGCGAAATAAACTTATCAGGTTACCATAAGGTCAATATGACATTTTATGTAATTGCTTATATAACACTGTCCATGAGTCCACTTTTTCAATCATAACCCAGCACCAAGGAGTGTGGTCTTGCTTGTGACTACCACCCAAACCCAGTCTCTGCAGTTAGGTAAAGAGGCCTATGCTGTAGAATGCAGTGCTACTGTTCTTGGAACACAGAGGTTGTGGGTTTGATTCCCAGGTGGGGCACTGTCGCAGTACCTCTGAGCACTAACCTTAATTGCTTCAGTGCAAAATGCAGTTGTATAATGGGATTTTGTGTAAAAATGTAATCTACAGGTCCTGGAATGTCATGTACAGCCACTGAGAGGAGTGTAGTGCTCTCAGTCTGCTCATATGTTTAACTTTAAAAAAGATTTCAGGACACACATTTCAATAATTCCTCTCTCTGAAGCAATACTGAATATTAAATAACGCAGACCATCACATATCAATACATATAGGCCACACAGACATGCTATAGCAACTCAAATAAGCAAACATTTTCCTCACCATCTCATCTGCCAGGATCCCGTTCAGGTTGTTCTGGTACAGCATAATAAGCCAGTTCAGTCCAACCAGCTGGTACGGCTTCAGCTGAAACCTTAAATCACCACACCACGGAAAATGATCAGTAAGCTTTCACAGCTTTGTAAACATTCTAAAAACATTTTTTTTTAAACATGCAATATGGAGAACCAGCCATTTAGCCCATCTAGAACATAAGAACACACAAATCCATGAGGAGAATAGATCATTCTATCCATCTTAAATACATAAGAACAAATAATGATGAAAACTGGCTATTCGCAACTTTTTACTACCAGTAACCATTTTAGTTGCCCTTCTTTGCACTTTTTCCAGAGGTTCTTTATCTTTCTTATAGGTTGGTGCCCAGAACTGCACACAACACTCAAAATGTGCTCTGACAAAGGCATTTTGTAACGTCAGTATAACTTCCTTCGATTCACACTCAATATGTTCTGGTATGTATCCTTGTTTGATCATCGCTTGATCAGTTTTATTCTGGAATGGGCAGCATGTGAAGGCTGCACTGAACTCACTTGCTGTTGAGGATTTCGGGCTGCACGGCAGAGCCCTCCCCTCCCTTGATGACCTGCGTCGCAGCCCTGGTCAGCGTCTCGCTAGCGTCCTCGCACCGGGTCATCAGGCCCAGGATGACGTCCCGCTCCCGGATGACCCTCCGGCAGCCCCGCAGCAGCTCCAGGGACAGCCCATTCCCCTTGTGAAGGGCTTGAACCTGGGGAGCACAGGCACACACACCAGCTCAGCTACGGGAGAAACGAACCCAAATACATCACAAGCTGGTATGCTCCGTACCACACAAAACAGGGATCATACATTACAGCTACACTTTGAATGACAGTTTAATGAAATAAATAATGTATTCTGTCACAAAGCCTTTGTCAGAGTATCATTAAAAAAAATGGAAAAAGAAAACACTCATGATAGCTTAGCAGGTTAAACTAAAAAGTTAAACTAATCCAATGGAAATCTAACACAGCAGGTCAAGAGACAAACAACCGGTAGCAAGCCTAAACCTACATTTGGAAATAACCATAGAGAATGCAAGGCATCAGGCAGGTGGTCAATTGCAAAAGGGATCCACTTTAGGCTACGTTTGGCCAATGAGATCCTACCAATGTCACAAATGCATTCAAATGCTGGTTACCTAGCCTTACGAGCTAGGCAAATGGGAGTCTGGGAGTGAAGGCTACTAGGGGAAACACACATCACGTGAGCAAGCTAGTTATCTATCTAGCTGTAATAGCTGTCTGTGTGTGTGCGCGTGTGTGTGTGCACGTGTGCGTGCATACGGTGCATGGGCTGAAGAACAAGGTGTATAACCATATCCAGTAGCATGGCCATAACTACACAAGACAGCTAATGTAAATACAGCTTTTGATATTTGACACAGAATAAAATGGTTTCAGCATTAAAATAAGCTAGGCTCTACAGAGATTGACAAATAGGCAGGCATAACAGCTCTAAGTGAGTCAGAATGAGCAAAGCTTTTTCCAAGTGGTTACTGCTAGTCCAAAAAATTCTGGCCAGAAAGTAGTTCATTATGGCATACGCAACTATTGAAAGACCGGGTTTTCTTTTCTTTTTTCTTTTTCAAATTGCAGGAGCTTGTAGCAAGCAAAGTAAGTAATACTTACCATAACAAAATCTGGCAGTGGATGTGGCTCATCAAATTCTGAGAGTAAATGTAGTTTGTTAGCTATATTGTAAGGATGGAGAGATATTAGTTTGGTAACGTCAGTTTTTAGCTAGCTAATAAGTTAACATGTTTACACAGTTCCAAAGGAAACTCTGTTTCCAAAGGATTAATATTTATTTAATAATGTAACATATTACTACAACCGGTTAGTTTAGTTACTTTAGTAGTAGCACTGAAAGTGGCAGGAGGAGAAGCAGGGGCGTTGGCAGAGATTTTGGGCCCCATGAAAAGATCTCACATTTGGTCACACCACTTTAGGCAACTCCATGCACAATTACTGTAACCATGCCTCCAGGACTTAATAATCAACCCATTGAATACTTTAAATAACTCTATACTACCTTTGCAGGCTTGTAGAAAAACCTATTAGTCCTATCTTCATATATTTTTGAGGGCCCCTTAAAAAGTACAATATGAATATCTGAATGTTGGCGTGTAGCACTTCGAAAATACGACTTCCCACTCCAGTTCACTCTGACAGACTGGGTGTCTGGCACATATAGCCTTATTCTGTTAATGATGCTTCTGTATACGGTTTTATTGCACGCAAATGGCTGTGCAAAATGTGGCTTTAATTTTTATTCAGTATTTTTTTCATGGTTCAGCCCTGAATGTGAGGAATAATATCCTCATTGGCTACACAGGAGAGGACAGCTTGATTTCTGGTTTCTCTGGATTGACTGGGACTATTTTCAAGCTTCAAAAATCGTGTCAAACATCAAGAGCTGACCTGTCATGCAAGCAGTTAGGCTGAGGTCTCACTGAAAAAACAATCTAACTTTGATCTACATGGTCAAATCGATTGTAGTGTATTTACATATTATATACATATATAAAATATAAAAAATATAGTGTATATATATATATATATATATATATATATATATATATATATATATATACTATATACATAATATTATATATATAAATAGTATATTTTATAGTATTGTATTTATCACCTTTAGTGCATAACTTTTAGGCAATCAAATTTCTACTTCAGTACTGTAGCCTTAGTAAAATTGCAGCGCTGCATAATCCCATTTATCTGTCCCCTGCATATCCAACATAAGGCATTATCCAATGCCAATGTCATAGTACCCCTCTTACTGCTGAAATAAAAATAACAGCTCAAATGGCAAGGCCTGCACAAGAACGCAACTTCTTTGAAAATACATTTTAAAATTTAAATAAGACATTTATCTTATTAAACAAAGTTTAAAGCTGAGATTGCACAGGCAAGCGCTGGAGAATGATATTTCAATTCAGCAAACAGACTGCATGTGGCTGACTGAGTAAAAGGAGCGACCGGTGCGCAATGGCTCTATGGGACACATGCATCCCGGCCGAATGGATTCTTCCCTCCCTTGGCGACGCTACAGCCAATCACACGCCACCCCGTGGGGGCCGTAGGCCTCAGCGCCAGGTGGACAGGACAAGCGAAGCAAGCTTCAGATTATCTCACCAGGTCTTCCCAAGTCCCGAAGGGCCGCAGATCCACGATCTTTTGGGCTTTCTTTGCTGAGCACCCCACTATGAGCATCAGCTCGTCCACCAGTGCCTCCTGGAAGAAGCCCAGAATCCGATCGTTTAGTCCATGGTCCGCCCTCTCCTCCTTATCCGAGTCAGAGTACTCGGAGTGTTCCTCAGGGTCACTGCTGACCGCGCTGTCACGTTCCGACCCGCTGTAGCGGTCCACCATCACCCGCGGTCGCCTCGTCCTCTGGGACACCCTGGTCGGCTTGCCATCCCCATTGTGCGTATCGGGGTCCGTGCAGGAGGAGCGTGAGGGAGTTTCTGCTTTCCGTCCCCTCGGTTTGCAAGAAGTCCTCCTGCCACCACGGATGCTCCCCCTCCTGTTTTTGCTGGCATCCCTGCAGCCTGCAATTGGCTCTGCATCATGTATAAATTCAGAGGCTGTCGGCTGTCCACTGTCATTTGGGCTTTCAGATTCCTTGGCACTATCTTCAGGTAAGCTGGAGTCATCAACTGTAGGGAAACAGGTTAGGAGGAAAAAAGTGTTTGAGTATGGACACACTAGACATTTTTGCAGGCTCTCAGGCTCTTTTAGGTGCTTCTTAGCAAGCTGTAACCTGGCCACCCTGTTTTGTTGCAAACACAGAAAGAAGTACAAAGCACAAAGAAGTACAAAAAAAGTACAAAGCAGGGCAACTAAACTGGCTCCTTGTATAAAATATAAGTTATGAGGAAAGACTTAAAATACTTCCTCTTCCCTGGCAGCGGTACTTCCGGCTTGGTCAGACGTTCCTACGAACACAATTGGCAGTGTTGCGGGTGGGAAGGCGGTGAGGGAATGAGTCCTGATCGTTGCGTTAGCGACTCCTACTGTTTGGTCGGGGCGCCTGTTCAGCGGAGAGGGGATCTGGGGGAGATAGCTTGAACCTCCACTCGCGTCACACTCTCCCAGTGAAACTCCTCACTGTCAGGTGAAAAGAAGCGGCTGGCGACTCCACATGTATCGGAGGAGGCATGTGGTAGTCTACACCGTCCCCAGACCAACAGAGGATAGTGCATCGACCAGGACTGTGCGATACACACAGGGAATTGGTATAACAACTAAATTGGGGAGAAAATGGCAAAAAAATAAATAAAAATACTTCCTCTTCAAACCTCTTCCTCTACAGAAAAATTAGACTAAGGGGGAATTTGATTAAAGTTTTTAAATGTATAAAAAGTACTGCTAAAGTGAACTTCTACAGATTACTTTTCAAGTTGAGGTGATCTCAGAATAACAAGGGACAGTTGGCATTGATATCAGGAAGTATTGCAAGTATTGTAAGTTCCCAGTATGTGAAACAGCTTGCCAGGTCATATAGATGAGGCAGAGGCCCTGAGGGTGTGAAAGTCCAGGCTTCATGCAGTGCTGGATCTGTAGGTAAATAACAAACCTAAATGGGCTGAGTGGCCTGCTCTTGTCATTTTGTTTTCTCACGTTCTAAAGTTCTCACATTACCATAGTGTTGGTCAGGGATGCAATTTTCTGAGAGTCACCTTGTGTTTCACACTGGAAAGGTGATGACATATGGCACATATGCCAATAACAGAAGGTGATCTCACCTGGTTCAGTAAACATGCGCAGTGCCTCCAGTGTGTCTTCAAAGAGCCAATCATGTTCCTGGAGCACATCCCTAAGTTCCTGTAAGGAACCCAGAAAAACAAGCACATTGCACCACTAACAGGAGCTCATTGCCACCTACAGGTGGGTGAGAAAAGCTATGTAAACACCAATTTAGAGCTATTTAAAAGGGTGTTGGCCCACCACCATTTTAAATAATGAGCCTAGTTTAAAAACCCCCACCTAGTTTATTTTCTCTCAAAAATCATTGACCGAAAATATTAATTTCCTTTTCAAGTCCAATGTAGATTCTGATCACCTTTGTTTTAACAGCCTAATTCGTATGTGATTATGTAACACTCAGACATGAAGCATAATTGTGTAATGTGTAAAGTCTTTCAACAAAAAACCTGAGGACTTTTGTCATCCAGAAATTTGTTATTTTTCTTTGATTTTATTTTTCAAAAGACCTTCTATGATTTGATGGAACATGGGAACCTGGTGTTATGTAGTTCTGAACTGAGAGCTGATTGGTCACTCACTTCCTTCTCAAGGGTGGGAAATTTCCTCTGTAGTTTCTTCACCATGTCTTCTTGATTTTTCCAGCTAGGTTCTGGTCCCTCCGCCTCAGAGTCATCAGTCTGACGATTGGTCAAAAAATGCATGTACACACCAATAGACAAGGCCAGGATTTCATCCTCTTAGTACAAAAACTCCTATCAAGCTAGACAAGATGACGGATCAGGATAACTGTAAATAGTTTACAGCAAATGATTTTTATTTATTTATTTTTTTAAATAATGTATAACAGGCTAGGATCTGCTCAATGGGTAAGAGCATCTGCAAAGACATTGCAATGAATATAATCTAATTTGTATTCTGATTTGTATTAATTATTCACATTCACAGGCCATAGTTTTCAAACACTGTGGAACCATTTCGTTTTATTCTGCTTGTGAGGGCCTACTCACACACTGACATTTAGCACAGGCTATTATCCAGAGCAACTTACAAAAATGACATTTTTTCTTTTTTTGCACACAATCCTGGATTGGCCTAGAGCTGGGTATTCTATGCAATTCTATGCTAAATGCCTTCCACAAGGGCAGAATGGCCGCACCCCAGCAGGGCACTGAACCCACAACCTTTGACCTTTTACAAGCCCAGTTTACTAACTATTATGCTGCGCTGCCACATATGTGGTTAAACTCTTGATCTAGTTCTATCATTGGCCGCTGTACAACTACTGTGACGAAGGAGAATATGGCTGTCAGTGACAATGTATGTATTTTTTGAGCTTTCTCTTAAAATGCTCTTGGGCAAAACCACCCACGTAATGAAAGCCCACACTATCACGTACACCCCCCCTTGTCAATCCTGGCCCCCCAGTGGAGCAATGAGCTCCCCACCACAATTTAGCAACAGAATCGCTGCTCATCAGCTGCTGCAGACTGAAAATAATAACAGTAATAAAAATAACACCATCATCTTCCTATCCATTAATTTACAATAAAGAACCTGGAAAAAGAGGTGGCACCTACCAGAGAATCCCGCCTCTTCTTAACGGCCTGAGCACAGCTGTCCTGGGAGTCACAAGAGGACCCGCCCTGTTTCCTCTTAAGGGTCGTCTCTAAACAGAAATACATGTCCAGATAATTTCTCAATTAAAAAAAAAAAAGCACTGGATAAAATATTCCATTACAGATAAACATGATGTGTAACTCTCCACTCCAGCTTCCTGCCTGGCAGGAGAGGTGTTGGACTGTGGTGTAAGATGGTGTCAGAGAGCAACACACACACTCGCTTTACTAATACACTACACCCAAGGTTTTCAACAGGTTCGTAGACCCCTGGGGGTCCTTGAAGGTGCAGTATGGGGGCCCTGGCCAGAACTGATAGACAATAGATTTGGTAAAACATTTTTAAATATAACCCGTTTAAACTTGTGATGGGGGTCTTCTGCCTGCCTTTGAGCCTGAGTGCGGGTCCCTCAGTCAGATAAGATTTTAAACCTGTGCTCTACCTCACGATTGCCACCTCATGTTATTGCAGTAATCCATTTTGTTTTTTGCAGTTTGTGGCAACACCATTTCTACTCCCATTTCTCTCCTTTTTCCCCCCTTTTCCCAGGAGCCATTAACAATGTTCAATTTATTACACTCTTCTGGCAAAATTGTAAAATAACCTTTGTAGCTTTGCAGGCATGGTATAGCTGCATCTCAATTCCTATTCCACCCTCAGAGCAGAGAATGTAAAAGCTGGGTACGGCCATTACCTGAACAGCCACACTTTGACATGCAGGAAGCCACTGGTCCGCCCAAAGTGTTCCTGTTTTCGAAAATCTAAAACACAGCAAAAGAATACCTGACAGAGCACACTGGCATGTACAGCCAAACGGAAATGGCAGTATTCTTATGCTAGGGGATCAGCAGCAAAAAAATGCCTGGCTCTGGAAAACATTTGGACATAAGGGCAGACGATGCGTATGCTAATAATCTCCAGAAGAAACTTAAATTGAAATTGGGTTTAATTTCTAAAACAAATTTTGAGGCCAAGAAAAAAACCTTGTTTGACGCACTGTATTATATCGCTGCTATGTCAGCCAATTATCACTCAGAAAAAGATCTTGCATCTCAGGGGACTTCCTGGTAAAATATAGGGATAAGACAATCAGGATAGGACACTGGCATCTTCACTTTCCTATAGAAACCATAAAGGAGCTACACCAATAAACAGAACAATGTTGAGGGGTACTGGTGTATTGTTTTCGGCTATACCCGCAGGGTCCCTGAGGGTATCCAGGAAGCACAGCCATAAATCATCCACCGATCACCTTTGGCCTTTGTCCATTTACTGTTACAACCATACTGTGATTGGTGGAGCTGCTCTCTGGTTTCTATGCACGAGGTGAAAACACCAATGACTATTTATGGTTAAATAAAAGGTTAATAACAAATGAAAGAAAACAGGTGCTACAGCAATGTTGGCCAGGTGTGGTCAGACATTACCTGCTTCCTGGCCCTGCGCGTGGACACCGCCTGCGGTTTCTCCCCCGACGGCTCATCCTCTTCCTCCTCGTCTGACAATACAATCACCTCCGAGACATCAGGATCCACCTCTCTCCGCCTCCACACCCTCGACAAGGCACATCAAAAACACTCAGCAAGACATGACCTGGGAATCTTAATGAATCAAGTTTTAATGAAACCAGTTCATTTAACATGTGACCGATGTTAAATGAAAATAATAATTCTCCAGAAAGTGGTATGAGCACTCACAGGTTTCACCTGAAAACACTGTGTGCACACTAGGGGTCAAATACAAATACGTATTTGTGTTTGTGCTTGTGCATAAACGTGAAACCTGCCTCCAAGTACCTTGGCACCACTTTCTGACAAAGGCCTGAGATTTGAGCAGCGTACACAAATGTTAGTACACCCCAGCACACACGCAGCGTATGATAAATAGATCTAAGATTAGGCTGACTGTGGTTAACTCTGAGAACGAAGGTCACATGCTTCTATTTCTTCTTTGTCTGATAACTGTAATAAGAACATGTCTGAGCCAAAATATCCCATCTGCAGTTTGTCCAAAATGTTGCTGCTAGGCTTCTCAAAACAAATAAAGAGATCTCATATATCCAACATCCTAGATTTTTACTTACTTACACTCCCTTAGATCCTCAATGAGAGACCGCCTCACTGTCCCAGTCACAAATTTTAAAACAAAGAGAACATGGTATGTGCAGCTAGGGCTCCAATTTCATAGAATAATCTAATTTTAAGGTTAAAATCCATAAAAATAATCTATGGATTTTGTCAAAGTTGCTGATTCTCTGTCATTCTAAATCTTGCTTAAAATGCATGTTTAAAACTGACTTAAAACCATATGTAACAACTTTTAGTAGAATCAATTCTGCTTAATCGCTTAATCTATACTTTTGTGTAGTTCTGTGCACCATGTAAGCCTTAAGGATAAATGTGCACAAGTTATTTCAATAAATAAGTTATTATTATTATTATTATTATTATTATTATTATTATTATTATTATTAAGCAACGTGGTCTTCAAACAAACAGTCATTTCAATAAATAAGCTGTTGTTATTATTATTACTATTATTATTAAGCAACGTGGTCTCTATGAAAACAGGGGATGCAGATGCTTTCAGACGTAGTAACTGAGATGCATTCCCACTTACCTTGGCTTCGTCACCAATATCCCGCCACATACAGAATCATCCGAATCCGAGTCCAGCACCACCACATCTCTTCCCAGCTGTGAAGCACACGGCCGTTTGGTCTCCGTTGTTTCAGGGACAGTGATCACTGTAGACCAAAAAGATGACACAGCGGGTACGGGATGTGTGCAATCTCTCTGAGTGCTCCGATGTGCTTTGACTGTAATTGATCTCGTTCTAGATTCACAGAGTGGTATCTCTTCAATTCAATTCTTTTTGTATATGCGTTTTTACAGACACTGTCACAAAGGGGGCGTTCATGTTAGTACACCTGGAGTACAAGCGCACACTACGGATTAAAGGGTTAAAATGCGAAGCTAAATATCAATGTAAATTTGCTGCAATATTAGGAATACACACTCGGGACCCTTTCCCAATATAGTATATACTTGTCTCTTGAATAAATAACAAATAACTTGTCTAATTGTACAGCTACACTGTTGCCAGGGACTGAATAGGGTCTTCGGAGAATGGAGGGGGGGTGATTGTAGGAAACGTGGGATGCCTACTGGCTAAGTAGCTAGCTAGCTAGTTATCTAAATCACTTGCAAATAACATCTACTGCTAAATTGCTGAAATATGGCAGCGTTGCATTGTGCACACTGCATGGCAAGCAGCAGCCCCAGTGGTATTTTAGCTGGATATCAGACACAATAGTCTGCCAAGTCTCCAGAGTTAGCCAATTGCAGCATACCTGATATGTTATTCTCCTTTTCGGAGTCGGTACTGGTGGAGTCTTTGCATTCCTTCATCGTTGGGGATTCTTTTTCTCTTAAATCCTTCCGCAATTTCCGATCTAGAACCGTGAATTCGTTGTTCTCTCCACCCTGAAGAGATTGGGCAGCTGCGCGGCCAGAGAAATGTTGTAAGCAACAGCTATATCAATATTTTCTTGATACTATAGCTACCTAGCATGTCAGTTATCTGGCTAATTAGTTAGCAGCTTTAGGTAGCCATTGTACTGATCATTCTGGCAAAAGCAGCCCTGGAAACAAACTAACTTTGTTCAAATGAAATACTTGTGCAATAAATGTGTCTTCTGTAAATGTATAGCTATTGTTACATTTACGAAAGCTAGCTTCGGAACTGGCGAGCTGAACCCGGCATGTTACCAGGTCGCCTCGAAATCTGCGTAGCAGCGTGCGTGAGGTATGCGTGAAACCAAGAATGTGCGCGTATAGGACGGCGTCATGCTTGTGCCAAAGGTAAAACATCTTAAATGAGAAATGGGAATTACAAATACGTTGTATTTTCAAGCAATGTAATGTATTTCATATAACAGTCCAAAGACACGGAGGCTCCAGAGCTCATTGCTAAATATATGTCAATCTCGTTGTGACTACCCAGGGTAAATGAAGGTTCAATGAAATTTTTTTAAAAAATATAACCAGTGGCTAAACTCCTGGCATCAATTGCAGTGTGCTTAGTTGAAGTTTAGCCTCAGGTTTAAACTCCTACACCACAGAACTACAATACAATTAGAAGAGCTCACCCTTATTTCACAGATTTGGACAGATGTTCCCGTTGTAATTTAGTTCTGTGGTTTGGGGGACTTAAACATGAGGTTTAAACTCCAGCTAAACTTGCCACAATTGACCCCAGTGAATTTGTTTCATGTTTCCATTTGTTGTTTATTATCTGCTTTGTCTTTTTGCTAAAATGGTTTTTTGAATGTAAGGTAAAGATTTAAAAAAATAGAATGTCAGTTCAAAACATATCAATAATCTACTGAATGGAAACGTTTCATTTACATTTTGCACAGACAAACATGATTTATGCCCCCCACACCTTCATTTTAATGGATTTACAGTGCAGTTTGAAAGTATTCTGACAGTGACATAATTTTTGTTGTTTTTGGATCTTAAAGTGCAGACTGTCAGCTTTAATTTGAGTGTATTTACAACCATATCAGGTTATCCTTGTAGGAATTACAGCCCTTTTTATACATAGTCCCTCATTTTAAGGGAGCAATTGGAGCAAATGTAATTGGAGAAATTAACATAATCTGAAATAGTCATATTTTGTACTCAGTTGCAAATTCTTTGCATTCAATAAATCTTTTGCATTTGATAACTGTCTGAAGTCTGTGACCAGACATTGGGTATCTTCCTTGATGATGCTCTGCCAGGTTTATCCTGCGGCGACCTTCAATTCTTGTTTGTTTCTACGGTGTTTTGCCTTCAGTCTTGTCTTCATGAAGTGAAACCCATGTTCAATTGGAATTCATCCCACTGCTGCCACCATCAGCAACATCATCAATGAAGACAGGTGAGCCAGTTGCAATAGCAGCTATACATGCCCAAGTCATAACACAATCTCCACCATGTTTCACATATGAGGGGGGTGAAACAAAACCAACTGGGATTCTAAGATGGTTTTAGATGGTTTTCAGGTGTGTTTATTTCAACACTTCTAGCGGCTTGAATTCTGGTTCCCAGGCTTAACACATTCAGTTGTCTGAACATGGCTTGTCCTATCATTCCTATGCCGACGACACGCAACTCTTTCTCTCCTTCTCCCCATCGGACACACAGGTCCCCGCCCGCATCTCCGCTTGCCTGAGGGACATACAGAGCTGGATGGACAATCACCACCTGAAGCTCAACCCGGGAAAGACGGAGCTAATCTTTATTCCTGCTCTATCCTCTCCCCTCCTCGACTTTTCCATTTCCTTAGGGGACACCGTAGTGACATCATCACCCTGCGCCAAGAATCTCGGAGTGATGATGGACAACAGGCTGTCCCTCTCCAACAACATTGCAGCAGTAACCCGGGCATGCAGATTTTTCCTATACAACATCCGCAGAATCCGCCCCTTTCTCACCACCTACTCAACCCAGCTCCTGGTCCAAGCAATGGTTCTATCCCGCTTGGACTACTGCAACTCTCTTCTGGCTGGACTACCGGCATCTGCCACCAGACCCCTGCAGCTCAT
Organism: Anguilla rostrata; assembly: GCF_018555375.3. Classification (NCBI taxonomy): domain Eukaryota; kingdom Metazoa; phylum Chordata; class Actinopteri; order Anguilliformes; family Anguillidae; genus Anguilla; species Anguilla rostrata. The sequence continues at coordinate 34,881,332 of NC_057946.1, read as the reverse complement.
CCAGAATGCTGCGGCTCGTCTGGTCTTCAACCTCCCCAGACACTCCCACGTAACTCCCCTGCTCACTACCCTCCACTGGCTGCCTGTTATAGCTTGCATCAAATTCAAAACATTGGTTCTAGCATACCAGGCAGTCAAGGGATCAGCCCCAGCATACCTTCACAAGTTTTTCAAACCCTACATGCCAGCCAGATCCCTCCGTTCTGCTACCTCAGGACGCCTAGCACCTCCCCCTCTTCGCACCTGCACTTCCAGAACACGTCTCCTGTCTGTTCTGGCCCCACGATGGTGGAATGACCTCCCTGTGGAGGTCAGAACAGCTGAGACTGTGACCCATTTCAAACGACGACTGAAGACCCACCTCTTCAGGCTGCACCTCTCCCCATCCCTCCCTTCCCCCCCGTAAATGACTAAACTTAGGGGTGTAACTAGGCAGCTGTTTAATAGGTGACTTAGTTGATGCGCCAGTCTTAACGACTACTTGTATTTTTATTTATTTTTATTTTTCCATAGATTGCGTTGTTGCCGTTCTCGTTGTTAGTGTTAATCAGTTTAACCACCAGGGTCCAAGTTGAACTATGCGGTTGTTCCCTGTACTTGGACCGGTACTTCTCTCTAGGGGTTTCGTCATACTTGTTCCTGGTTATGGTTATACACTTTGTTGTACGTCGCTCTGGATAAGAGCGTCTGCCAAATGCCTGTAATGTAATGTAATGTAATGAACACAGGAAACAACCAAAAAGAGGTGTCATACAGATATGGCCGGAAAACACAGGCACGGATCCCATGCACCATGCTGCACAAGCACGCTACAACTTGAGCCAATTCCCCTTCAACAGATGCTGTTACTACTACGTTGGAAACTCTTCTTTCCTTTCCATAGATTAGCAGATCAGAAGCCCTTTTCAGAATCTGAGAATTTACCTGTCTTCAACTGTAACAAAACAAAGCTCTCCCCGTCGGGGAATTGAACCCCGGTCTCCCGCGCGGGAGCCGTGGATAGTTACGCTTAACTTCCCTTAACTTTTACCGTTCATTCTCAACGGTAGTTCTTAACACTACGGATGTAATATATTTTCGGCCGCACGTATTTTTTCGCGGCGCTGTTCCGTCCCGGATGCAGGAAGACCGTTTTCGTCTCTGCCTTTACCTTTCCCCATTCATTCTCAACGGTTGTTCTTAACGTTGCCGTCCCGAATGAATGAATGACAGCGTATAGACAAATAAATTCGAATATTAAATACGGCGTTTTGCGGTTATTTTGTGGTACCTACGCTTCGGCAAGTCTTAATAAATTTATTACAAACAGGTTCCTGTTTTATATTGATGTCATCGAGGTATTCTGTCATTATTTCAGCTAAAAGACCAGTAGTTTCATTTTTCCTATTTGACTTCATTATTGGGTTTCACGTCCCGTTTGTTGGCTTGTCCGTGCATAATAACACTTTTAAGTGAGAATATCGCAGGTAAATGGGACATGTGTACATGTGCACGTTTGTGTCTCAGTACACCAGCTATTATTTCCATGGCCCTGCAATCATATTAGGGTTTAGTTTACAATATGTTTCATTTCCCCCTCACTATATTATTGCTGGTATCATCATCATTATTGGTATTGCCCCCTTTACATGTGCCTTGTGTAACACCTCACGTTCTAGACATACATTTTTTAAATTATTATTACTTATTACACTATTGCTGTCAAGGCAATAAGTAATGCCATCTCTAATTGTTCATTGTCAGTACTGTCATTCAGCCATCTTAACAAACGCTTTCCTATCTATATGTTTATATACTTACCATTATTATTATTATTATTATTATCAGTCAGTTTTAACTATTCAATATAGAACAGGACACAGTACAAATATTGCTGCCTCCACCTTCAGACAATACAGAATTTGTGTAATGCAATTCATATTAACTACCCCTCCCACCCTATCCCCTGGATTGACAGCACACAAAAAAGGGAGATCAGTGAAAAATCATTATAATAACAATAATAATTTTCATGTTGAGAATTTGATAATACTGGGTGATAGAGCTACACAAGGTTGTGTTTCAAAATGACAAAACATAAGGTCAAGGGCATAAAGAACCTACCATTTATACAGCATCATGATGTACAGTTCCCATGAAAATATAAACCCTCCCCAAATATTACTGTCCAGGTCTCTGTTTTAGAGTTAATGTTATTTCATTATAGCGAGAATTCTTTGGTCATCAACTGTATAGGTCCACCTTGGCCTACCAGGCCCTTTGTGATTACTGAGCTCACCAGTGCTCTCGTTCTTAATGATGTTCCAAGCGGTTGACTTTGGTAAGCTTAAGTTTGGCCTATGTCTGTTTTTTCATATATCCCAGCCTCATAATGGCTTCCTTCCATTGGCATACCTTATAATTGTACTGAAGAAGCAATTGAACACACC